>NC_054537.1:8744054-9076554 GCF_017654505.1 Polyodon spathula | reverse complement strand
TTGGTACTTACCATAAATATATGTAACATACACTAGATTTGTCCAGCTAGTGCCACCTTGTGAGCTTACACTTTTGTTTCTAGTTTTCTTTTTGTTTTGCTAGCTGTGCACTAGATCAGGGCTCGCAAAATCGCTAGCCCTAGGTTCCGGGACAACCAAAAAAATCTGTCGGACAACGTGTTTTTTTTGGCTGCTTGCGTGACAGGCAGTCCGATTTTTTTTTTTTTTCTTTTTTACTCTAACAGGATAATGTTCTGAGCTTTAATCAAATAGAGATTTCCCAATCGAGATTCTGCTCACAGATCATCCTGGTAAAACACGTTGAGAGGGATCAATGTGTTTCATTGGTAATGCTTGAGTGATTCCCGGGGTGACGTACACATTGCTTGTGACCAAATCCCACGAGGATTGCCCCGTGTAACACCACTGACAACTCAAGCAATCCTATCTAGTCACCGTCACGTGACTGTGTCTGCTCACTGAAACGAATGGTAAAACGGACACTACGTCAGCCAAAGTATACGCTTTTATATCAAAGACTATGACTTTTTAAACAAAGTTACAGACTGGAATTACAAGCTACTGTACTCTGCTCTGCTCACCATGATACGGCAGTTACTGTCACTGACTCAGATTTAGCACGTAGCATGTTAGCGTTGCTTTTTTTCATTTCTTTAATGTGATTAATAAAATGTATCGGTAATTTTATTTTAAATGTGTGGTGCTTGCTTGTAACTTATTGTACAGAGTGCAGCAACAGTATCGTGTCCAAACCATCAGCCGAGTGTAGATATATATACTATTCACATTCTCGCTATATGGCCTTAATTATACGACTAAATACTGATTAAAAATAAATAAATCAAACTGCTGCTGCTGTTGGCTCCTACAGCTCTATGCAACCGGCACAGCAAAGCAACATTTTATTTTATTTTATTTTTTTTAAATAAGGAACCAAGATTTCAATTGACATTTGCAATTGAAACAAAACAAACTTTATTGATGTGCTTTTTTGTGGGGGGGGGGGTGTACTGTGTTCTTCAATGAATAGGATATAGCCAGGATACTGGATGCAGCCACAAATAGGTACTGTACTTGTAATTCTACTTTTATTCACAATCTCATTGCTATTATTATTATGATGCTAGTAGTGACAAATACTGTAATAAAGAAAATCTAAGAATAAAACAGTACAAATATTAATAGTTTAGCTAATGCCTTTATCCAAGGTGACTTCCTTAATTTACTCCAGCAGCTTACATTGTTAATTTTGGATTGTCCTTTTACTGTAGCGAACAAAAGGCTTTGGACCCAAACAGGGTTGTTATAGCAAGGGTGTACTGTATTAAGTATTTGACTTGTATGTTTAATAGACGACACTTGCACATTTGTTAATTCATTTTTGTTATTTTTCACCATAATGTTCAACATTTAACAGAGGGGTATAAAGATCTTTGGATCAGAATCCAGTATCATCCCTTACAAAAAAGTAACATACTGCAAGTATACTTGTGCCAAAATTGTCTAGTTTTAGTATACTATTGGTACCATTATACTATCCCATTTTGGCACAAGTATACTTGCAGTATACAACTTTGTATGTTCTTTTTGTAAATAATGCAACATAGTTCTCAAATATTGGACGTTTCTTAGATTGTATCTTACTTCTCTTTTGCATACCTGCATTGTCTCTTGCTAGATACGCACCTCCAGATTCTGATAAATACTTTTAGAAAATCAGGAGCAACTTCTGCTCTGGATCAAAAAGCTATAATGCTCTGCAGCTGCCCACCTATGTGAATAACTATCAAAAAACTAGTAGAAACTAACTAAAACACAAGTCTGGTAAAAACTAATGGAAATCTGGAAAAAGTATGGAATTTTGATGTTGAAAAAGTATATAAGAACATAAGAAAGTTTACAAACGAGAGGAGGCCATTCAGCCTATCTTGCTCATTTGGTTGTTAACTAGTTTATTGATCCCAGAATCTCATCAAGCAGCTTCTTGAAGGATCCCAGTGTGTCAGCTTCAACAACATTACTGGGGACTTGGTTCCAGACCCTCACAATTCTGTGTGTAAAAAAAAAAAAAAAAGCCTCCTATTTTCTGTTCTGAATGCCCCTTTGTTTAATCTCCATTAGTGACCCCTGGTCCTTGTTTCTTTTTTCAGGTTGAAAACGTCCCTTGGGTCGACATTGTCAATACCTTTTAGAATTTTGAATGTTTGAATCAGGTCACCGCGTAGTCTTCTTTGTTCAAGACTGAATAGATTCAATTATTTTAGCCTGTCTGCATATGACATACCTTAAACCAGGAATAATTCTGGTTGCTCTTCTTTGCACTCTTTCTAGAGCAGCAATATCCGTTTTGTAGCGAGGTGACCAGAACTGAACACAATATTCTAGATGAGGTCTTACTAACACTCACTGTATATCGGAGTATCTTGTTGGCCTTTGTTTTTATAACTTCCCCACATTGTGTAGATGAAGACATTTCTGAGTCAACAAAAACTCCCAGGCCTTTTTCAGAGTTCTTCAATTTCAGTATCTCCCATATGATATTTCATAATGCATATTTTTATTTCCTGCGTGCAGTACCTTACACTTTTCTCTATTAAATGTCATTTGCCATGTGTCTGCCCAGTTCTGAATCTTGTCTAGATCATTTTGAATGACCTTTGCTGCTGCAACAGTGTTTGCCGCCACTCCTATTTTTGTGTCGTTTGCAAATTTAACAAGTTTGCTTAATATACCAGAATCTAAGTCATTAATATAGATTAGGAATAGCAGAGTACCTAATACTGATCCCTGTGGTACTCCACTGGTTACCTCACTCCATTTTGAGGTTTCTCTAGTCCGTACTTTCTGTTTTCTACTCCCTAACCACTCCCTAATTCATGTACATGCATTTCCTTGGCTTGAGATACCCTGAGATTCTGTACCTATATTGAGTACAGTGTACATTGTACAAATCACAGTCCATAGGTCAATTATGGGCAACATTTGGACAACCAAATGTCGACAATGGACTGCCTTAAGGCAAGTACCATTACCAAAATTTTACGAGCCCTGTAGATCGTGGCAATGTTTACAGTTAAAACACTTTAGCTTATCTGTCCTTCTCTACAATAACTATGGCAGAGAACTGAAGAGACAAAAAATAAATTAGTAATTGTATTTATTTAATTTACAAAGCCTTTATGCACAGTAGTGAAAGATGCTGGAGGTCTGGAGATTGATGTCATTCCTGTAGAAAAATGAACATACTTTCTTCACCTCCTTGAGTAGTAAATTAAGTTTTTTTGTGCTTACCCAAAACACATATTTTCGAAAATTCTTTCCAAAGCAGGGACCCCTCTATGTGTTTTAGTTATTCATCTTTTTCCCCACAGACCACTATCAGCAAAGGATGAAAAATGTTATTCTGCAATCTGTCCTTACTGTGGATTTATTGTTAAGACTTTTATTCTGGGCTCTTGAAAATGGCAGTAAACTCTTTTGGGCAAACTTTCATTGGAACTGCAAATAACAGTGTGTGGTTACATTTTAGCAGGGATTCATTTAAGTAGATATATCAATATATAGTGTGGTGTAAGAGGCACGTTTGCTGTGTTGTGTGTACTAGATAATTATGTTGTACATGAGAACACTTTACTCAGGGTTTCATGTTGTCTGTGAAATTTGTTTTGCTGTTTTCTTGGCTAAAAACCCTGTATTTTTACAGACTGGTCTTTTGACTCCTTATGAGTCATTTAAATTAAAATTGACATTACAAAAAGTGGATGTTTTTTATTAAGAGATTCAATATTTCTCTTCTCGTTTTTTGTTTCCTATTTCTAAATTCCTTATAATAAGAGAAATGATACCTTGATAATGATATTGGACTAGTGTGCTTATTGGTAATTGTGTGTTTTGTGATTTGGAGGTAGCACTGAAAAGTCCTTCAAATGATTCATTATAAAGAGACCGTCTTCTTGGTGTACAGTGTATTTAAAGTATACTGTAGGGACACTTTGTAGGTTAAAGACCTTGACCAGTGTACTGTTATGCAAGTTGTTAAGATGGTTTAGGTGGGGTGGCACAAGACATGGCATATTGTTTTAAGTAGTCCTTTTCAATTGAACTGAAGGTCGAATTAATTTAACTTTTGGATAGCAAAAAGGGTTTCTGAAAATCCATTCATCAAGTAAACAGTGCATGTTGTTTTTTGTTGTGTTCATGTTTTATTTTAATTCCTCATTGATGATGTATTAATCAAATCCAAAATAAAAATGTCCATATCTGCTCTGTTTTGCATGAATTTACACTTTCCTTAAATGCTGTCCAGCTGAAGAGCTCATACAGTATGATTGCGGACTGGTTCTTTGAGAAAAGTCAAACTTGTATGTTCAGATTTGGTTTAAATTCATTACCTAGATCTTTTCCTTCATTTCATGCTCACTTTAGTAATAAAGGAATACTTCTGCACTGGGTATGCAGACCTCATTTTCAGAATAGTTTTAGCTACTGTGGCTCTGGTGGTGAACCACTTGACAAGAGATTTCACAATATTGAATTTAGTGTTTAAATGCAATTTCATAAGCACTTGAGATAATGCATTGCTCTGTAGTCATGTTGTAGTGTTAGAAACTCATAGGAATTTACAGCTACAGGGAAAAAATATTTCTGAGCATGTGACTTCATTGGATGAACAAAGGAAGCACAGTTGCAAGAAATTCAGTCTTCATTCCAGTTAACATTTACACTGTTCCTATCTTGATAGAAAAAAGGACTTTCTATAAAGTAAGACTGCAACACTGGGAAGGTTTTTGCATGGTTTTGTGCATCGCTGCATGCTGAGGACAGGCACTTATTTCTGTTTTGCAGAAAATGCTTTCTGGCACAGAGCTGAAGCTGATTTAGCTTGGCTTATCTTGTGCTACTGTAGCAACCATCAGTCTCCAGGCAACTGAGGCACATTGACCTCTTCACTGAACTGTATTGCACTACTTCAGTTTAGTTGCTTAAAAGGATAGTTATGGTGCTGGTTGTGGAAGGCCACACTGTCACATGTGAGATGTGATCATCTCCGGGTCTTTTATGTAATATGTCTGCTCAGACTTAAACTCCCTGGTATATTATGAACCAATTAATGCAACACAGGATTTTGGACTATTTGTAGATACACTATTTTTGTTTTATTTTGTGACTATCAAGCCTGTTCATTACATTGGAATTTTAAAGTGGCACATTCTGACTGAATTTGCAAACTGTAAGCACTTACTTTCTCGGTTTTTAAACTTGTGACATTCACGGTATAGGGAGAGGGTGCCGCCAGAGTGGACGTATTGTCGGTCCCCGAACCTGCACAGAGCAGGTGTGATTATAATGTATGTTGGTCAGGCATGAACCTGTTCATGAGAATTAGGGAAAAACTTGAAGAAAGAAATACTTTGTATGCCTGCCACATTGGTACATTATTACCATCCTCCAGTATGTTAAAGATCCAGATTGCATGCAAGGACCGTCTCAGCAGCACTGTACTTAGTGCTGGCCACCAGGTATGTTTGAATGTTTGCAGAGTAGTTACTCTAGCTGTCTCAGTACTAACTAAACTGTCTTGCAATTTTTTTTTTTTTTAAAATCAACATGCAAAAGTATGCAAAAAAAGTACTGTTTGAACTAAAAGGGTAGCGTCAACTTGACGTTGAAAAAGGGGGGTGGGGGTGGGGGGGGGGGGGGGGGTGGGGGGGTTGCATTCTGTCCTTTTGGGCAAAGTAGCGAAACCCACTAGCAGCAAGTAACTGCTTGATAAGTTCCTTTATTTTACATGTACCGGTAACCCTGGAGCAGAATGTGTACAGTATATCATTCCTATATCATGTTGTTGGCACATAATGGTAACTATTCACTGTTCTGAATTGTTGCATTAGAACTTTATGATGTGTAGGCTTTGTAGAGTAAAATACTGTTAATTGGGGGCACCTCGCTTTTTTCAGCATTTTATGGAAGGAGAGGGTGGGGAGGGTAGGGAGGGGGTGTTTCACATGGTGATGAAGAGAATGTACCTAGCCGTGAGCAGCTGCCGGACTGCAGTTGATGTGTGTGTAGATTTTGCAACTTCGATTTTAGAAACCCCCACAAGCTGGTTAAGAGGTTGTGGACGCAGAACAATAATTTTGTATCTGCTAAAGCTGTTGTATTGTAGTATGGTAATTATTTGTTTGTTATTGTTTTTTATTAAATCCATCTGACATGGCAAGTTAACATGACACATTTTGTAGGATTTTCTTTTTAATTCTTAGTGCTGATTTTCTTTTTTTTCTTTAATCATACACACACACACACACACACACACACACGTTTTTTCTCTCGATAAGAATAGAGGAAAGTTCAGTCATGATGTACCACATTTAGACCCCTCCCCCATCTTATATGCAACCTCTACCATGGGCATTTCAGCATTAGCCTAAACAATGGTTCTGAATATGTTAAGTTTGTGGCATTGAAAAATATGGAATGATGCAATTGGACCTGACAGCTTCAACAGTCAGGCTGCTCATGGGACCTGAATGTTGTTCACACTTGGTTTCATCTCATTGCACGCTGTGTATGAAAACCCTGCTAGTAGAGGCTGGGGAGGGGGTTGGAGCTCAGAAAGAAGTGGGGCCTGTTGTCAGGAAACCCCTGCCATAACATTTAAGGGACTGGCCTATTTGAAAACATACAACACTCATCTTTGAGTTTAAAATAAAGTAGAACTATTTCTGTAAACCTTTATGAAATGCCTTTTTAAACTTTTACACAAATGAAAATAACCCACTGCTGTTCAGGTATGGGTTAGAGTTCTAATGCCTTATAAAAAAATAAATAAAAAGGCCCTTTCCTTGAACACACAAACAAGCCAGAAAATCTTCCCCTTATCTCTAAGGAAGTCACCAAGGTTATCTTGGTCATTTTGCCTGATAAACCTGAAGCCTCTTTGTGTTCAAGTGCTCCAGGACACACACACACACACACAGTGTAACTAGAGCATTTTTAAAACTGAATGGAGTTGCTGGACTTGTAAACACATTAACTGATTTAAAATCTCATATGTAACCTTTTCATTTTTAAATGACTTTGATCTTCTCAAAGTACAGGTAGCATTGTATATGCATAATAAGTAGTAGCCTAACCTTGCTGCTTTTGAAGTACAGCAGTACTGTATGGCTAGTAGCATTGATTTTGAAATCTACAACATTATGAAAATGTAGTGTGGTATGTCTCTTCCCCCTACCTCAACAAAGAGGAAGTAGAAATGGTGAGGTTGATTCTGAAAGGCAGCTATGCATATTTAATAAACCTCAGCCACATCCTTTTTATACTACCTATAAAATGTAAAGCTGCTTGCATAACCTTTCAATAATGCAGTGGTCACTCAGTCACTTACTTCACTGTAAGATAAAGGCTGTTTGGCTTGAGTGTGCCTTCCAACCTACCCCCACTCCATCCTGAGTCCCCTGAAAAACTGCTCCAGCCTTGACCATCTCCAGCTGTCAAAGCAACTCCATTAATGAAGCTCTTCCTCCTGGGAGCACTGCAGGGTATGTGATGTCATTGGGAATGCTATAGATTCATCTTGTGTCAGGGTCATGCATCTGAGGGCACCAAAGGCTCTAGTTACACTGTGTGTGTGTGTGTGTGTGTGTTAGAGCACTTGAATACTTGTGGGGGGTGGGGGATTGAGTCTTTGCAGCGCCAGATTCCATTAATTTGTAAATCAATGTTCTGGCTACACCCAGGAAACACTTAAGGAGTGGGTATTTCTTTATGTTTATTTATTTATGATTTATTTATTTTGGGGGATGGCTCTACAGCAGTCCTTTGACTTGAGAGCGTTCAGCATGTCAGTCACTCCCCCTTGCTACCCCTCTGGCTTTGCCTTACTTTGTTTATTTCTTGCCTGTTATTCATGATGGCCGAATTAAGAACGGAAATTCAATAACCCACAAGCTTTACAGTCTGTCATGGGACTAGCATTTGAGCTCTCAATATTTGTAGTGCTCAAGTTTTAGAATTGTTTTTTTGTTTTGTTTTTTGTTTTTCCGAATTCTGGCCCTTTGTGTGTAGGAGAACCACGGAGTACTGCAAGATTTCACAAACCTAGCTAATTTATTAGTTTAAAATTGTGAATGTATTACTAATGTATTTCTAATACAAAACCCCCCCCCCAAAACTCTGGAGAAAAATAAACCTGGCACCACGTTAAATTACTGAAGGGAATTAGAGGAACAAAAGCATTAGGATGTGTGTTATTTCAGACATCATAATACATTGGTTTCCTTTGCATGATTTTTATTTGATGGTCCTTTTATAGATTCTGTTTTATGAACTAATACGCACATGGTTGTTTTTGCCACCAAAAACATGTCAAGCAGTGTTTTAATATTTGTCCCAGCATTATTATTATTTCTTCTTCGATGACTAAAACACAGTCTGTCTGGTGTACTGTACTGTAGATTTATAATTAACTTGATTGGGCTGTTAGCTACAATAAACACTGCCCCTGCAGGGCATGATGTACAAAACAAGGCCTGACCAGTTACTAACAAAACTAATATAAATAGAACATCTCTTTTAAATTGGCTCGCAAGGTTGCAGAGGATTAGTGGAAGTTTATAAAAAAAAAAAAAAAGCAACCTCATTTCCTTTTGATATAACAGAAAGGTGCAGACAATGGGGGGGGAAGGAGAATGCCACCCAGAGTGTCTTGACACCACTGTTAAATATCCAGAGTGCCAGATGGTGTGTGCTGTTTCAGTATGTGCAT
Organism: Polyodon spathula; assembly: GCF_017654505.1. NCBI lineage: Eukaryota > Metazoa > Chordata > Actinopteri > Acipenseriformes > Polyodontidae > Polyodon > Polyodon spathula. The sequence continues at coordinate 9,067,763 of NC_054537.1, read as the reverse complement.
TGTTTGCAACTGTTCTGTTTTTTGAGTGGTGGTAAATGTGTGTGTATGTAGCATTTTGATGCATTTTATTCTAACATTAGTAATAGTTTTGTGAACTTCTGTGAAATTTCTTGGTTCTTATTTGTCCCTCATGTTTTTTTGTTAAAAGATTTAGCTGCATAGAATGTACAGTAGATCAAGTTTACCCCAACTGTAAAGCGACCTTATTATTCTTTATGGCACCCAATATGAAGTTCACTGTGGTACCATGTGCAGTAAATGAGTTGACTTTGTAAGCTTAGGAGACCAGTTTTGTGTTTGGATGCAATAAAACAGCATTATTAGCATTCATTAGCATATGTCAATAGCAGTGCTGTCTTTGCATATGTCCTTTTTTAAATAAACTTAAACAAGGATGATCATGAACCATTTGCAAAGCTCTGTAGAATTTGTTTGAGGAAAACACATTTTTTTTTTTTTTTTTTTTTTAAGATTTTAGTTTTTTGTTTTACATAAAACAAAAAAAACATTATTGAGAAACTTGTGGTTTTAAGACAGACTTATTAATTGGTTGTTGTTTTGTTATTTGTTTGTACTGATCTGCACACATTGCACTGTGATTATACCAGACAGGATTTGGCAAAGGGTGGCTGAAATGCAGATTGCTGAATTATTCTTTGTAATCCACCTCTGCTGGCTTACGCATTGTTACCAGATGCTAAAGCCAGGACTTCAGCAGGCTAATAACGTACAATGAAAGTTACATATTCTTCGAAAGAGCGAAAGTAAACACAGCCATGGGAAGGCATTTTTATTGCATTGGATTATGTAAGAATTTGGCCAGTGTTTGCTGCTTGATCTGTTGAAGAGTTCATTTTCACTTGTTTGGCTCAGGGCCTAGCATAGGCCTTCAGAATTGTGGTTAGCACCATGAATGAACACAAACTTTTAGACAGACTTTCCAGTAAGTAGGGCTGGCTGGCTGCCAGACTTGCAGCTCCTTGGACGGGGTCATGGTGTAGCCGTGATTTGTCAAGCCCTGCATTATATAAAAATGCATACTTGTGATGCCTGTGTGCTTCCCAAAAAGACTTGTCTGACTTCCAATTCTGTCATTGAAGGAAGTAACAGCATAGCGTGAAGGCTTTACTAATGCTGTCGCTCAGCAAAAGGAAATGTGGCTCTAAGTAGTTAAACTGCAGAGCTGTAAGTCAGACCTTTTTAACCCCTACATACGGCCTGTGAAGTAAAAGAACCAGGCATTTCTGAGACATCTGTTGTCTACCTGCCCTTATTTTGGAAATGGTTTAGTAAGGTTAAATAATTAATGGGATAACCCACATGGTCAGCATACTGCTAAGTCTATTGAAGGGGGTCCTACCTGAATTGTAAAGGTAGCAAACAAACAGATAAGCTCAGTACCCCTAGCGATGCAACATCTGGAAGATTTCTTAACCATTTCACCACTGAACATTATTTGCATTACTGTTTTTATCCCTGTTATGCTAATGTTGCATGTATACCTGCTAAATTACAACTATTTTTTCAGTTTTTGAAGATGTTTAAAAAAAAAAAAAGTTTTTGTATAGTACATCTGTGTAAATTACCCTGTTTAATTTCTCGAAGTGAATTCATGAGTTGAAGTTATTTATCTATTTATTTTAGGCCAATGCATTACCTGGATCCTCATTAAACCTCGCTCCATCTCACATGTTTGGGAACTGCCTAAATCCAAACTCGTCAATGGCAGCACTAATAGCTCAGTCTGAGAACAATCCATCAGGTAAAGGGGCACCCCATTTTATATTCTATGATACAACATTTGTATATTTTTTATAACCACACGCACAATGAAACATTGAAATTCTCTGTACAGTATTTAAGATGAATGCTTTGCAACTGTTAAACAGGATAATAAGCAAGCTATATATACTAAAGATAAACTATGTACTAAATATAAACTATAAATCAGTCCATTCAACAGTTAAACACAGTCTACTTGTTTATGTGTTTACTTTTATATATTGTAATGTCAGGAATGTGTGCAATTGCAGGATTGTATTTTCTACTGTGGCTCATTGAGGCCATCAAAAAAAGAAATATTTTTTGTTGAGCATAAGACTTTATCTCCGTATCTCGATTTGATTACCATTCCGTTCACGTGATGTCATTCCTTCAGTTTTCTTGACCAGAGAAATTATCTTGACACAATTTTTTTTTTTTTTTTATGGCCTCAACGAGCTGCTGTAATTTTCACCTAAAAGGAAACAAAAAAGCACCTATATTTCTGTTTTTAATATGCAGTACTTTTGTTTCTTCCAGTGTTTTTAAATCATGTATGCAGTATATGAATAATAACTTAAGGATTTGTTAATGGATATTAAGTAGGGATGCCTGTGTGAAAGAAGGGGGAAGGGTTTTAGCAGTATAACGAATTAATCAGTTATGCCCGTGGCCTCAAAGGGAGGTCAGGAGGTCACATGACTCACAATTGGGGGGACGGACGACAACTCCTTTTAAAGGGGCCAGATTGGGAATGTTTTTCTTCTCCAAAGCTGCTGCAAATATGCATCCTTTTAGGCTGACTTAAAACATGACCTGGAGCAGCTTTTGTTTCTCTTGTGCAAAATAAAGTAAATAAATACTATTAGAAAATAACTTGCACTCATACTAGATAATACATGTTTTGTTTTTTAGTACCTGCAAATCTGTGAGGCATATGTGAGCTCCTGCTGAACTTCAGGGTCAGTGAAATAGTCAGTCCCGACCCTTAAATGAATTGCACATGGTCTGCCAGACTGCTCTGATGGGAAGTGTGCATTGTGAATAGCCTCGGGCTGGAAAGTGTTAAAAGGCACAGCGTTTTGGATTGGCTGTGACTGGGCATACAAATCCGCTATCCACAGATGCGATTCATTACTTTCACAATAGAAATTAAAAGTGGCTGTTGGGAGGCTGAGGACAGGGCTTGAGAAGATGCAAACCACACTTTGTCTTAAAGAAGTAGAAGAGGTTGAAGAACAGGATCTTAATATATGGCTAAGTCTGGTATGCCCACAGACAGCTTGCACTGATAGCAGGATGCAGCTCATCAGTGCCAAAGTGGGAACATGTCTATAACCTGCCTAGCTACTGGAGCTTATAACAATGTTGGATCTTCTGAGTTTAAAGTGTAATTTGGTTGGAGCCTCTGTCTACTCCGTTATATTTACATTTCAGATCAAGAACTAGGAGACAATAGTCATAGCCTTGCTGGCAGGGGCAGTTCGCCAAGAGGAAGTATCTCTCCACGGTAAGCACTGTTTACACTCCAAGCTGCAGGCAAAGGAAATGTTTCAGGTTTTTTTTTTTTTTATTAAAAAAACTCTGTTCTCTCATCAACAAAGTACATTTGTTGTTGCTGTAAAGAATTAAGTTGATACGTTTCATGTTGAGGCATTACCATTGCGGAGTGTGTGTGGTTTATTTTTCTTTTTTTTTCTTTTTAATGTATATTGCTATGCATTTTGTGAAAGTCCAGTGTTTTTCATTGAAGTGTAATCTGCAGAAACATTCTTCTAATTGTGGTGTTCAGAGAATAAAAAAACCAATTTAGAAAGTAAATAAGAATATAAAGAAAAGTATTTTGGAAACAAAAAAATAATTTCTGTTTTAAATCTGGAGAAACAAACAAAAAAAGTATCGGTAATATTATTTTGATTAATGACATTACGGCAGTTCTGTCAGCACTGTAATTACAAGCAATGTGTGGAATTGGTTTTAGAATTGATGAAGTGTTTGTTGCTAAGCATTCGTAAGATAGATCAAGGATCTGTCTAAACATTCAAGATTTACAATGCCAAATTATCCAGGATTATGAAATTTAGCTCTATTGTATTGCCTTTTTGATTCATGCACACAACACAATGACGTGAGCACAAAAGCACAGTGTTTCCACCCTCCATTTAATTCAGAAATTCCAATCGCTATTGTATTGCCTTTTGAACAGCTCCCCAGTAAGTGGCTTACAGATCCGCTATGATCAGTCAAGCAGTGGCTTTGAGAATCTGCCCCCAGTTGCAACTAGCATCGAGCAATTGTTAGAGAGACAATGTAGTGAAGGACAGCGATTTCTACTTGAACAAGGCGCTCCTGGAGATAGTAAGTACTGTTTTCTTGGGATTATCACAAATTGTATGTACGACGGTATTTTGTGGCATTGGTTACTATTTAATACCTATACATTTGAGTATGATTTCCATACCATGTGAGGTTTAAACATTTGCCTGTTGTCTGTCAAATATATGTTTTTATAAATATATACATACAAATACTAGAACCCTAGTATGATTCTTTTTTCATTGCTTCTCAGGGTAAGTTTGCCAAACTGCCTATTTGCTTTAAACAAGACAACTTTCTGTTTTATTTTGTTTTATGTATTTATTTGTTTATTTATTTATTTACTTCTAATGGGCATATCACTGAAAATGGTAATTGTGGGGGAGCACATGGAGGGATAAAAACAATATTGTTGGGATTTGAGTAGGTGGAAGTACACATGCAGTGTGCATCAGTGGCAAGCACACTGGTTATATTCAATAAATGGCATAAAACTACTTTCTGAAAAAAATAAAACACACACTCAAGGAATAAAATCTCAGGATTTGAACTTACTACATCATTTTTCTGTTTTTTATTATGTATTCATTTATTTTTAAACTGGATCTTGGTGTGTGTTTTCTGTATGCAGGTTTACTTAAAGGCATTGTATCCAGCATCCTATATCAGATGTATTTATTGTGAATTATAGATGTTATGCAAGTATGAATGGGGCAAATTAAGGGAGTAGGACCAGTCTTGTAATTTTAAAATTTTTTTTAAAATGAGTGAATTTAAAAATAAATTCAAAAGCAACAATAATTAAGAGTTGATTTTTTAAAGCTTTTTGTATCAGCTTGGTCAGCCTGTTTGTAGTTCAGATATTTTAGGTCTGTTCTTTAAAAGCAGTGCTAGACTGTGGTGTGTCAATAGATTTGTAAAACTCTGTGTGCTTGTCTGGTATCACTGTACTAAATCAGAAAAACCACCACACAAGTTAAAAACAGATCTGTTGACGACTGCTGAAAATGATTATACATTGTTATGTGTGTGACTTTCTCTCTATATATACATTTTCATTAAGAATTTACATTCTTCTAAAAGAAAAAATATTAAGTCAGTTATTTCATCGATGTAGCTAATGTTATCTTTTGATATGGGTTGTACCTCATAAACGTAAAAGCACGCATCTATTTAAATATGAAACATTTTCTGGAATACATAAGAGAGAGAAAAACCACAGCACTCTCTAATCAAGTACATATTTCTACGTTTAAAACAATTTATGTAATTTCATGAATATGTAATTACTTTAATTGAATTAATCCTTTAAATGAATGCATTTAATTTCTTCTTCCGTAGTCCTGGGAATGCTGAAATCTCTTCATCAGCTTCAGATGGAGAACCGTCGCTTGGAAGAGCAGATCAGGACTCTGACAGCAAAGAAAGAGCGTCTGCAGCTCCTGAGTGCACAGCTCTCTGTACCTTTCCCCAGCAGCGTGCCCAACCCCAGCGCCTCTTCTCAGTTGCAAGTCTTTGCTGCACAGCCTGGTAAGCATGTTCTTGGGACACACCCACAGTGTACACACTGCATCACGTGGTTACAAAGGGGCTTGAAGTGACTTCAGTGTTCCGTTTACTTCTACCAGAGAGATGCACCTTGAAGAATCGAACGGTGTGTGGCTGATTTTGTGTTTAGTAAAGCTGAAAACATTTAGAAATACATTTCTTTTTGCATTTCTTTTTTTGTCCAGGAATTCTTTTGGTTATGATTTAAATGTGTTGAAATTTGAATTGAATTATTAATATTGCTTTATTTGTTTTTCTTTACCATCACAGATCTGTTGAACACAAATACAAGCCCACATCTAAGCAACAGATTTTTGCCTGACAATTCTCTTTCTTTAGCAGCTCAGGTAACTGTTTACCTCCTAACTTTTTTGGTTCTTTCTTTGTGTGTTCTTCCAGGCACTAGTGTCACATACATGGCAAACCCATTAAACATTCAAATTTAGTTTTAAATGTGAAACTGTTGTTGAAGCCAGACTTGCAATAAAGATTCTAAGTTATTAATCTTGTCACTTTGTCTTTTTTTTTTTTTTTTTTTTTTTTTATAAACCGGTTAGTATCCTGTACCAAAAAAAAAAAAAAAAAAAAAAACGCTATTGGATTCCCCAGCATACGATAATTGATTGTAAATAGGAGCAGCTGTGTTAACACAAAGGTGCTGACTAAGGTTTCTTCAGTTTAAAGTGTTCACTGTTTTCTTTGTTCTAGGACGTGACCTCCAGTGGACAGAGCACCAGCAGTTCTTCAACACTATCTACTCCACCCCCTGCTGGGCAGAGTCCTCCCCAGCAAGGGTCAGGGGTCGCTGGAGTTCAGCAGGTCAGCAGTATGACAGTGGGGGCACTGGCCAGTGGTATGCAAACTATGACCTCTACAATTCCAGCAATGCCGGGAGTGAGTGGATTGATGGGGGCTATGCATGGAAACCAACTGGCGATCAATGGGATAGTAGGGGCTTTAAATGGAGTAATCCAGACCCCTGCGTCGGTAGCACAGAACCACAGCCCCCTCTCCCACACAGCTGGACCCCCCAGTGTGTCTCTCTCACTGCCTACCACTCTTAACAGGTGCTTATTATTTCAAATTATTATTAACAGTATATGTCTTCTTTATAGATGTATGATTTCTGCTTTACACCTTAAGGAAGTCTCTGTTGTCCTTGAAAGGTTGTATGTATTATTATGTCTTGGTTTTTTAAATGATTGTTTGATTTTTTATTTTTTTTTTACTTCTTGAAAGTTTTATTCTAAAGCAAATCAAGTTTAAAATAAATAAATCCAGTCTTTTGATATGCAAAAAAATGCACTAATTTCTTACCAAATACAATCAAAAGTTTGGAAATTCATTTAGTTGATGTGTGGATGTTTCCTTTTGTTTTTTGCCTCACTTGCCATGGATTTGCAGTACTGCTCCAGCTAAATCTAGGTGAGCATCGTGTATGTTGGCACTGTTTATTTATTTTTATATGAAGACAGACCTGAGCTGTAGTGTGTGTGGGCTGCTTTTCTTTCCCATTCATAACAGTCATAAAGAGTCTTTGTTTTTCAGTGCTCCTGGACTGGGTATACTCTCTGGCCAGCAGAGACAGCTCTTACTTCACCAACAGCAGCTTCAGCAGCTACTCACATCGCAGCAGCCTACTCCGGTAAGAGACAGCCCCTTTATTAATATTGTACCACTTTCACATACAAATTACACTACTGAGCCGTCTCAAAGACGTTAAAAAAAAAAAAAAAAAATTCTTAAATTCACACAGCACGAAATTGCGCAATATATGTTGCTATAATACCGTCATAACAATTTCTTGTCTCTTAATGTATGGCACTGGAGAACTGCAGTGTACTGTAAACTTCCCTGTGCTCGCTTTGTCCTCTAATAATAACAATATAGATGGAAAATTTAAATAAATATTTAGTTGGGGATGCATTATTAATATTATTTTCATTCAGCAGTCTGATACTAGCTGCAGCGCATTAAGTTGTAGGCTTGTCAACCGTCACATAGCCTTTCACACAGGAGTTAAGACACTTCAGTGCCGTCTTTGAACCACCTCGCGAGCATAAAATATAACGGCTCTGTGACGGTATAGGCAATTCACATGGACCAAAATGATGCATCGGTGCCGGTTCTGAGCCGTCATAACTCGTCTCTGTGAAATGGGCTTTTGAGATAAACAATTAATTTAGTGGTTGATACTGACTGTATTTTTTACCATTGATTTTTCAAAGGAGCAGCAACAGGCTCTTCTGTATCAGTTAATGCATCAGCAGCATCAACATCACCAGCAGCAAGAACTGCAACAGCTTCAGCTCTCAGCAGCTGCACAGGTTCCTATGAATAGCCTGCTGACAAGCACCCAGGCTCCCACACAACACAGCATCACTACCAACCCTTTCCTGACCATGCTTGGGGACCCTTCTGTGCAAAAAGTTACAGTAAGTCCTGCACATCAGATGATCTTTAATGGAAGTTGAAAAACTGCTAATCATAAGTAAAAGAAAAACAAAATGTTGTATTTTATTTTTTAACTGAGATACGGTGTTATCTATTTAATTGGTCTAAACAGACAAGTGTCACCAATGTTTTGTTAAAACATTTTAATTTTGTTATATTTTTGTTCCAAAAGTAGGGATGCCAGTATGTTTTGTCATGAACAACTGCTTTTAAATTAGTTTTTTGATAAACATTATTTGTTAAATTACTACAAATTGTGTATTTTGCATTTTATTTTATTAAAAAGTGGTTCAAGTTTACCAAATGCTTCTCCTTAATCAGTTACCTTGAATTATGGTATAAGCGTAGGGGCCAATACTGTTGTCTGCGACTGTAACACCAACAGTGGGTGATATTATTATTATTATAAACTTTCTTATATACAGCCTCACAGTCTTTTATACTCTAGGTTATAATGTTACAATGTTGTTTTTTTTTTCTTTGTAGAGATTAACCGAGAAAACTGGACCTGCTGTTCAAGAGAAAAGTTGACCGATGATTCGGAGGTGCCTTCAATTGTTTAGCACTTCACAAACATATCACTGTTGATCTATTTTTCTACATGGTGGTGATTTATATGAACAGGTGGACAGGTTTCACAAGGAGGCATTGGACTAACAAATTGATGTCATTTTGTTGCACTAAATTGGAGCTAATCACTTACTGACTTCAGGGACTGCAGAAAACGACAAAAATTGAGCTTACTTTGTACAAGCAATTTCTATCAGCTTGAAACTATTGAAACTTTTCACAAGCATTTTTTTTTTTTTTCCTTTTAGGGGTTTCAGGTAATACAAAATCAAAAGGAACATTTGGGTTTGGGGTGTTTGTGATTTTTGAAATACTGTAGTAGCTAACTTTCTGTGTTGGTTTAAACTTTCAGTACATGTGGTAGAGTTTCCTGTATGCTTTAATTGTGTATTTCTTTGGACCACTCTTGATATGACTGGATGTAGGATTCCAAGCTTTTTATACTGGCTGCTGGTGGAATTAGATCAAATGTGGAAGAAATGGATGTGTCTGTCATAGAGGAGGCTTCCTTTTGATTGTCCGCCTAAACCAAGTGCCTGTTGCTAAGTCCATTGTTTCAGCCAGGCTCTGGACAGCTGAGCATGCACTCGATCGCAGTTCCTGTCAGTGGCAGGAATTTTTCAACAGTATACCAGCAGCCTTTTTTTTTTTTTTAAATAAGCATTTCATTTTACTCCTGTGTAGCTCAGGCAACATATTTAATTATAACCTGAGTGATTTTCTTACTTCAGCTCTGTCAAAGTGAAAGAACTCAATCTGGATCCTCACTGTTGTTCCTGAGGGTGCAGACATGGGAGTGTGTATATTTTTATTTTATTATTATTCTGAGAAGGTATGTACAGTCACAAAAAAAAAAAAAAAAAAAAAGTATTGGCACCCTACACTTAAGATAATTACAAAAAGAAAAAAAAAAAGTGTTACATACAAGCATTTGTTGAACATTAGCCACTAATTTAATATGACAAAGACCAAAATACACAATTTCTGGTGGTTTAACAAACAATCTTTATGAAAAAGACATAAGCACTTAAGCAATTTCACATATTTTCATGACAAAAGTATTGGTACCTTTACATTTAAAAGTCTGTACAAAGTAATAGAACTAAAATGTACTCATTGATTGGAAACCATTGCACAGTAATCAAGCTGCATTATAAAGTAAATAGCCTTAGAGGTAATTATTGTTTATCTTCCAACATGACAATGACCCAAAGCATAGTGTTAAGTCAACTCTGGAATTCTTGAAAAAAACAAAGGTAAAAGTTCTGGAACGGCCTTCGCAATCAGAAGATCTGAATCCAATAGAAATGCTTTGGGCTGATCTGAAAAAAACTGTAGCCATGCATTGTGTATCCAATCTGTGTGAGCTGAAGGAAATATGCAAGATGGAACTGGCCCAGATTTCACCAACAAGATGTAACATACTTGTTAAGAATTATCATCAACGTCTAAAGCTGTAATAAAAGCAAAAGGAGGACATACAAAATACTAAAGCAGGGGTGCCAATACTTTTGTCATGAGCAAATACTTAAAATGAAATATGTTTTTTGCTAAAGATTATTTGTTAGTGCTAGGAATCCTATATTTTGCATTTTATTTTATTAAAAAGGGGTTTGTTTACTAAATGCTTGTCCTTAGTAAATATTGGGTGCAACTGTATATATATGTAAACATATATAATGTATAATTCTTGAAAGTAAATAATTTTTACTGAACATCTCGGGGGGGGGGGAGACAACAAACTTAGGATCCTGAAATTGTAACATGGAATATAAAAACAAAGTATTAATGAATAACAATAACTAAATGCATTTCCCAGGAAAGTAACTACAAAACTGGGTAAAGTTGTAGCTTCTTAGGAAAACTACCCTATATATATATAAAATGTGTGTGTATTAGCACTGTGTACAGAGATAGACAAGCATCTTGGATAAAATCTTTAAAAGGTTTGACACAGTTTGTACCTTGTATTTGTAAATATATGTTGTATGTGATTCTCCTTGGATGTCGTGAAGAATTCTTAAAATAACCTCAATATTTGCTTTGTAATATTTGTACCACACACAGTTGTCCAGTGATTGGAGGCAAAATATTAATTTATTTTTATATATGCAGGGGAATTTTAGAAGTCACAGCACCATTTTCTAGAAACACATATGCAGTGTAGTTAAGTTTATTTTGTATTCATTTTGCCCCACAAATTTCTGTTATCAATCTTTATACAAAATGGAATTTTAAAAAAAATCTTCATCTTATTCCACAAAATTTATTGTTGTATAAAATCCTCTTTTTAAACAAGTTTGTAGTGGCAGCTGTTGCTGGTTTGTTAAATCCTGCATTTTTTTCTTTTTTGTGTGTACAGCCTAAGAATGTTTCTTGGGATGAATTTAAAAAAAAAAAAAAAACATTTACTACTGTTTGTTTTAGTTCTCAGTCTTGTGCTTAATCATCTGTATAACTACACACATGTCTACCTCTACCCTTGTGCTGTAACTAAATGAGATTCTGCATACATTACTTGAAAAAAGAAATGGTGCTGATGCGTACACTTTAGAAATATTTTAAAGTATTGTAATATGGTGTGATCCTGTGTTAGTATATCTGAATGTGCTATGTTAGCAATGTGTGGCTCTCAAATCAAAACATTAAGATTTGAATTATGCTTTGATACAATGTGGTGAATTCTGGAAGTACGAAGGTACTTGTTAATTTCTGCATGACAATAGTTAACAGATTACAAAAATTCGTAGAACTATTTTTGAAAGTAAGCATGTTGCAGCAGTTGTGTTTACAACAATAGAAAATTGTCCCAGAACGTTACAGCTCACTAGAAGTTGAATTCTTCCCAGAATTGCATAGCCCAGCATGTTGCCTCTGATTTCTCATTGGTTCATGTTCCTACTACCCAATTAAGGCTGGATGGGGTCATGGAAAGTACCTGATGGGTATTTAGCAATTCTCAGGCTAAGCTAGCAGCAGAATCCAGTATCTCTTCAGTAATAAAGTATCACACATCCCAACTGCATGAGCAAGGTAGCAAAAATATGGCAACACATTATTGAGATTCAATGAAGTTTATTTCCTTTGTTTTAACTTTTGGACAAGTTAATAAATGTCTGTACTTTTCCTGTACTCTCCCCTCAAGTTTATGCAAAGGCTTTTCTCAAAAGTGTGAATTCAGGATCATGACTTCAACAGGAAAGGGTATATTCAGAATCCAAAAGACTTAACATAAAACAAAAAACTTGGTGCTGCTGTAATTTTGAGAAAAAAAATGGAGGCAGGGAGTGCCGATGTTTTGTGGCTGTATGTTGGACTTGGAAGATCATGAAAGCATGGGTAAAGCTTGTTTAAAACAAAAGCAGGAAGCACACTATGATGGGAATAACATTTATTATTTGACCCTGTTCTTTTTTTATGTGACATGGGTTTCATTTTATGGTAAATAAGGAGGGTCTCTGCTAATATTTCTGATGTCGTGCATCAAAGGCACCAAACTATAAATCAAATGTGCATTGCATTTAAAAGGCTGTGTACAGCGACTTTGTAAGGCACTCTCAATAGCTTCACTATGAACTTCATGTTAAAACAAAATGTGTCGGAAAAGATTTAATTCTTAACTCCAGATTAACTCAATTTTCAAAGAAAGGCTAGAACTGATATAGCTATATATATATATATAGATAGATATATATATATATATATATAGATATATATATATATATATATATATATATATTAGATATATATAGCTATATATATATATATATATATATATATATCTATATCTATATAATAGATATATATATATATCTATATTATATATATAGATATATATATATATCTATCTATATATCTATATATCTATAAATCTAGAAAAAGAATGTTCTTTGGATGTCAAAAGTCACTGTAAACAGCCATTTTCCCAGTTAGAACTACCAGCCCTGAGGCCAAGAAAGGATTGTAATGCATACTTATCATCTGAAGGGAAAAAGAAAATTGTTTGATCATCTAGTTTTATTTCTCGGTTCTATTTTTTTAGATGTAATTTTACAGTAAAATGTATGCTTAGAATTGATGCTATGTTCCTGAAAGCCTGTATTTTTATTTTGTAAGAGAGACCTGCTGTGAAAGTGCGATAAGTTCAGCTTGAAATTAAGAAACAATTCAGGCAACCAATAAAAGACATATTTCTTTCTCATGTAAACCTGTTTGCATAGAATACATTAAAAACGACACGGTCTTATTACGTTTGATCATGAAGAACCGTGGTTTGCTATGCGGCGTATTAATTTTTAACACGGGTAAATTACGTAAAATAACAACCCTTTTTGTAATTGGGTTTTTTAAAATGAACGTATATGCATACTACGGTTGCCAATTTGTAGTTAATACAATAGTCGGTTTTTCTCCTTTATGTAGACAATGCCAAAAACAAATGGAATATATAGATATATATATATATATATATAAGATATATATATTATAATATATATATATATATATATGGTATAATCCATTACAAAAATAGTTTTACACTTAAGTAGATGTTAAAGCAAAATGTATCATGTTTATTGGTGTTCAATTAAGGCATGTAACACAAAAAACAGGGAATTAAAAGGCTTGACACTTTAAAACAAGAGTCCTGGCATTGCATGTTTCAGCTCAGCTCGTGGCCTGTTTCCTCTTTTGTACCAATTCCGCCAGTAGCTTATATCGCATCATGGACTCTTCCTGCAAAAGGAAACAAGTGTATTCAGTTATTTTAGAAAAATGCTTTGTTTTATAGCAAAAACAATCATATTTAAGAAGGTTCAATGTGTCCAGACCATACCTTGTCAAGTGTTTGAAATAATTCAGTCATGTTAGTATAATTCAAATTAAATCGTATTCCCTGTTAACACTTTTAATGCAGTTTAAACTCCACCACCTTGGGTTAGGCACATGAGACAAAACCAGATTATTTGTCTACAACTTTCAAACATTGTCATAAGTCAGTACAAAAAATAAACTTGGTAATTCCACTTATTGTGCAGTAGAAAGTGAACCATCTCTAATATATATTTTAAACACACATTCTTCCACACAAAGTGAACCAGTGTTTTCAATTTGTGATGGTTATTCCTACAGTTTAAAATGCAGCCAAAGCATGAATCATCACTGTTATAACAGTATGTGGGACACAAATACACCCTGCAATTAAAATTAGATTTGCACAGATAATCCTCCCCCCCCCCAGATTGCATCTAAACGTCCTATCTAGAGATCTTCAAGACCAGCACCAAAGGATTGCTTATTTGTAATTTCTGACACTAAAGTGGCATGCATATTTAATACATGCCACCTTAACTAGAGTATATGAAATACATCAAGTAAGGAAAGGTAAGGCATCCTTATTCTGATCAAAACTAGGTAACCTCTATCCACACACCTTTGATTTTCCTGGAACACATTTGGCTATCTTATCCCATCGCTCTGCGGTCCCCTTCGGATACTGCTGCAGGGCCAGTTCAAGCAGTTTCTGCTGGTTTTGAGTCCACACCTCCTCTGCAGGTTCACCTCTATCTTTCCCTTTTTTTTCCTCACTGCTGTCGTCATCCAGCGCCTTGCTATCAAAGTCCCTCTGCCGCCTCCCTTTGTGCTTTTCCTCAGAGTCATCTTTGATCATGACTGTTATTTCTGGGGCCTTTGCCACTTTTCTCTTGCGATGTCTGGCCTCTGTTCCTGCAACAGCGGTTTGGTTTCCTCCAGTATCTCTGCGTGTCGCTGCGTCCTGAGTAGGGTTATCAATCTCCTCCTCCTCCTCCTCCCGCTTTGTGATAATGTCATCTGGTAAACCTGCTGCTCCTCCTTTCAATGCCTTGGTGGTTTGGGCAGTGGATTTTAGTTCAGAGAACCTAACTGTAAAAAAAAAAAAAAAAAAAAAAAAAAAGTTATACAAATCAATGAAGCATAAGGGAATATGAATTCCCAAAAGACAAAAATCATTAAATGTAGGCCGGTAATTTTAGTAGGCATGTCTAGGCTTTGAACAGGGTCCTACCAGAAAGTGTTTCACTTTGCAGGGTGCCTAGAATCTACCCGCACCATACACCACTATTTTATTAGATTATTGTCAACGCACACAACAATAAACAATTCAGGCAATTAAGCAACATTTTGTCATATAGGTTGAACAATTATTTCTAGTTAAGTATGGTGCTACAAATCTGGATCTACCAATCTTTAAAACATTAACTTAGTTATTACAACAGAAACATATATTGTGTACACACTAAAGAGATACAGAAAGCTGATTAATAACTTTTTTCAGCTATGTTTACCTAAAGGAGTCATAAATTACTGTACCTGAAGTGCTGGCAACGCAGTCTTTGAGTTGCTTGACTTTGGAAGTTACCTACATGAAAATCAGATTTGCAAATCAAAAATCAAGATTGCACAGTACAGGTTTTCAAATACAAAATATTGAGGCATAACCCAAGTACAAATACTTAGAAAGAGGAACACACATTTAAACAATCATGTATTTGTACATTTTTTTTTTTGTATGCACTGTGCATTTTCTAAACATCTCCGACAAACACGTTGCACGTAGTACTGATTTAAGGCATGCTTTTCAACAAATCCCTTCACATAACAGGGAGGATCAACGCTACAACCAATCCTTTGTTCCAGGCTGGACTTAAACCATTAAAGTTAATCAATGGCATCTTGGGGTTCAAATCTGAGGGTTTTATATCCCAGACATTTTCTGTTTCATTATTGTTCACTGGAAAAAGACCGGACTTGAGTTTTATGTAAAGAGCTTCATGAAAAGTTAAATCAGAAATGCGTTACTTTAAAAGTATACCACTCACTGCTGTTATAAGCTTACATAATTAGTTCATGCTTCCACAGTTTATTTAAAAATAAATACCACATAAATGAATATATACAATTTGAAAACTGAAATAATGATCAAAGTAGCAGTCAAATTCTATTAATATAAACATATGGCTCAAGCGTTGCAATGAAACATGGCTTTTGAGTAGTTGTTTTTATTCAAATTGTAGTTCAGTAGAACATACCAGCAATACAAAAAAAAAATGTAACTGATAGCCACAGTTAGCTTTTATTGTATTATTCTTAGTGTGTGTGTGTGTGTGTGTGTATATATATATATATATATATATATATATATATATATATAATTTGCAAGTACAATTCCTCTTTCAAAATGTTTGCTCTCAACTATGTAATGTCTGAAATTGAATAATTTCCCCTTTTTCACAAACATCGTTAACAAAAAAAATTAAAAAATTATTTACAATTTTACAATACTGTGCAAATTTTGTATAGCTATTTACATAGGCACTGAGGAAACGTTTACGGCTTTAAAAAAAAAAAAAAAAAAAAAAAAAAACACACACAGTCAGACCTCTTTGATAACATTAATGTTAATTATCAGAACAGACACACCACCACAGCACAGACGTTTATTCCTCAAACTTAATTTACTAAAAGTAGCAGCTGCTACCATCCAGGAGCGAGACACTGGGAATCTTCCTTTGTGTTTTTTTGTCCCTGCATGCTGATTAAACAGGCAGAAACCTATAATCACCAGCCTGTAAGATTCAAAACCAGTTAATCATTTCCTTGTGTTTCTACAAAAAGACAGGAGCTCTTATCTAAGTCGGCTCCTCTTTTCTGCAGCCCAGCGTCAGGCACCACACTAATTACAAAGGTCTGTCTGACCCTCCCTGCCTGTCGACTGTTTTGTTTCCTACCTGAGCCCCATTTTTTCCACGCAGACAGCAAATCCCCTATCAGTCTGTTATCATGGTTGGGATACACAGGATTTAAAAAGTGCAGAGGAAAAGGGGAATCGGTTTACATCCTTTCGATTGCAAGAGTAACGTTACTTAACAAATACATAACCTGAGCTCTGTCTGTCTGTCTTTAATTTAGCAAATCCACAGTTCATAATGTCACATTATGCCAGACTTTTTTTCTTTTTTTAATAGTTAAATACATTTTACGTTTCGCAGCTGAACAGTTTGTGGATGCTGTAGTTGGTTGATTTTATTTATTTATTTATTTTTTTACAGTATCTAGTTTATTGCATTGATCCTTGAATTGAATCTTGCAAGTTATTTTAAAGCAAGCGCTTTTGCAAGCGCATTAGTTATAGTAATTGTTATTATGCGCGAACAGAGATACATGTAGGAACTATTTTGATATACATATGTTCCTGCGCAACTTAAAATACTTATCGTAACCTACAAAATGAAAACAGAATTGTCTGCATCTCACTAGACTA
Organism: Polyodon spathula; assembly: GCF_017654505.1. Classification (NCBI taxonomy): domain Eukaryota; kingdom Metazoa; phylum Chordata; class Actinopteri; order Acipenseriformes; family Polyodontidae; genus Polyodon; species Polyodon spathula. The sequence continues at coordinate 9,050,815 of NC_054537.1, read as the reverse complement.
TATGTGACTTGTCATACACCAAGAGTCTAATTAGGTTACAGTGTCAGTCTATGGGACTCCAAGCCTGATCCATGGGATCAAAGACCACAGCAATGCATGCACTGCCACAGTGCCTAGACAGCTTCAATTCATGACTCGCTTTCCTGAAGAAAATCAGCATGTCAGATGTTTGTCAGTGGTGCACACTGGGCTCCAAGCTGCAAAGAAGTGGAACGAGAACTAGGCCTGAAGCTACCAATGCAGAAAGGAAAATGGGTCAAAGAACAGATGTGGGAAGACTAAGAGAGAGGCCAGGTGCAGATAACCAGGTCAGCTAGCAGGAACTTTGATTAGAGTAAACTGACACTGCCTTTTCTTCTCCCAGAATACCTGATGTAAACAATCAGAACGATTCAATTAATCCTGCACGCCAGCAGCAAGGCCAAGTGAAATCAGGAAATGACTGCCATCTCTGAAACTACAAAAACTTGTGCTTTTACCTTGTCAACAGCACTAACTACTGGTGAGCCAAGGTTAGGGCTTTTTTTTTTTTTTCTTCTTGTCACATAATACTTCAGCCATAGAAGATGTAGTATTTGAGGTTGGGGGTTGGGGAGCTTGTGCAATAGCTGTCCCCTATAAGCAGGGGAAAAATGTAACCACTAGTTTGGAGTCATTGTATGAAGAGTATTTACCATATCTTGCTGTTTCTTCTTAATTCTAAGGAAAATTCATGAAAAACAAATCCTTATCACTAGTCTGTCTTTGGTCAAGTTGTTTATTTTTCCAAAAAAACATCTGCTTTGTAACACAGGCTGAGCTATGAGCTATTTAAATACCTGGGTCACATTTCTTAATTAGTGGAAACCACCTGCTTCATCCAACAGACCAGGCACTCCTGTAAGCAACAGTATCTAGACACCAGAAATCTTTAAATATGTAAACTCCAACTCCTACATTGACTGATCTGACTAATGTTCTTTCACTGCTCAAAAGGGGTTCCCTTTCACAATTCAAACTGTGGTGTTGTCTTCCCATGCTCACATTACAGTAGCGCAATTCCCCCAGGTCCAGAATCCCCTACACAGCTGATCATGTTACAGCTGTTATTTGCCAAAGTAGGAACCCTCTCACATCTGCTTCTTGCTTAGCTAGTTAATGGTTCACTTCCAGGTCTTGAATGCATTGTAGCCTTTTCTTTCATATACATGCGTGCATTATTCTTTCCCAGTCTTGCGCCCCAACTACGTTCTCGTTACACGGCCAGTATTGTTCTGTCACTCATTATACAATACAAATCCGGGTGAACTCACATCTACCACTGATCGACCCAAATCGTGAGCAATCTTTTCCCATCGACCCGGGGTCCCTCCTGGGAACTTAACCATACTTCTTGTAAGCTGACTGAGGTCCTCTTCTGTCCATTCAAGTGCCTGCAACAACATTAAATTGCACCGTTAATAAAATAATTAAGGGGAACATTTCTCACAATTATTGAAATGTTGCACTTTCACACAAGTATTGTGCTTTTTAAAATGTATTGATTATTGTTAAAGTTGATTAATGGCAATTGTTTTATTCTTGAAAAAAATGCATAAGACATACATGAAAATATTAACAATGCAAAACAAAATGAAAATAGAGAGCAGTAATAACAACAAATTATCCAAATGGATGTCTGTTTATTTTTGTTAAGTTTAAGGGGCAAATGATTCTTAATTGCAGTGTAATAGAAGGACTGCTCACGTACTTCTATTGCTGGGGAGATTGATAAAATATATCAGCAGAAATAGCACAAAACAGTCCTAAAAGGGGGAGAGCTTCATAAAAGTAAAAAAAGAACCTGCCAGATGTTTTCTGCCTAACGAATCCAGCATCTTCCATTTTGTATTCATTCATACATTCATTTTTTTTATTATTATTATTTTTTTGCTTAATTGTGAAGAAAGAGTAATACTTGTTTGTTCCCAATTTCTTTCAGATAACAATTAGACATGTTATTAGGTATTAGTCTATTTGTATTGTCAGGATAAGTATTTGAAATGTAGTTTTCAACAAAAGCTGTTTCATGCAGAACCTTTACACACACACATATTTTTTATAAATCTGAATTCTGGAGCTAGTTTTCCTGCTATACAATCACTGTATTTTTTTGTGTATTAGAACTAGGATAATGATAAAAATGAATACACTATTTGAGGACTGTGATTAGCTTGTAGCCAAGATGCAATTCATTAGACTTCACAATGTTAAACTTTAGTGCTAATGACCTTTGCATGATTGTCCTTTAACATTTTCCTGATAGGGGAGTCAACTGCATTATTCGCTGTGATCATTTTTAAGTCACTAATTTAAGATTGGGATCTTAAAATAAATTGCTGATACTTAAAAGTATTTAAAATAATTTACTAAAATAAAAAAAGTTACAAAAACCACAGAAAGAAAACATGTGGCGATGTTCCCATTAAGCAGTACAGACGTCAATGGAAATGACCACCATCTTGGATAATGCACATCCCTGCATCGCAGCCCTCAGTACAGAACAACAGCCACAGAGGTGAGCGAGCCCAGGGCCCATCTCCACAGTTACTGAAAGCTCCTCGCTGACACTAATCCTCCCTGTCATTCTCCCACTGTGCACGGACCACGCGGTCATCCGCCTGCCGCACTGCAGGCTTAGCAGGGCCCTTCCTGACTTCTTATACTGCCTCCCCTAATCAATGGCTTGAGTGTGCTCCTTTCACCATGTCCAAATGGCAGCTTCGCTCCTAATCAAAGCGTGCTGGCCCTGTTAAAGGCACAGCCACTCGCAATGCAAGCTACTGTTATTCAGAGACTTCTGTCCTGCAGGTATTTAGAATGGTGCAGATAAAGGGTCCGAATTTCACAACTGGAAATATCTGGCTGAATCCTTCTTTACACAAATACTGGTATTGACATTTTATGATAAATTCAGAAAATTGAAGTTCTAATCTTAGCTGTAGATGTTTTCTGTAAAATGTTATTAGCATAATAAAATGTGTTGTGATCCTTCAAGCCTCAAACACCTACTGGCAGCAGTAAGAGGGTATAAACAGCATGCCCTTGCTCTGCTATAGCAATCTGTTAAAGATAGAAGATATTCTTATTTTTAAATGTAACTAGACTTTTGAACTGGTAACAAATGCATTCTCACAACAACATAGAAGGAAAAAATGTCTAACAATCCATACAGCATGAACACTAGATAAAATGTTCAATATGTTCATTGTAAAATTCAGTATGAACAAATGAAGCATTCTGTTAGAAAATAACATGCATTCACTAAGCGCTATCTGGGGATTCATGATTGAATAAATGCAGCACACAACTGATGCTTTGACAAATCTGGAATAAAGAATTTGGTGGGATAAAAGGATACCTTTTAATTTTGCAGAAATGTAATTTTGACAGCAATAATGATCTTGCAGGTTGTATTTTGTAATTAAAAAAAAAAAAAAAAAAAAACCCTCCAAAGCTCTGAATATTGAAATCGGTCTTCGCATTAACAGAACCCAGCTTCACATTAATCCTCTCCATTAAATTAATAAATGCTGCCTTTTCAAATTAAAATACAAAACCAGCCATAAATGGAACCGATTTAACAATTAATTAGATTACAACAGCATGTATGATGAAACATGCAGCAGCGTTTCCAAATCCAGCATGCGAGAGGCAGTGTGGGTTTCAGATCATCCATTTGTTAACCATCCTAATGGCAGTCACAGTGCAAGGTGGAACTTCTCATCAGTGGTTAATTGTGGTTTTAGATTCAGCGAAGAGAAGGCGGCAGAGCCCCAGCAGAAGCCTGGAGGGTGGTCATGGTGTGAACGCATTCTCCTCGCTTTAATCTGGAGCCAACTGTAGCTTAGAGTGCCAGATGAATGCACAAGCAGACTGTTCTGTCACTGGAAACCATGTGTCCAATATTATTGAAATAAGAGGCCAAAAATCAATTTTCAGCATTGTGATATAATAGCAGAAACCACATGGAGAGGGGGCAGCTGATATTTTATAAATATAAAAGGCAAGCATTCAAGTTCCCAGCCATTTACTATGTGGAGTAAAAGCTCTTGTGCTTTACCACCATTCACATACCCAATTAAGACCAACTATGTAGAATCGGTCCAGTGAAATAGTGGAACCCATTGATATTTTAATATGATGCCAAGGTTGCAGCTCAGCTTATGACACTTCAGCAATGCTGTTTTTCATTTAGTTTCATAGGGATTATAGTACTGTACTGATCAGCAATTGTTTCATGTTGTTGGTCTGGCATGCCTTGATAATGGTACACTGTTTATTTATTCTTGCACCTTTTACAGTGTAGAAACCTTGCATGTTTATTGAAATGTATTTACATTTTTGGCAACAAAATGAATTGTGGCACAGGGTGGGGTATTCTTTACCCTCTGAAGCACTTCTCCACTATTAGCTTTTAAACCACAACATGCAATCAGCTCACTTTGCCCCTGAATTATCTGAAAATACCATTACAGGTCATGTTTGAATGTAGAGTTGCAATAGGTGCTCTTAGTGGTGGTGTGGAGTGCACTAGGGACAGTAATCATATTTGATTGTGTGACTGGAGGCAGAATTCTGAGAAATTATATAAAAGTACATTTTAATTTGTTAGTGCAGAAATGCCCAATATACAGATCTGAAGACTGAAAACCTAGTTTGTGTTTCTTTAAAACACACTAGGTCTTCAGAACTGAAAAGCACCACTAAACAAGGCTCAAAAGTCTGCAATTTCAGTATAATTTAAACATTTCTGTTGACGTAACCCTTTGATCTTGTGATTGATTAGTTCTACTGAAAGTGGCTGTGTGGCTTTGAAGAGAAGGGGAGTGCTGGCAGATATATTGTTGATTAACGAATCCACAGAAAACTGTGGATTCATTAATGAAACCACAGTTAGAACAATACAACAGAAAAGCAAATGCCATTTTATTACGCAACAATCACTTCAATTAGTTAATGACAGCACTACACATTTCAAAGGTATCACTCAGAAAGGGGCTTGCATTTCCGTTTAGCATTCCATATTGTTTGCTAAAAGTAATACAATTATACATTCACTACTTCTGCACATTTTCTGGACAGGTTCAGGAACAGCAACCTCATCATCACTTGGTACATCATCAAATTATACAGACATTCCATTCAAACTCAGCTTTTGCATTTCTTTCCTTTAACCATTGTTCAAACAAACTTACAGTCCATTTAGGCTTACTTATCAAATCGATCGCTGGCAATGATACTTAGTTCTGTTTTAGGTCCAGCAAAAATTATTCATCTCTTATCGTTGTTTATCCCTTACTTGTATCTTAGTATTATGCTGTATTCAGATATTAAATGAAAACATCCCAGGATTAGCTATTAGACTGTTTATTTATGTTGTTTTCATTTCAAGACCCTGACCAACACTTTGCAATTTTTTTGCACCTGACTTTTAAAATGTACCTTTACACCAATCCTCTACTGTAACCCTAAAACCCAGACATCATCATTATCATTAAATGTCATTTAGCACTAAACTCATATTCGCATCACAAAGCAGAAGTTGTATTGAAGGTTATCTATATCTGAGCTCAACCCTAATCTTTGTAAGAGAACATTTCTTTCTAAATCTCATTACAACACATTAAGCAGCTTCTGGGATTGGCAGCCAATTATTTTTGATGGTGCAATTCTCTTCGGACCAGCCTACTAGACGGAGCTGCATTGTGTTTGAGGGTTTCTTTGTGCTGGGAGATGCAATATCAATTTTTATATTGAGGTTTATTTGTTTCTAAATGAAGAACCTAGATTACGGTTTCTAAGGCTTCATTATAATAACTGTGAAAGTAGTTACTGTTCATTTTGGCTTCACTGCTGCAAGACATTTGAACTTTCTGCATTGCTAAACGCTTGCCCAAGAACATATTCTAGTTCTACAGAAGTCTCAAATCCTTTTTATTTTTATGTTCATATCAATGTAAAACTTTGTTTGTTTATCTCAGCGTTATACAAGATCATAATGCAGTGTAAAAAAAAAAAAAAAGGTCCTGATCTTCCATCAGTAAAAAGAGAGTTGTGAATTGTAAATAATGCTTGGTACAAAAATAGCAATTAATTTTGTTAGAGGGCACTTAGGAATTCAGGGACAAGATCACCAGCAGGACTAGCAGTTAATTATGTAAAACAGGGTTAAGATCTGTTCCTGTCAAATGGCAATGGGAATTTGCTCACATTTTAACTGAAGCCAGACAAGGGCAGCCATAATGCCACATGGTAAATATGCATGTAATCAGATGCACTTTGATTGGCTCTCAGGGCCAAACTGTAAAGAGTCATGAATTACTCAAAGTACCCAATAAGATGTGCTGCCTTTTCATGTTGCAAAAGAACAGAGCAATTCTCCATAGGCCACCTAGAATTCTCTGAACAGAGTAAAGGGGGTGCTGTATACAGACAAGCCTCAGGTGTACCAAACAAACCCTATATAATAATTAATTAGAATATCAATATTAAAAAAGGATTTTAAAGACTACAGTTTCTTTACAGCAGTTGTTTGTGACGAAAGCACTATGAAGTACTCATAACTAAATGCCCCAAAAACATTGTCCATCTTTAAAAAAAAAAACACAACTAAAATAAGAAATTATAAACAACATTTTTAACAAATTGTTTTATAGATCAGACACACACAAAAGTCTATTGCTTTAGATATTCTTAATTCTGCATTTAAGTTGTCTTGTCTCAGTTGTAAATTTATACCTGGACAATGAATTAAATGGAGTAAGTGCCCATAGGCTACAGCTACATTGTTTCAGGATAAAGCTGGTCTGAGCCAGTGACCTCTCCACTTTCTAGTGCAATCCAGGGATGGGAGGGAGTGTGTGTGCGTGGGTGCGTGGGTGTGTGTGTGTTGGGGAGGGGGAGGAGAGTGGATAGTCTGCTTCCTTAGGGAGTTCTCCATTTAAATATACCAAAAGATGGCAGGACCACAAGACAATGCACAACACATGGGTTTTTATCAGGATCACTGGAATCCTTAAGAGATGCTTAACAGGTTTATTTTAATACAGTTTGTAAATAAGCACTACAACAGAGGAACTTATTACCTTTAGGTATTTTCAGACGAATATACTGAAAGACAGAATTTCACTTGTAGACATTTTTCACAAAAAATATAAAAAAATATAATATAAATATAATACATTTAAAATGGTTTAAAAATTATGACATTTGTTTGCTTATTTTCATTTCAGCACACCACATCTGGTTATTTTTATTTTTTAAACTTAGCTGCATATGTTAGAAAGAAAATGAGCCATGTGGCCATTCTCCTTGCACAATTATTATTATTATTATTTTATTAAACAGTACACCATCAGCAGATACTACAAAAGCATATACTTGTTAATAGCTCCCTATCCACAGGACTTACCATAGACAATTGCTAATGTTAAAAAAACAGACACGATACAAAGTTGTAATGCAGTACAATATTTCAACAATAAAACCAAGTGCCTTACAAATAATACAATTACAAAAGAAAAATGTTTTCTAAATCACATAAAACACCTGCCAAGTCAGACCATCACTTCACGCAACGTAAATGATATTAAACTGTACTGCAACCTTTACTTGTACAGCTGGCTCACGATATTCTGGAGGAGTCATTTTTCAAAAAAATTGAAAAAAGGAAAAAAAAAAAAAAAAGAAATCCCAAAATATGACATGTGAAAAACACAAAAAAAAACAGGCAGGTGTGGCTTTTTGTAAACATTATTTGTTTGCCCGAGAGGCATCCATCACCCCCTCCTCTGTGGGAGTTTTGGGGTTAATTGCCTGACATAACTTGGTGGATATAAATAAAATAAAAAAGGCTTGCTTGATACAAGATTTACAAAAAAACTAAACAAACAAAAAAAAGATAAAAACATGAATCTTTCATGACCAAACAAAACATTACACAAATTGAACTTCACTGCAGACTGGCCGGTTATACAGTACAGTACGCTGACAATACAAGTGGTAATGGCTGTGGATTTTTATATATAAAAAAGGAACTTACAGAAAATCCTAAGGAGCACTATTAAAATAACAAGCAGCATATTAACTGGTGCTTGGAGAAAAGCGCCTCTCATATTTCAAAGCAGCACAGATGCGAGAAAGCCCAAGGTGGAGTTGAGCAGGTGGTGTGGTAAAAGCCTATAGTAACTCTACAAAATGGGCCCACAGGTGCACACCCAGAGTCCCCAAGCAACTAAAAAAGCCATACAATCACAACAACAAAGACTTGTGCCCCTCAGCGAAAGATGCAAGCAGAATGTAAAAACAAAAATGCACCGGCAGCAAAGTCAATAAATGAAACCAGGCCCACAAAACAGAGCTCCCTGGTTATGGGTCACCAGCATAATTACAACCAAGCATTGCGCACATCTAAATCAGAGGGCAGCATTCCTGAAATGCACATTAAACTGCTTACAGTTCTGTAAACTTGTTTCAGAAATGTCTGGTTTTACAGACGCTGATCAGTACCAATTTAAAAAAAAAAAAAAAAAAAAAAAAAAAAAAAAATCGAATTGAAACTTCTTATTAAAAAACAGAAAAATGCACACCCAAAGTTGTATAAAAAATATATCAGTTTATACGCCTGTTGGTGGGTTTGTAGTTCTCATTCGATGGCTGTCTCTTTTACTCTGGATCAACACTGTGGGGCGATCTTCACACCACACACTGAAACTTAATGAGAAGGTCTGACTGGACATAATACATCAGCCCAGGGAGTCTCTCCAAGTGAAGAGATGGGCACCACCAACCAATAATCCTTGGGATGGCGTTACAAGGAGCAATAAAACACTCACTCATTAGCACATATGCACACATTGTTAACTACTGCTAACAGACAAGAAATAGTGGCCACGAACAAATTTATATATTAAAACAAAAAAAACAAAAAAAAGTTGTTTTACAGATGTTGACAACATACTGAAACGAAGAGATTTCCAGGGCTGTCTGTATTTTCTGTCTTAGGTAAAGTATGTAATCTCCCACCCTCCAATGACATGAGATCCATTTGACAATATAATCAGCTTCCGTTTCGGCATCTAACTCGTTGTAGAATCCCTTTTCATGTTTTTGCATATCAATAAAGAAATGCCAAGGATTGTTCAATTTTAAATAATCATTTAAAAATAATTACACCTACATGATTTACAATAGGATCAATCTTCAAAAGAAACTTCAGAATAGACCGTCTTTTCCATTTAAATGAAAGACAGCAAAACATTTAAAAAACATAACAGTAAAAAATACAAAGCATAAGAATGACTCTTGCATAGTGTTAATGTACTTCAATTTGTAATGCCATATAATTTGAAATCAAAACGTCTGACACTGTTTCTCAGACACAAAACTCATTTGGTAGATGCAATAACTCAGAATGCCAAAAGGCGTTTTTAATGACTGGCAGCCTCACTGTTAGTGAGGTTGCCAAAGAATTGAGTGCAATCGTATGTGACTTCACAGTTATAATTATAAGCTTAATACATGTGCTTATTAGATTAATGGTTTGTTCTGTTGAAGTTATGACATTTGAACATCTTAATTCACATTATTACAAAGAAGCAGAGTCCTACTTAAAAAAAAAAAAATGTCTGTGTTAGAATGAACTGAAGAGCAGCTTATGAAAAGCCTCAGTCTTTTTGAAGAATAAAAACACACAGTATTTGAGAACTTGCAACAGAGATCCACACAGACGATTGAAAACCACTGGGGGCAGTAGAAATTCAAATCAAATGGCATTAGAAAACACTGACTCCTTGTGTGTTACTAGTGTTGCAACTTGGGTCTCAACCAATTAGAGAGAGGCACAGAACTGGTTAAAGGCTCATCCTTTATTTAATCCACTTCGCCACCTTACTCTAACAGAATTCTTTCAATGCACCCGCACACACCATTGGCCCCAAAAAAATGGGGAGGTAGAAAAAAAGGCAGAGGGTTTGGGGTCCCCTTAAGACCCCAGCAGCAGTAGAATCTTAATACATTCTGACTGACAACACTTCATAATATTATTATTATTATTATTATTTTTATTATTATTAATAATAATAATAACAACAACAACGCAGATTCCTTAATCCAAGGTGACTTACAGATATTACAGGGCAGTACTGTACAGGGTTACAATGCAAGATAAATATTTAAATACAGCGTAGTTTACAGTAAGTGCAAATAATGCTACTAAAATACAGTATGAACTAGTAGAACAAGTTAAGATTACAACAAATTATATCTATAATGACATATTAGTAGTGCAATAGTGCAAGGACAGTGCATCAGCTGAGGATCCAGTAGCGCGGTGCTGAGGTCAGGCAAGTCCAGTGCAGAGTAGGAGGGGTAGATCATGAGATCTGCAAGTACAGTCTAATCAGGCTTTACCCCAATGCGGCTGTTAAAAAACATTTTCTTCACTAGACAAGGATATGGTATTATAAAATGAAACTTTGAAAATATATCTGACTTTACATTTGTCACAATGCAATGGGCATAAGGGTGTGCAGTGTCTTCTGGGAATAGTAGTTAATCTGGGACACGCTGAAAGGTGTTTCCAATCAGCAGAAATACAGAGGAAACTCCCATAATTCAGGCATGTCAACATTGGCCTCGATTAACTTTAGTTTAATGGGGACTAAACAGTCATAGGACTTCCCACGCTATCGAGCAGTGACACTGTCCATGTTGTTTTTTTTTTTTTTTTTTTTTTTTTACATTTTCCCACCTTCTTTTGGTCAAAATCTCATTTCGCCACTGAATTGCGCATATTCAGTAATGCAGTGCTTCAGCAGGGGGTGGGGTGGTTTGAGTTACTCCTCCAATTAAAACCAGGGATCAGACTATGTCACCTGCCATTGGTAGTACTGTACTGTGTGTGGGATTATTTCAGATAGGAGTTTGTAACGGAGACTTGCCTCCTTCGAGGAGCCAGAAGTGCTGTTAATATAGGAATGTTGAATCTAGCGTTTTGGTTAATTTAATTTTTTCTTGCATTTTACACAACATTTCTTTTTTATTGAACATTATTATATTATAATGCTGCACAATAATTAATTACATTTTGATTTAATTTTTATTTATTTTATGATACAATAATAATAATAATAATAATAATAAATTCCCCAAGTGTCTTTTAAATATGTATAGTCATCATTCGATATTTCTCCAACTTATGGTGTTGGAGGCCAACGCTGGTATATTCTTATATATATATAGTTGTAGGGGTTCTACAACTTCTTTGGTAACTTTCAACGAAGCACGAAGGGGGCAAAGCTTTCTAGCAGTAGTTCTATGCCTGAAGGATGCTATATTATAGTGCAGTTATTATTTCGCATTTCAGATCCAAGGATGTCGCTGTATAAACCTCACCCTTTCATCCTGAATTAAATGCTTTGGCACTATGTTTCAACATCTATACCATATACTATTCAGAGATCTCCCTCCAGCTATGATACATTACAAAACTGCATACTTTGGCCTTTGCATTTCTTGGTATCGGAAACGATATGCGTTCAGCGACCTTCAAAGAGGGTCACATATTAAAATGTGCAGTAAAATCATTTATCCTCCTACCGTATACATCCACTAACATCTGTAAATGCAATTTAGCAGTGTGCCCATTAACCTGTTGCCACACTACTGTACACAGTAAAGGTTGAAGACTATTGATCATTAGAAATAAAATCAGCCCAGCTGTCATTTGCATCACCTAGCCCTGCAATATGCTGTAATAGGCTGTTCCACTTTTCAAAAGCAGCTGGTGTGGACCAGAGAAAAGCGTTCAAAGTTAAATCTATTCTTTACCACTTAAGGACTCACTCAATTAACTTTTCAGCATGTTTTGAGAAAACAGATTTGTGCAATTAACGGCTTGAATGTTGAGCAGCTTGTAAATAGATAACACCTGTTCCACATTCAGCAATTGAACATTTGAAAATGTACAAAAAAAAAAAGCTACTTCAAATATTTTTTTTTTTTCTTTACATAAACCTAAAAACCTATTGCAGATTTGCCAAACATGTTTTATAAAAAGTGTATTACTGTATTTCAGAATTTCTTGATTTCAATTCTAGTCAAAAATCAACTGACTTACTAAAAGTAAATTAGGAACACAGGTAATACAGATCTCTCTCCATGAATAAATAACGAAGTGAGATCATTGTATCTCCATGAGAAGGATTCCCTGTACAAACAGGCTTCTTCTGTGGCAGCAGCACTAACTAACAAGCTGCACAGAATGATCATGTCTAGACTAGATTAATGGCCATTATTCAGCAACTATCATGTAAGTGTGCACACATGCAATACCTTTATTAAATGTGGACTCGTATAAACAGAAGCAGAAAATGCACAAAGTTAATAGTATATTTATAAAATAAATGAAAACAAACACAATAGTAATGGTTTGTTATAGATCTTGTATGGGGACCATCATGGCGTGTCTTATTTTACAGTTTAAAAATTAGGTTTTCATACCCTTATCTTTATTTCGTATTAAGCCACCTGGTGCTTTGTTTATTCCCCCCCCCCCCCCCCCCCCCCCAGTAATTTTGTGACATTCTGAAATGTTTGTCAGTTTTATGCTTTCTTTAAATTTCACTTTCTTTCACGCTGTCAAATTACATTTAACGGTTACCGCCACTCAATTTTCATGCAATTATTGTTTTTTTTTTTTCTTGTTTTTTAAAATTACAATAAAACACACACACACTTACCCCCAGACTATTTACACTATAAAGCCTGATACTGGTACATCAGGGCTTGATTACTGACTTAGTTTAAAAGCACCACAGGGGACAAGACAAAAAAAAAAAAAAAAAAAAAAAGAGTCTTGTGATGGATGATGAATACCTACTGTTACAATGTTGTTGGGGAAATCTTTGTTTTTAAAGTGCTTTCTAGAAAGGAGGGGATAAACTCTTTTCATGCCAGAATTTGGAAACATATTAGGGTCTACGGTGACTTTTTGGAAGACGAAACACACTCATAGCTATTCCTAAAGATCAAACTATATTATTGGGAACAAAGCACCTAAAGAATAGGAGCGAGGCTTTAGAATGCAGCACTGCATATGCAACCTTTAAAACTGCTCCTTCACACCATAATAACGAAACAAGACAAGTGATTACTTCCTGATAGAAAGATTGTTGCTGCACCAGCCATGCTAATACACAACTGTCTACAACAAACATTATTTCAGATGATGGCTTGGAGGAAATAACATGTTCACTCACTTACTGTGGGAGCATAGCACTCCTCTTTAAACAACAATAGCTTTTAAGATATTTATAAAAGGGCAGCCCTTTTGGCATGCATAGGCCCCACATGCAAAGGGGCCCTGTTCCAATGTGGAGGGTTAGAAATAAAGCTCTAGCAGGATTGGGTCAGGGCACTGGTATCAAACCCTTCCATTTACTCGCTTGCTTTTTTATCAACTACAATTAAAACCGGACATATAACTCCCTAAAACAATAAGCAAGATCCAGGGGCCTCTTCTCCAACAGGTGCTGTGGAATCATTAACATCCGCAAGTAGACAGGAAATCAGATTTAATGTCTTATAAAAAGAATGCAACCATTCTATGCAGAGCTGTAAATTAACTCTTGTGGGAAGCAACAAAGAAACCGGTTAAATTAAATAAATGTAATATATTAAAAAGGGAATAAACAGTTGCTGTATTTAAACTCAGCAACCGAAAGAGGCATAAAATGTGTGTAGCTCACATATCTTCTAAAGACCAACTATATTTCTATATTTATCCACTTTAGTCCCACTTATCTACAGATTTACACTTATTACGACCAAAATATTTATTTCAAAAACTACAGCCTGTTCATGAACCTTGTCCAACTTATTTTCAACAGATGATTACAAGGGATTAAAATCCCTATATCTCTCAACGCAATAATTGTACTTTCATAACTGAGGAAACCAAAACACAAGTTACATATTATGGTAGCTATGGCATTTGGTTATCCACATTAAACTTTAAAAAGATCCAGTACCATCTGTATACCCTTACACCACTGCCATGTATGGGTTACACGTGAACACTGCGCATAGCAAACTTTCCCCTTGACCTAGGTCACAGATTTTCTGCAATAAACAAGACACTAGCATCCCTACTGTCTCTTAGCTATTCTCCTTCTTTCCGTGAAAACGCACAAGAAAACGTTGCCTATCCAATTTTAATGCTGCGGAACAGGAAGGAGAGAGAGTATATTGCAATAAAACGTACCTTTTTCTTCTGTGATCGTCTTTTGTCTTCTAGCCAATCATTAATTTGTTCCTCAATATCTTCAATGGTAGAGCCCTGATCGTAGGATGGCGCAAAGGCATTGTCCTCTGAATAAGCAGTGTAGACTGGAAACTCAGATTTCACCTTCTTCACTTTAGGCCTCTTTTCTTCTGCAAAGTTTAAAAACAAGGATTTAGACGATAATACGCGAGTCCAGCAGAATGTACATATTTGTGCTGCTGCCAAGCTACTACATTCACACTTTCTGATAAAGCAATAGCCTTAAAAGTATTTTAAACTGTTTCATACTGCATAGGAAACATGTTTATCTTTAAGAACTGACCAATGACGCTTTTCATTTTTTTCAGTGCAAAATATGGACAAAAGCGTCTTTAAAAGGCTTTCTTATTAAATTTGCTGGAGCGATAATGTTTAAGAAATATGGACCTATTTCCTGTGTCAAGACAACGAGCAGCACCAGGCATACCCACAAAAAGTTCAAACCCAACATAATTGGTTGCCATGCCTGCACAAAAGATGCCCCCAGTAGGGTAATATACTTTCAATAGATGATCTATTCACATCTATTGTCCTGGCTGCAACACATTGCTTTAATGAGACCCCATGTTGCATTCTCTCCAATCTGCAAATTACATGGAATTCCCTGCCAGAGTCCCTGTATACTCCCCTGAGGATTCTGCCCAATCCCACTGGTAAAGCTGATAGACGTGAGGGCAGATTAGCAATTAGGTCATGAAAAACAGCAGCATGAAGCAGTCCTCAAGCTGATCTGCATAACATGTATTTACCAAGTTAAATAGGCAGTAATATTATTACTAAAAGTGTGTTCAAGTGATAGTCTTTTAAATTCCAGGTAATAGGAAGCAATATCAAAATATGCCCCCAACATTATTTTGCATCATTAAGCATGAGGCAACAGAGATGGTTTAGTTATCTTACATGTTTTCCATCAAAAGGAAGCTATTTTAAGATGCACTGGCTTAGTTAGGGATTTACAAGAGTGAACATCTCAATCCTCTTTACCTTTGTACCTTAACTTCTTATCTACTAGCAAAGTAACCATAGTAGAACATGAACAGACTCAAATGCGCATAGAAAAAATGGGTTTTAAACAAAAAATACTTAGATTTATTTACTTATTTTAATATTTCTGAAAACCAAAAATGTATCGCATTTTAAATGATATTAACTTTGTACCTATGTTCTATAGCTAAAATAGTATTTTCAAAGTGAATTAACTGTCTGAGAATTTCAGCTCCTTCCACATGATACTCCATATTACAAAATATGCCTAAAAAAAAAATCTGTTTCCTAAAATATTCCCTTCAATATCTAGTCAATCAGCTGTGCTACTGTGAAAAAGCAGGTTACAATGTGTGACAGTGACACTAGTCACTCGGAGAGCCAAGTTTAATCAAATTCGGTCAAGCCTTCATTTGTCTAACAATTAGCCAAAGCAGGTCAGCTCAATCACTAGTACAACTGACTGAGCATTTCACTGGTATGAATGTTAGAGATATGAAACCCTCACAGGAAATAAATACAAACAGAAAAAAATTAAACATGACACCATACATTATTTTAGCTAAATACCCAAAACAAACACAATGTGTTTAACAGTAAAATAAAATGTTTGTTTCCTTGCATTTACCTTTCCATTGCTCTCTTGTATTTTTTTGTCTTGGATCCACAATTGCCACAGTATAGCAATTACAAATCTATTGACCTTTTCTCCATATAAAGCAAAAGACCAAAAAAAAAAGAGCATTGAAATGTTTTCCATATTAAGATATATTATGTTTGCACGCACTTGCAGTTAACATTTATCTAAAATGTTTTTTGTTTTGTTTTTTTTTTTGTTTTTTTTTTATTTAGATGGATGTTTGTTTCTATGAAAGTTTGTATCTTGTGAATGTAATTTTAAATTAATTGAAAGATGTGTGTTCAACTTCACAGTTCACCCAACCTACCAGCTGGCTAGGAATTGATCTTTAAACAAACATCTATGAATGAGGCAAGAACCTTTCCAGATAAGATTTCATTAGGATATCAAGATAAATACTGGTAAAATATTCATCTTTTATGTATTATCTAAATGGAGAAGCCTAGACTATCAGTCACATGAGAACCTGGGAGCACTCCCCCTCCTGCAGCTGAAATAAATCTTATATTACACCTTTCTCTACTTCATACATATAAGAGGACCTTACTGCCACATGCTTGGGTTTTCTGATGAGGAAGTCATTATTTGTCTCAGCATCCCCTTTCTCCTGCATGTTTATATTTGAATTTCCTTATTTAAATGCATATAGTCCTTATCAACATGCTTAACTTTTACACATTTATTTGGTCTTTGTCCAACTGATTCTCTCTCACATAGACTGGCTCAATAAAATGTGTGTGTATTATTTTCTATATATATATATATAGTGACAGCATACCATTACCCCCGTCTATACCATTAGCCAGTGTCACCTTTCTGGTTTCCCTGTAAAGTATACAGATTGCTCAGATATAGTTCTTCCTTCATAGTTCTAGCTAATAACCATTAACTGCTGGACATACTTTGTGTGGCTTCTTGTTCAGCCTGGGCCTGGGCTGCTTCTTTCTCTTTTATCTTCAGTTCTTTGTAGTCTTCATAATACTGTTTGACATCCTGCAAGAAGTCAGATATTCAAAAAGGTAATTATCTATATAATCATTTGTCTTTTCACGTGTCCTTTTCTCATTGCATTTTGCAACAGTTTTTTCCAAAAAAACACACACACACCAACATAATCTAAAATACAACACACCCAATGAGAAAATGGTTGTTTTAAAAGTGTTTCTTATTTTAGTTGAATAACACATTTTCACAGAAAAAAAGTAAATCCATGAAAAAGAGTTTAAATACAATGCACAAGAAATGGGAACGGATTTATTTAATTATTTATTTATTTCTAACCATTGTAGTTTTACAGCTTCTGGGTTTTCGTCATTAAAACAAAAAACAATCAGGCCAATAAAACAGGTAAACATACGTTAAAACAACTCACCTACCCATGTTCCACAATATAAACTAGTAAAAATCGGTATACATACACAACTTAAACAGTTATGTAATATTAACAGTGCCAACATCAATAAAAGAAAACGTTACAGTTGCAGCTTGTGACATTAGTAAAATGCATCTACTTGTCTGAAACCATGCCAGACCAAATGAAGGAATCGTGGAAAAATAAATGCATCCGTTGAAATGAACTTTATACATCCAACTTAAACATGAAAACTCCCCTTTCACCAACACAGTTTTAAAATCAAAGTCTGCTTTGATTGTAGTAAATGCAGATGTATTTTTCCAAGCTGGCAGCAGACACTGAGGATCATTCTGGACATTGCAGAAAATGCAAGGTGTGTGTGTGTGTGTGTATGAGAACAATAAACTACATATGAACTGACACAGGAAGCCTTCTTGCACGCATTCTCTCTGCAGGGGACGTTGGGAAACCGAGTTCAAAATGCCCAGCCAAAAAAATTAATCAAACTGCTTCATTAAATAGTAAAAAAATAAAATAAAATGTACATAATTAACTCTTTAGTTGACTAATTGGTCCGATTAATCTGTTAATCAGAGCAGCCCTAATATGTATTATATACAGTGGCTCTCAAAAGTATTCACCTCCCCTGGTCTCCATTCAACTAATTGTGACTTCTAAAGACAATTGGTTGCACCAGAGCTTATTTAGGTGTGTCATAGCAAAGGGGGTGAATACTTATGTAATCAATAATTTTCTGTTTTGTATTTGTAATTAATTTAGAACAATTTGTAGATTTTATTTTTCACTTTGACATTATGGACTTTGTGTTGATAAGTTGCAAAAACTCCTAATTAAATCCATTTTGATTCCATGTTGTAACACAATAAAATGTGGAAAAGTCCAGGGGGGGGGGGTGAATACTTTTGAGAGCCAATTTTTATGTATATGTTATATATATATATAATATATATATATATATATATATATATATATATATATATATATATATATATATGTGTGTGTATATATATATATATATATATATATATCGAGCGCTCGAAGTGGTTGGATCATAGGAGCAAAAATAGATTTAACTATTGCTCTAACATCCTTAAATCACTAGGCAATAGTCTCCACGTGATTGGCATTACTGTCAGTACCACCCCTTTTCAAAAGAACATCTTTCATCTCCACTCCTTACAACAAGAGAAAATGGCTGAACACTGATTCTGTTACTTAACAGAAAATTAAATTACAAATCATACTACAAAAGAAAGATGCTCCAAACACTAGAATGGTGATTAAAACTGTCACTGTTTTCTGGCTTTCTGAAATTCAACTCTATGCAAAGAAAAGTGACGGCCGGGACATAAACTGAAGTATGCAGCAGTTAGCAAGTCGCACGGAGAGCGTACGCCAAAAACACTTTGAGAACTATGCAGTATGAACTTCAACATTGTCCGTTATGCATTTACTTATGGTGTATCGGCTTTATTTAAACAAAATATACAAGTAAATATGTATTTATGAATGCTGTACCAGCTATATTTAAACAAAATATATAAAGTCGTATTTACTATGCAACCTTGCCTCACTTATTTTCTTGACTGATTCATATATTAAATATGTACTGCAGACTCAGCCATTAAATTAAATGCTATTGTTACCTCCAGGGTGCGGCTTCGGGCACTACAGCCCCATCTGTAACAATAGTCTTCCCTCGGGTCAATAAATGTCCACCATAGCCCTCCACTCAGGTCCATATTTACTACATCTATCTAGAAACTTTTAAAACTTTTATTTTTATGAGACGACAGAATCAAACATGTACTTGTATTTTCTAATATTTCATTTAGACACGCAGTTCTGCAAGTTAGCTCTTTACGGGTAAAGTGCTTCAAGGGTTTTAAGCCTCAGTGTGTTGCCTGCATTTAAATCAAATCTATTCTTGGTATACAGACTATTTATCCTTTGAGAAATGAACCCTAACATGCCATTGCACGCTTGTAGTTAAACATGCTACAAACTGTATTACTAACCATTAAGAATACTATTTCAACAAAATAAAAAAATACATATTTGGATCACACACACAGTACCGGTAATTATACATTAAAATATAACAACTGTATTCCGTCCCCCCTGCTGCTCATAGTTTAACAGGAGATATGCATGTACAGCATGGACTTCACCAGCACCCCTTTGGTCATTGTCTTGCATCACTGTGCTCCCTCTGGCTTGTTCTACACCAGTACAACAATTCTGCACTTTATTTTTTTATTGTTGCATAGCAATCGTTTTGAAATGCCATTCTAACAGGCTTGATCACATTTGTTCTTGACATGAAACCAAAAATGCTGTTATAAAAGCCCACATTTACTTCATTGTGAAAATACCCCTTTATTTAAAACAAGCTAACCCCATGACAGCACAGGTGGGTGAAAACAACATCCGATTGCATTTCTACCGTTCTCTCCCAACCGTTTAGAAATCCCAATTCACTTTGGAAAGGACGGACAGGCAATAACACAGGACAGCATTTCCCGTGATGTGTGATTGAGGTTAAGAAAGCAATGTTCACGGATGCTCCCTGGTTGTTACAGCTGCTGCCGTGGGAGACGGAAATCGTTTCAGCCTTCCAGTCATGAACAACTTATACAAAAGCAGGGTTACTATCATCATCCTCCTCCTCCTCCTATGGACCAATCAAAATGTCAACCGCTGTAGCTTTTTTTTGTTTGTTTGTTTTGTTTTAGATTGTAACCTCTCTATCTGAATACGACATTTTCTGTGAAGTTGTGGATATTTAGTCTTACCTGTATTAGCTGGGGTAGAGATTTCACAGAAAAATAAAGCCATATTCCGAGTTTGAATGGCAGAATGTCATGCCACTGGGGTTTGTCAGAAGACCTTAGTTTAAAAAAAAAAAAAAAGTTATTTATTTCCAATAGCTATTAAACTAATGTACAGACAATAGTTTGATAGAACAAAAACATGCTAAAAGTATAAACAATTAATTGAAACTTATATAGAACAAACAAAACCATATTTAACCAATTCAACTTTTTTTTTAACCCATTAATTTTTTTGAGCAACAAATAGTAAAATGCAAAAAAAAAAAAACAAGTGCAATCACTATGTGTTTGAGCGTTCCTCTGATCAGTTGACTCTGGCCTACTTTAGAGCTAGTGGGAAGGGAAATAACAGAGCGACCTATTGCTTTTCATCGGGTCTGCAAAATGAATACCTGAGCTCTGTGATTTCCAGCTAAACCGATTGACCATCAAGGAGGTGTTCACATGTGCCAACAGCCCGATATGAAGACTGTAGCATAAACAAACCAATACATAAAAATGAATGTCATTCACAGTTCACTGAAGCATTACTCACTGATGTCATCAGAAGGGAAGACAGGCAGAACAGTCTCTGATCTCCCTCCTGCATTGATCCCTTGCTGTGTGAACTATTTTAAGCCCTTTATTTTAAATAATCAATAGGAAAAATGACAGTAGCTGAATGTCACTCTGCCTTATCAAGTCTAAAGATGGAGCATTGGGGAAAGTATGCATTTATTTACTCACAAAAGCAATTCTCAGTTGCACTCGTTCTGATCAAAGAATGCATTGAATCTCAGTTACCGATGTTTAAAACAAAAACAAAAGGTTGTGCAGAAACTGATTGTAAGTAGATTTCAATACACTATAAAAATATACCATTTAATTTAATTGCTCATACTTCAAACACATTGTCATCTTGAGACTTCTTGTGATCTTGTTGAAACATTTGTCTAAAATTACCAACTTTTTAGTACTATAGTTGTGAAAATCCTTTTACAATTATAGCCTGTATGTTTTAACTTAAACTGAATCACTTTGTCTCGACAAGTTTCACACTCTTAACCCAGTTGTTTATTACAGACTACACAAAATCCCCTTCATGTTCACAAGGATTAGTAGTTTAAACATTACTCTTAAACACCACACTATTTCTCTAGTAATTGTTTAAGTAGTTCTCCCGTATCAGTACTGCCAAATATTTAAAATAATTTAATATCAGAGTGTACAGTGGAAGGACACAAGCCACTAATAACTACACATCCTGTGGTCCAATGTGTGCACAATATTGCATTACCTGTGAGCATACCCTTTGCTGTACTTACATGACCAGAGTTCGACAGTAAGCTGATTTTCTTATGTTTTTGGTAGCTAAAAAAAAAAAAAAAAAAAAAAAAAACCCACAATAAAAAGTGAAATACAGAACCTGTTACCTCTCATTCTTTTCTTTGACATCCTCCGCTCCCTTGTTCCCAGTCTTTCTCCTTTTTTCTCTCTTCTTACGACTCAGAAGCTCGTCCTTAAAATCAGAATCATTGTTGCAGGTGATTATTAACATGTATCCCTACAATGTGGTAACAGTGACACGAACAAACACTGGGAGACGAGCACCCTCTATGCAAATGCATCCACCGGCCCTGCATGATTAAGTTAAATCATGTGCCTTAAACAACAATAACTGTTGCCATGGTGCCCAATTCCACTTAAACACAGAAGACTCAAGTCCAGCTCTGTCAGATATGTGCATCTCCATAGCAATCAGGGTTTATTGTAACACGCAGTCATTCAACTGGCCTGCTTGCTCATTACTCAGCTCTAATAAATGCACTCCCAAAATAGAGAATAAACAGGGGGCCAATGAATTCTGTAAAAAAAAGATTCTGCAAACAGATTCTGAATTATTGACAGGATAAATGAGTTTACATTTTACAAAAAGCAAAAAAAAAAAAAAAAAAAAAGCTCTTTTTATATTGGCAAAATAAACCCATGACCAATGAATAATGCAATGCTTTACTTTGTCTGCCTGTTCAAAATGGTTCTCGTTTAAATAATAGGGAAACATTCATCAACACTGGTAAGCACAATTAAACAGCATTTTGTTTCTTCCGTAAAATGTGCCAAGGCCTATTTAAGCATGAAAAGTAAAATAAAGAACAGCTGAAAGAACAGAAAAGACAACCATTAGGCTTAATCACTCATGCAGTGCACGTAAGGGCACAATAATATGAAGTGATGAAAAAAAGGAAGCACAACAGTTTAAACCTAGTTGTTTCAGCTGAAGCATTTTATTGAGGAAGAACTTCACAGGAACAACGTTTAACAGTATACTTTGTTCAATACATTCCAAATAGAAAAACCATGTACAGTAACTGGAGATAGTGTATTTATGATCATATTTCCTATCCCCACACAACCACAAACTTAGTTATGATTTTTTGTGTGCAAAATGAATGCTCACAAACAGATAACCAGTTGATAACTGTGCAGAATTGTCCAATGGTTTTGTAGTGTTGACTATTGTTAAATTGGGGGATGAGATTGAGATTCAAATCACAGCATCAAAGCGTAAGGTATGCACTTGTCCTACAATACAGCTGCTTTGTAAATAATATTATTTTAGATAGCTGTCAATTTCAGGAGGCTGGTTTTTACTTTGGTGCTAAATCCGCATCTGTGAAAACCAATTGTCTTCAATAAAAAAAAAATTACACACGTATTGTAATGACTGTAAAATTACAACTACACAGGGTTACACCATTACAACACGGTTCATGCATTAGCGCTGACTATTTTTGTTTAAATTATAACGTTTGAGATCAAACGGAAAATCTGAGGCTCACCAGTTGCTTCTCCAGATATATTGACCAGATGACAGCGTAATGGCCGACAGTGAGTATAATAAAGAGAAGCAGCCCCAGCTCAGCATTGCTCATCTTTCTCACTCGCCGGTAGTAGAATACAGGCTGCCGCCAATCAGGGAGGCCATTGACCAGAATATCATTGTACCTGAAGAAAGAAATTAAAGAAAGAAAGAAAGAAAGAAAGAAAGAATTAGGGCTTGGATTTCACTGAAAATGTATTTAAAACAAATAAAACACCAGTGTTCTTTTACAATCAAGATTATCACAGAACCATGAAAAACAGTATTTTAAAAAAACATATTTCTGCTGAATAAATATGCACTGGTCTATTTATTCTTTTTTTTCTTTTTTAATTCTATCACCCAACATATATACACATTATATAAACTGCTGTGATTATACTGTAAATGTTGAAATAAAACATTGCCTGCAACTGTAACATACCAAGTAGCCATCCAACAAAATGTTCACCTACTGGACTTGCTTTTCAAAGCAGTCTGTATTTGTAACAATTCATGCATGCTTTTTAAAACACACAATTAGGTCAGTAAATGGGGTGGCAATTTTGCTGTTGCAATTAAAAAAAAAAAAAGTAATAAAAACATTAATTGAAATTACATACCTCCTCAAATATATTGCACACTTGCATTCAGACACAATTTTTTATATATAATATTTATTTACAGAAAGTTATTGTCCATAAAAACTAATTGTGGTATTCTTGGAAACATGCAGGCTAAATTGCAACAATGCAAGCTGGGCCCCTATATTGTCATGCAGGGCAGCAAGACATTTTCTTTCTTAAGTAAATTGAATAATAGTGCAGCTGCCAGAACTGCCAGCCTTGACAAGGGAATCCATCTAATTGTGACCATCGATGCGGATTACATTAATACAATATTGTAATTTAATTTTAATTAAATATTTAACAGCATAAATGTAATTACAGGCTTAATTTCATCCACAAGACTCCAACATTTCAGTTATCCCATCTTGGAATACTTTCATACTTTTGGTCCCAAATATTGGAAAACCAGTGCTTGTGCAACACAGTAACATGCATTTTTACTTTTATTGAATTTTAAAAGCAAATCTATTTGTGTAATGCAATATTTTATTTTAAAACAAACGAGACGCCTATTATATAATACATACTGAAGCATCTTTAGATCATTCCTACTTAAATTTACAGCAGTACAAGTACGTCTCACTCAAATACAGAAAAGTGATCTGTTGATTATTTTAAAAGTGAATGGTAAACAGGATAAATTATAAAAAAAAACAATAATAATAATAAATAAGAGTTTAACACATTCATTCTATCTTGGGATCTGGTAGGGATTCATATTTCTTCAGATACACCAAATTGAATTTAATGTACCTGTCGTCTATTTTTCTAGAAATATTATCTGTAATTTAGGATTATTAAGACTTTATATATATAAAAAAAAAAAAAAAAAAAAAAAAAAAAGAGATTTGGAATGATTATATTGCAAGTTAAAAAAATAATAATATACTCACTTAATGTATTGGCATCTTGTGTGTTTATCAAATTTAGTATCATAATTAAAAAGGAAAATGTAAACTTGTTCTTAAAATTAGGATTCACTCATTGAGCCTTTGTCTCACATTGATTGTACAAATTTGAACACCAATTTCGAAGGACCAGGCAGAGGAATCAATGTTCTATTGATTTTACTATCAATGAACATTATCATGGCTCACAGGAGGCAGATTCCATTTTGACCCATATAAATGTGCAATGATTGCCTATAGCTCAGTTGCTTCTTTCATGGTACTTAAAGTGTGCGTGTGCGTGTGTGTGTGTGTGTGTGTGTGTGTGTATATATATATATATATATTCTCACAGTACCAGTCAAAAGTTTGAGTACACCTGCTTGAAACCAGGTTTTTCATGATTATCTATGCTTTTAACTGTATAAACTTGTCTATAAACACTTAA
Source organism: Polyodon spathula (assembly GCF_017654505.1). Classification (NCBI taxonomy): domain Eukaryota; kingdom Metazoa; phylum Chordata; class Actinopteri; order Acipenseriformes; family Polyodontidae; genus Polyodon; species Polyodon spathula. The sequence goes on along the minus strand of NC_054537.1, from coordinate 9,025,835 downwards.
TATTTCGTAATATGATGTGTACTTATATAAGCTGATAATCATAAGTGAATTGCATTCAACAATTTAATTTTTAAATGAAAATGTAAATCTTGTCAATTTTAATGAAATGGTCACCCAAAGCAAGGGGATTTCAGTCTGAAGCCCAAGTCAATTCAAAGTCTGAAATGTGTATAACACAGTGTTGGAACACTGGCCTAAGTATAAAAGTGTCTTTGTTAAATGTTCTCCGAGTTAACTAGCATGTTACCCAATTATCCTTTTTTTTTTTTTTTTTTTTTTTTTTTTTTAGCAATTATTGTTAACAGGTGAAGGTCCATGATTACTATAAATATAGGTAGCACAGGCACAAGTTTTTCATTCCTGAATGTAAGGGAGCAGAAAATGCCAAAATATGCTCAGTTAAGCAAAGAACTTTAAGAAATGAAGGTCAATCTTTAAGACAAATCGCAAGAACTTTGCAAGTGTCTGTAACTGCTGTGGCCAAGACCATCAAAAGATTTGAAGAAACTGGCACTCGTGAGGACCGAACAAGGTCAGGCAGGCCAAGGGTGACCTCAGAATCAGTCAAAATTTGAAATATTTGGGCGAGAGGGCGAGCGCATGAGTTCTGCATGTGTGGTTCCCACTGTCAAGCATGGCGGAGGTGGTGTCATGGTCTGGGGTTGCTTTGCTGGTGACAGAGTTGGTGATTTTTACCAAGTCCATGGCAAGCTCAACCAGCTTGGCTATCATAGCATACTTCAGAGGCATGCCATTCCAGCAGGATTACGGCTCGTTGGGCAGTCCTTCATTCTTCAGCAAGATAATGACTCGAAACACACCTCAAAGTTGTGCAAGAACTATCTGGCGAAGAAGCTCAATCTAATGACCTGGCCTGCCCAGTCTCCAGACCTCAATCCCACAGAACTTGTATGGAACGAATTGGACAGAAGAGTCAAAGCAAAGCTACCCACAGTGCCCTACATCTCTGGGAATTGCTGCAGAAGAGCTGGGAAGACATGTTGGGTGATTTCCTGCTGAAACTTGTTAACCGAATGCCTTGTGTTTATGAGGTTGTTATTAAGGCAAAGGGTGGCTATTTTGAGGAATCCAAGAGACAATTTTCAATTTTCTTGAACATTGCTTTGATACTCCTTATGTTTTGTATACTGTAGCATGTGTTTTCATTTTCAAGTATTTACAGAAATGTATACGATGTAAAACATTGTCAATTATGAAAAAAATCTAGTTTCCAGTAAGTGTACTCAAACTTTTGACTGGTACTAATATATATATATATATATATATATATATATATATATATATATATATATATATATATATATAATCTCATGTATACCACTTTGCACCATATACAGAAAAGTTTGCACCATGCACAGGATAGCAGCCAACACACAGCTGAATCGAAGAGCTTGCTTTACATTGTCTAGCTCGTCATATAGCCGTGCTCCCTCTTCAAACATTTATTCATATGGTCTACACTTTTTGAAATTACTTGCTTGCAAAAACAATTCTTTGTACAGGCATGCAAAAGGTAGACACCTAAGGCAGGGGGCCTGAGCAGAGGTATACGGTTTCCAGTGATTCATGGAAATTAGAAACACAGGGTGGAAGTACCAAAAGGCAGTTTTGCAATATTATTTCATTCGTTCATTTTTCATACCTCTATTCAGAGGTTGGTGCTTGCAGCCCATTTTGTTATTTTTATCTGCATCAGTTCAGAGAGCATTTTCTCTGTTTGATAAGCAATAAAAATTCTAATCAGAAACAGGAAAAAAAAGTGACTGAACCTCTGTGGCTGCTTTTTATTCAATGAACCCCTTTCATAATTTACTTAAATATCCTTCCTGAAGTTTACTAGCTGGTGACACTGGGAGCGATGTATCATGCAATTGAGTAAAATTGCACTTTCTTAATTCATAAGCACTAGTAGCTTGATCATTGGTTCAGTTTTTTCCTGTGCTGAATATATATTTGGCTCCTTCATTGTTTTTTTTTTTTAATACTGTACTTTTGGATATGTAAACATTTAAAACACAATTCCATGGAATTGTCTTGCTTCCTGTGAAGTCTGTCAACTTCTGTCCAACGGCTTAGCTGTAATCTGACCGTATGACCTACAACACAGGAAGTGACTAAACAAGAAATTTATCCTTAAATACAAGCAAATATTTGAAAGCGGTTTTCATCACAATGAAAAAGGGATCCATGCTAAAGAGTCCTTCAGCTAACACCAAGTAGAACGAAGGTGGATGCATTACTCATTTAAACTAGTTGAATGCCAGCTTATAATTGGTTTTGTTACCCCTCAATATAAATCGAGAGATTGTATTTACTATTAGACAGGGTACTGAACACAAAGGTAATCACCTGTCATAGTCTACTCACTATGCTGAGCAATAGAACATTAAGATGTCAATATTAATCCATACTTTGTTACATATTACCTGTAGCACTGAATAATAGTGATTGGAGCACTGGTCTACTTATTTCTTTCAATAATGGGAGATTTAATTTAATTTAATTCCTGCATGCCGCAAATTGAGGTTTTCAGCATATTTTTTTTTTTTTTTGGGGGTGGGGGGAGGGGGGGTTACAGAACAGTTCAATGTAGCTAATCCTTCAATGCCCACTGTACTAATTCATCCCTTTCCAGGTGCAGGATCTGCTTCTACTGGAAACATAAAATCAAAAGGGCATTAATGACCATAAGAGATAACAACAGGATATTTTATTGCACAGATCACCATAAGAACATTGATAAGAATGGCTAGAAAGGGCCACGTTTACACAAAGATTTTAAAGGGTTTGCAAAGTATTGAATAAAGGATTTTCCTTGAAATCAGTTTCACAAAGGAGTTATTTATGGACATAAAAAATGTATGGAATCCAACAGCTTTTGACTGTTGGTTGGTCTCACAAAAGTGCATGGATACAACCGAGACTTCAAACAAAATCCAGTGTTACATATTTGTGAAATTTTACCTTGACTCAATTTCAAAAGTAGGCTTCCAAATGTGTAATACTGTTTTTTTTTTATTGACATTTTGATGATATTCAAAGCTGCTTGAATGTCTCAGATTTGTTTTCTAGACATGATAATAGCATTCTAATTAGCATTTATGTGGCAGACAAAATACAATGTGTAACTAACAAAACCATCCTGCAAAAAATGTGTTAAGACTTCTTAGCAAATGCATGTGCAGTTTAAATATATAAAAATTAGAGATACATTTTTATGTTTTATAATTCCACCATAAAATTTAAATGTTCTGTAGCATTTACCAGTTTATTAAATAATAAATGACTACTGCACGCCTTATTCTTTATGCATCCCTAATCATTTTCCAAGCACTAAGTAATCAGGCACTTCCAGTCGGCCCTATTTACCAGCAGATGTGAAAATCACATACATGGGAATCCTATTTATTCACAAGTGGCAAATTCAAGACAAGGCTTGGATATTGCAAATTATTTACAACTACACTCTATGGTTTATTTAGCATCCAAATCTTTTACAGCACAGTGTTTATAACTTACCGCTGTCTCCTTTCCTCATCTTTCAGGACTTCATAAATAGCAACCAGCTGAAAAGAAAACAACCCAATTACATGTAAACAAACAAAGTGGGGCACTCTTTTACTACACGGCAGTTCTGCCATGTCTAAGTACCAGTATATCAAATTAGCTAATCATTTCAGGGCAATCATTTGCCACCACTAGTACCCTAGATGATTTGCATCGATTACTGCAATGTGGTAACAAACCAATTTAGCACATCCAAACGAGTACAAACAACTGACATTTTAATAGTAGTGCATTAACAAGAACAAAAAAAAGAGGAGCGAGAGAGAGATCTGTGATATTTAAAAAAAAAAAAAAAGCCTCATTAGCACACTATCAGGCTTGATTAACAGAAACAGCATAACAAAATAAAAACTCAGTTGTAAATTATAGTTTGCTTGTATTGTACTTAAGCTCTGCAATTCCAATTGACTATTTAATTTCCATATGTCTTCCAAATACTTGAGGCATACAAAGAATAGTTTTTTTTTGTAGCAAGTTGCAAGAGGAAATCGAGCATTAAAGCATTTACTTGTCTAAATTGGGTTTCTGCATTCTCATCTTTGTTCTTGTCCGGGTGCAAGGTCAGAGACAGCTTGCGGTAGGCTTTCCTAATGTCTGCAGATGAAGCATCCTGTAAAAACACAAAGCAAACTTTGTCAGATATATAAAAGTGGTATTCCAGCGCCCTGTTCTGATCTCAGAAGACAGTCAAGTCAACCACGAGCAGGTCCTCAGGCTGTAATTTGAGCAATGGGAGCAGCAGCTTCTCTTTCCCACATCACTGCACAATCATCGATTAACTTTTACTGTTCTATGAAGATAAGGTGGGTATTCACTCTGCTGGGGCCACATTTTGTACTGAAGGACAGCGTTCATGAAGAATGTAATCACAATTATTAGGGCCATTAATAATAGCTGATAGTGTTTAAAACGTTATCTAAGTGAAAACGTTTAGAATCTTAACTGTTTTAAAATAATTCATAGTTAACGTCAGAAATAAATCTCCGTACAGACAGTGTGAATAAGTTAGAGTTAAAATACTTAACCTGGTTTTAACCATTTAGGAAAAACTGAATTTAACCGAACTATCAGAAAAACAAATGTCAAGTGCAAATCTTAAACAATTTACTTAGAGCTTGACAGTCACTGGGCTACCCACCTCACAAGCAGTAGATTCATAACATTTAAAATGTACAGGAATTACTTAGTTAGTTATGTGTTTCCACTTGATTAAAAGTAATAATTTTACCAGTTTACCCCTCCCCAAAAAAGTAAAAAAAGGAAATAAGAATGAAATGAGATCAAGAAGTGACTGACTGCCAAAAACCTGCCAACTGAAAACTTTGTTTCCTGCCTTTTAAAAACAGACTTACCATCTTTTAACAATGAAGTTTAATTTGTACTTGCACTAGCCAGTTTAATCATTTTTACAGCAAATTTGATGTTCATTATTCGGTTTCACAGTTCATCTAGATCTAGGTCTACAGTACTCCAATATAAATGTCAAAGTCAGACTCCAGAAGGGTATTATATAGGTCAGTTATAAAGTAATGAGACTTAAGTTGTTTATTTTCAGCATTGTACATTAATGTACTATAAGCTGCTAAATGCTCATAATACTGATGTAATTCTAAGAAATTAGAAATACTTGATCCTCCTCTTGAAAAAGGATGCAAAGCATTCTCAAATGTGGTCTTTAAAGCTTTATACAGAAATCTGTTCAGCTATTTCACCTCAAGGGTCTGTACTTGTGTTGTAGGGTTTTATATGCATCAACTGAATTACTGACTGTAAAATTGTAATGCTTAAATCTGAGACACAGTGGATGATTGGAGTGCTGCTGATTCAGGTGGATCAGTGCCCAATATTACTTCATCGGGATAGCTCTCTGAAGAAGTTACATTTCATAAACAGTACGACAGTAATAGCCAGTACTTTATTAAAACAGCTGCCCTGTGCACACATGTCTTATATAGATCAAAACATAAGTTTATTGTCGAGAACAAGCCATTAATTTGCTATGGAATACATACTGCAATGTTGTGAACAGCAAACAGATTTAAAATAAATAAATAAATCTATACTAAAAGTAACAAAAGGAATCCACAGCAATTCATCTTGGATATTTGCTTCTTCCATTTCCACTGTTGGCAATTACTCTAAGCCATAAACGAGGATAAGCATAAGACTACAGGGGAAAAACTGAAAGAAACATGCTTGTTTTAGTTCGAGGTTACTGTTAATGTGCACTGGTGAGAAGTCTTTTGCTCAGGATTTTCATTTATTTAAAAAAAAAAAAAAAAGTTTTTACTATCGCCTCCCTTATGAGATGTCCTTGGAAGAAAGGCATTTTCTTGGATACAACAAGGTCTTTTAATGAAAGTGAATTCAATAGATTTAGTGGTGTTGTCAGATTGATAGTTTTATTTATAGCAAGAGTCTGGAAGTCAGGGTGGGGTTTAGAAAAAGAAAGGTATGCTTGAACAAATAAAAATAACCAAGTAAAACCACACAAAAATGAAGGTATTTTACTGTTGCAAATAAATACAATCGTATATATAAAAAATAATAGTACAAGTCCACTTTTAATAGTTAGCAACACACCTGGGCTAATGTTTAATTACATTACATTTGTTTAAGAGATACCTTCCTTTATTTATGCAATGCTATACAACCTATGGCACAGCTTTTCAACGAATAACCTCGGGTGTAAAATGTTCATATCATTGCATTGATTTTTATTCTCACGTTTTCTACTCCTGCAGCTGAGTCGAGTTTTTAAATCAATATCTGCAAAATTCTACTTGTGTGAACATGAGCATGTAGTCTCAAGACATTTCGGAGATTCAAAAATCTTCAACATGCTCGCTTAAAGCTCTCCTTTCAAAGCTAAATTATAAAATAATGATCCAAATAAAAGCAGGCTGACCAAATGAAAAATCTTCAAATCTTGGGGGGGGGGGAAAAAAAAAAAAAAAAAAAAAAAAAAACAAAACCACCTTCCTTTGTGCACTATTCTAACATTCTGGACAGCACTTAATCTAGTTAAAAATAAACAAGGGCATGCAAAATTATAGGTTTACTGGATTATTGCCTAATGCAAGCCAAATCTGCTATAGGATAGGAAAAGTTTGGTGAAGATTGGTGCATAAAATCAAGCCTGTTACCACCAGTCTTGCATGATCAACATAGAAGGGTCCATTTTTGGAATGAATGGCTGTGGAGAGCAGGGCATGTCTAGAAGAGAAGTGAATAGGGTCTTTTGTTCAAATTCGACACGTTATTCTTCATTTTCTCATCACTAGTACCTTAGTGCATGAACGTCAAAAACAAAGTGATTAAATAAAACACTGGACAATTATGTCCCCTGTATCCAACACCCTTATTAAAATAAAACTAAAAATTGTCTCTGAAAAAGAATGCGTCTTTGTTGAAATACTTCTGTGTCCTTGTCCTGGGGACTGAACTGCACTCACCCAAAGTTCCAACGGTAAGCTTCTAGTCCAAGCAGCCTTTTATACAATTAAAAGTCAAGGATTTTTTTTAGCCGACACATTTTCATCTCCAGAAAAACTGTAGAGTTTAATAAAATGAGTAGGTGCACAGCCTCGTCTGTGTCCTTACTTAGTTTATTATTTAAGAGATATTTGAAAGAAAATAAAATGTGTTGGAGTATCACGCTATTATTTGTAACACAGGTACACACACCAAAGCAGCAAAACAAGATTCTTTACTACATGTGTGGGCTTTTTATTGTTTCAACTATCCAACAAAATGCACTATATAGAAATATTCATTTTGCATTTATTTTTTCAGTAAATATAGGCGTACCAAACAGGGATGTTAAAGCCGTAAAACACTTGAACTGTCTTAATATTGCGGCTATCATCTTGGCTAAAGCTTCCGAGGACTACAAATCAAATGCAAATTATTACAGGAAAGGACTGGGCTATGATTGTTATTTTTCTACTGGACTGATTAAGCCTATGATGCATGTCCTCAGCATCCCTCAAGATCCAACAGAATCTTTGCACTAAACACAATTTAACAAACACTCAGAAGAAAACCACGACTGACTCAAATCCTACATATCAGATCTCATCAAGCAAAGAAATGTGACCAAGTTCAGACTGGGGTTGGGAAGATAATTAACATATTGTGGCATTTTGTTCTCTACCGATTATTTATCGTATGATCTGTAAATTCACTATTACTTTTATGTGAAGAGTGTAGCACTGTGTAGAAGTGAAGTGGCTTACAAGTGAAAAGGTCTGGATCCCTTTTCTGATGCAAGTGTAAATGCAAAGGCACATTTTACTCAGAGGCATAAAGAATTTTAACAGCACTAAAAAAAACTACTCGGGGATAATATAATGCAACTGCTCCTTCTTGTAACAAGTTTTACAAATGTTTTATTCCTTTCTTAAATTTGCTTCAATAAGCTATTTATATTTAATTTTAAAAAGACTCAATTATATATAATATATATATATAATATATATATATATATATATATATATATATATACAGGTGTGTCCAAATTTTTAATATCGTCAATTTTGAGTTATTTTTGCCCCAAATGCCAAAAGTGCTTTGTAATAAAAAAGAATTTCCTGTCTACAACATTAAAAATAATATTACACAAATTTTACAGTACTGCCACAAGCAGAATATACTTTTACCATAAAAGTTTTTTTTTTCTTTTAATATATACAGCAACAGTAGGACAGAATTTAGAACACACATTTATTTTGTTACTAAAACATTTAACCGGATCATGCAAAACCACACATGTACACATGAAAAAACATGCAAAATATACAGAACGAAATACAAGCAAGCCATGCATATTTAGTTCCATCTATTAAAATTGTACACTGTACAATGAAATTAATGTAAACATTTACTCTATTAAACAGATTCACGGCCTTCCCTCAAACAGGTGCACAGAACTGCACAGTCCCTACATTACAATGGGTATCTTTCTATTTATCACCAGTGTATTGCCCTGCAATATCTCCAGTGTCCTTGGAGGCTTTTGAACAGCTTTACTGGAACAAGGGCCAACAAAAGCAAGCAACCAGGTCAAACCACAATTTACACGACAAAAGGGAGACATACGTGCATCTAGACCGATCTACTTTCAATAATATTGAGGCAAAATGGGAAGCCAGATATTTTAGGTTTGAATCAGCTGAGGTTTAGAGGATTACCCAGTCATATCAAAAATGCAAACACACATTAGAAGATGCAATACTGTGGTTATACCTTGGCAACATTTTCATAGCATCATTCAAGGAAACAAATCCCTATTTTTACTGTAATAGTATCCAGTATAATCTAATCAAAACTGTGTTCACTTATTGTATTAAAAACACACAGATCTGTAGGCCCCCTGTAATGCATCTGAAATTAAAATACAAAGGTCTCAGATTTGAATATTCAGGCTTAAAGCTTCTGTGCCTTATAAAAGGACTTGCTTCCAAATAAAAATACCATTTTTTCTCATTTATTTTAGTTTTCAAAGCTCTTGTTTGAAGGAGTAATGTGCAAAAAACAAAGTGCTGGTGTTTCTGTCACGTTTATGTTGTCACTGCTTGTGTGTAACTGCTATACTGCTAATAAAGCTTGTTTAAGGAGGAAAATACATCTCTCTCTCTCTCTGGCCCTCTACTCTGTGGCCATGCACTACCCAATGCTTTGTTTGGTTTGTTTTGGAAAGATCCCCCAAATAACTTTAATTCCAGGCATAGGAATTACAAAAGAACAGTCAAAATGGAAAACAGGAGAAATCCACCTCAATGCATTTCACATATAGGCCTGCTACACATTTAAACTAACTGTTGGGGAAATACAGGGAATTCAAGTAAGACTACTGAAGCAGTATTTGTAGAATTTTTATTTTGAAATAAGCAACAGTCCTTTAAGGGAATTCCTATTTAAATCTCTCTAACGTGACCAAGAAGCATGCAGATCAGTTCTGACATACTTCTAACATTAGTATGCGATTGTGCCATAATGTACTTAATAGTGAAACATGAACTCAAGAGAAGAGACACTTTACATGCAGAAAAAAATATGATTTGGAATAAAGCCTAATGCCATCATAAAAACAAAGAAATATAAACACAAACAAATGTCAGATATATCTTAATAAAAATGTTAGTGAAACATAAACACAAGAGAAGAGACACTTTATATGCAGAAAAAAATATGATTTGGAATAAAGCCTAATGCCATCATAAAAACAGAAATATAACACAAACAAATGTCAGATATATCTTAATAAAAATGTTTATTGGAACTTGGGCTTTTGTCAAAGGTGCTGCAAAGTGTTCCCAAGTTACACTTCTATATTTCTGTAGTAAATTCTATATTTTGTTTCTGTAAGGCATCCCTGGAATCCATTCATAATTTACTCATATACTGACTCAAGTGGTCAAGGCAGGGCACTATACTTAAATCACAGAAACAAAATTAAACTATTCACTTATTGCCAATACTGTAACTGTGATGAGAATCACATTTAATGAATAGAAATGATAAAAATTATCCACATCATTAAGATGTTTACATTTACAGTTCTGCCCTTGTGTTTTAACTACATCTATAAAAAAGTGACCCATGCAGTACACATTCATAAAATCAGTGTATGTTTCATAGGATGTTTAAGACTGTTCACAGGTTTTTGACATGCCAAATAAATAAATAAATAAAGGCTTCCAAGTAAATAAGAAATGCAATTAAGACCGGCAACATCTGCCGTGATGAATCCAGATAATACCAGGTGAAATAACCCCAGTACATTTTAAACTACCAATTAACCAGGTGCCAGATCCCTTGTGCGCCAGGCTCTCCAATTTCATACAAGCAGCAAAACAAAAGGACAATTTTTACGAAGACAGAATTTTATTTTTCAGTACAAGATTTAAATCTCTAGGACTAGGGGGGGGCTGGGGGGGGGGGGGGGGGGGGGGTTTTTATAAATTAAAATACACTATATAGATTCTTTGTAACTACATTTTTCAATCCATCAGGTTAAAAATGTTCAAACAAACAAACAAACAAACAAACAAACAAACAAACAAACAAACATCATTAAAAGCCTTAAAGTCACAATTTCACGCATGCAATGAAACAACAAAAAGCACATGTGACTTGGGCTGCATACACTGCTGTATATTAGAGCTTGTGCAACATTTAGTTTAAGGTGATCAGAATACTGCTCACAAAGCACACTAAAATGACAGTTTACCTCAAATGTTAACATAACAGACACAGTGAATCACAACTGCTATCTTTGTGGTGGAGAAAAGGGATTGCATTTAACACGGAATTGAAGAAAAGATGATGACATCATTGTCTTGAATTCACAGAGAAAAAAAACACTTAATATTCTGCACTGAATGATCTAGAAAAAAAAAAAAGCAAAAAAGGTCAGTCCAATTATGCCTTTGACTTAACCACTGCAATTCAACCCTGTTAATGAAAGCCATCAAACCCCAAAACACTGGAGTGCTCTCGCTGCATATACAAAAATCAGCAAAACCATAAATCTGATCCTCATTATTAAAATAGACTTGGTGAGTTGAGGTAAACGAGCGACACTAATTCATAGACCAAGGTACCAGCCCATATGCTTTCACTGCCAGCGAGTGCTATACTGTAGGCCCACAACCTGAAAATAAAACGCTTCAGATAAAAATCTGTTTAGAAATGGTTAGTCTAGCATATTGTACTGAAAATCAACTGCAGCTGTTAAGTACTAATAGAATAATTTTTTTTTTAAATTGCATCTATTTGTTTTTAAATAATAAATGATATTTCCTGCAGCGTGTATAAACACACACACAGTTTATCTTTTTTTTTTTTTTTTTACTACAGCCTTATGAATGGATAACACACCCGAATAAATAAGCACACAAACAGCAAGGCCAAATGAAATAGGCTTAGAAAACCAGGAGACATGGAGCTTTCTGATTTGAACAAACAAATTTGTCCGTTGAAATTTATTATTTATTATTACTAATAATAATACCTAAATACACACACTGACCATACACAGAACTGAAGCTCCATCTAGGGGTCCTTCTAACAGGCAGTAAACTTGATATTAAAAATCACCAGGAATTGTGAATAATATCAAAACGCCTGACAGAGCCCCCTTTGTTCCTCCTCATTTACAGTTCACAATAGGCCTAACAGCCTGCCTGCAAGCTCTCTCAGGAGTCTGGAGCTCTCGTTCCACACCACTGCCATCAAGTGGTTGGCTGGCAGACAGAACCAAATAGACCAACATAACCCTTCTGGTATGTGATCCCTGTGCATCACAACAGGCTGATAAAGCAGCATGCGCGACCACAGCTGCCAAACTCAAATCAAGAACATTTACGTAAGACAGAAATTTCAGCTGGCATTTCAGAATCTTGCCCCGAGTGTACTGTATAATTAAATTTAACACTGATCAATGTAATCAAAACCTAAATTCATATTTTGTTCAGTTTTTTTTTTTTTTTGTATTTGTTTTGTTTCTCATATTCACTTCCTTGGTAAATGAACAAATTTAATAACACACACACACACATTTTAAACCAAACATTTGTTACATTTTATAAAATGTCATTTGTAGTGCAACCAATATGCCGATAACCAAATAGTTGCAGATCTAAACCATATACTGGCAGCAAACACTTGTTCTGCAGCTGATACTTTAAAGACCTAGAAGAGTGCAGAAAGTGAACAAACTATACACTCCGATAATGTCAAATACACTGCCGACACAACTTGAACATTCAGAAATGCTATTCGAGGTATATAAAACTGAAGTCCCCTAAAGTATTGCAGTTCTAGGGAGGTGTCCAACAAACCATGTCGCTTGCACAAATTCAGCAGTGATTTCATAGCCTTTTTATATGATATTTTGTTTCAGCAGCTATTTAGGACAACTTCAACAGCTGCCCAACCTAATCTAGTTGTTATAGATTTCATGTGAGGAAGAAACATTAGCTGCAGGTCAGTTTCAGGCAACCGTTGTTTACTTTTAGCAAACTCATGTTTACAACTGAGCACAAGATGCAAGGTTACGGTTCTACTCTAAATCAGGCTAAATGTTTTGGGTTTTTTTTTTTTTTTTTTTTTTTTTTTTTTTACTGGAAATTCACACTTGTACTAAGACATCATCTTTTCCTTGAAGGAGGAAGTATTTGACAGATTTGGGCTTAAAAGCAGACAAATGCTGTCATCTGCTGTGCAAAACTCACACTGCACTGCACTGTTCGGACAGACTACAGTGGTGTTTGTAAGCAGGGTCTGCTCCCTGAAATGGGGTCTAGTCTCTGCTAAAGTTTAAAGCAATATCAGAAGAATAAGACAGAAGAAAGATGCTGTGAGCAATATGGATAGTCCTAAAAGCAATCAAGACGAGCCTGTTAAAAAAAAAAAAATTATATATTTGTACTGTTTTTTTGGTTTTACACATTATACAGTTGTACTACATGAATTACAAAAATGTGCCAGAACATCATCTAGCTTGGAGAACCATCATTGTAATATTGCATTCAGTAACTATGCTTTAAATCAGGACAACATAAACCCTAGTGAACTGGCCCAATTAGTACTAGTGCCCAGGCACTCAACTGTACTTTTTCAAGCGTTCTTTCTTCTTCATCATCATGGCTCAAACAGCATCATTGTTGTTGAGGTATTAAATAATACAAAACTTAATGTACTGATTTCAGCCACCTGTCTGTGTTATAGCACAAAAGACAGGGGAACATTCAACTTACTGAGGTACATCAATGGGGAAAGGTATTGTGCATCTCCTAAATGCCAAGAGGACAGCTTGCATTTTTGTGAACCTTGACCTCATATCTCCTAAAACATTGATCATGGTCAGAAATACATATCAGTCTTGGCCAAGGAGCTTCAGAAAAGACATGCTTCATTATAAAATACTGCAGTTGACAAATGCTGTATATAAATCAATTTTAAGTGACCTTAAGAAGTACCATTCTGATTAGGCTACATTTAATAATGGATATAACCGACTGGAAAATACCACACTCTTAATGTTACTGCATACACAATGAAACACACATTAACATTCATGGCCAACATGGCACATTTTGTAATTCAAGAAGAATGGAAGAAATGCGAATGCAGTAGGCACAGTATGCTAGGTGCACACGTCTTAGAATAAGACAACCTTGAGACCCCAAGATCTTTAAAGACGATGATTAATCAATTGGACTTCCTAATCATAGTCATCCCTTTCTTAATGTACCTAATGACTGCCATTGGTACAGTACATCAGTCTGCAGGGTTAGCATTAGTACAGCACACAGTGTAAAGAGCACAATACCTACAGTTACACTACAAGTAGCCAAGCTTTAGTCTTGTACAAAAGATGTATTTGTATTTCCATTCTCAATGTCTTAATAAACAAATATTATTGCATAACCTGTTTTTGCACTTAGACAACAAATCTGTCCAAAATGCACGTGCTGTTCAAGCTCATTGGTCAAATATGCAGTAATTTCCATTTATAATATGTATATTAATATTAATAGTCCATTAATATCTATTATCTAACTAATATATCTACCACCTATTAATGAGCAATTTATTTTAATGATTGATTTAAATAATGATCTTTATAAAGTAGGTGCCGGCAGTCATCCGGTTCAGAGTGCAAATTATAAATTCCACTGAAGCACTGCATAGCTATACAGCAATACTGTTACAATAATGGCAACATAGGCAAAGGAAAATGTACAGTAACTGCATCTTTTTCTGTTAAATCTCATAAAATCTTTTTTTTGTTTCTGGTGAACCACTCGATTAAAATAACTTAAGTGCCTAATAATTTGTTGTTCCATGTCTATTCATTCAGATTCTCACCCAATGAAACAATTATTTTAACAAATGCAATAATATTTAACCAACCATTTACCAATACATGTTCCCGAGAATCTTAAAAATCACTATGAAATTCTCTTGGGGCAGTATTGCCAAATGGCTTTTTAATTAAACAATTAAAAGCCACAACACAAAGCACATATTTACAGGAAAGGTTTTCCACAGAGGGACTAGCTCTACCAGTTATATACAAGTCCCATTGGTGGAGTACCAACAGCATGAAACAACCAGCGTTCACGCTTTAAAAATGACTGTGGATTAAGATTATTCAACCAGCTTCCTGCCTCTTGTGCTTGCAAAAAAAAAAAGTCATGTTGTCAGTTTGTTTTTTTGAGTAACTGCACTTCAATTCCACCAGTTTAGATTAATCAGATGTATCTCTCCAGGAAAAATAAATCAGTGAGAACCCTTCTATCATTCAACCAATTTCTATTTAAATGTGATTTTCTTTTCATCCAGGCCTGCTTTCTATTGCACTAGGTTACACTTTACCATTTTTTTTTTTACTTTCCTCTTTCAGACACAAACTATCTACAGTAGCATTGATGTTTTGCTGAAAGGGAATAACAAATTTTCAATCCTGTCAGTTATACATACATTAATTAAATTACTGTACTGGTGTATCTGTTCCCTCCTGGATGTACAGCATTGCACATATAATAAAATCTATACAGAATGAAGTGCCATCTTAGCCCTGTAGAGGGTGGGCTTTCCAAATCAGCCCACAAGCACATGACCTTCCCGCTCAAGCTGTTGAGACAGACTATGGAACTGCTGTTGTTTGTAGTAGGCGAGTGTTTCTAACAGAGTTCTAGAAATAGTTGCAAATAACAAACACCAGGCAAAGTAATAAGTAACAATAGTTATTTGTTGGTATTCTCCTGAAAAAAAAAAAAAAAAAAAAAAAAAAAGATTGCAAAGAGTGCTACAAATCATTTCCACAGAAATTACTAAAATCAAAAGAAAGAAAAAAAGGTTACATAAACACAGCCAGGAAGACAACGACTGAATAATATGGGTTTATTTAGATTTTCTCTTAAATCAGTTAAGATCATGTAAATGATATCGACCACCACTGAGGTCTCAATAGTCTATTCCATAACATTCAGTGCAATAAGATCCTTTACATTATTAGGCTCTAAAATGTTACTAAATTTAATTCAGGCAGTTCAAAATGTAGGTTAATCCATTATTTAATAAAACAAGAAAAAGGAAATGTATCTTACTGGAATATCAATTAAAGAAACTACTTCAGAATCATGTATTTTCTATTAGGAGGACAGGATACTGAATCTTCAAAACTGAATTCATGATAATAAAATCTTCTCAGTTTTTGAGCCAACATTGAGAGGAGTGGGGCGGCTCTAAAAATCCGATGACTATAAGTTTAAGCTAGACACTGCTGGATGCAATGCAGTTACTATACCAACAATGGTTTGGTATTCTTTCTGGTTTTACAAGATTAATGCTGTTCACTCATATGCCTGCATTTTAGCTGTGCACCTGAGCAACATCTTTTTCTCCTTGGTTATTAAAAATAAACTGCATCAGTTCATTACAGTACAGTTTTAAGAAAACAAGACAAACGTGTGGTCCAGTGGTTACAGAAACTGGCTTGTAACCAGGAGGTCCACGGTTCAAATCCCAGCTCAGCCACTGACTCTGTGTGACCCTGAGCAATTCACTTAACCTCCTTGTGCTCTGTCTTTCGGGTAATGACTCTGCAGCTGATGTACAGTTCACACACCCTAGTCTTTACAAGTCACCTTGGACAAAGTTGTCTGCTAAATAAGCAAATAATAATGAAATGGTGTAGTCATAAGGGCAGCTGTTAGGGATTATTTTACAACAGCAAACAAGGTGATAACATAGTAAAGACAGGGCATGTCATTCATTCACTGGTTTCTTTCCATAGAAGCAAAATAAAGATAGATAAATGGCACCATTTCTCCAATTTAGTAAAAATGAATTATGTACTAATCTAGTAGTAAAAGTGAGGTACTGTGAAATGCCCAATTGTAAAGAAAGGTAATTTTTTTTTTCTTAAATGTAATAAACCAGTATTTTGAGAAGACCCTGTCCATCATTTAAATGCTGCTGTTCCATTACTGAAGGTGGTGGTTTATACAAAAAATAATAAATTAACATAGCAGTCTTAAAATCACAAGTTTAATGTAACTTGAATATATCTCAACTCCGTTTACTATAAACCATAAAAACAAAAAGATGCATTCAACAAAGTTTGGACTGAAGTGAGATACTGATTGCAATCATCTAATTGTTAAATATTTTTGTTTCATTGGGGACTCTACCAGCTGATTTCAGGTCATGGTTAGAAATAATCTGGGAATGTCTAACCTAAGTTAACAATAACATTAGGTAGACCAAGATTAGTTCTAATAAGGGACTGCGAAACCAGCAGCAAAAGGCAATACTTCATTTGAGAGGTTTGTGAGAAAGCAGAACCAGTTTCAGCCAAATTAATTTGATACTCAAATTACCCAGTCCTCACTCTTAAATAAAAAATACATACACATATTGCCAGGAAAATCAAATCTTTCTGAAATGTCTGTTTAGCCGATTGCAAAAACACAGCACAGTCTGTTCTCTGGAAACAGAACAATACTTCAAGACACCTTCACATATTGTAGACTTTCACCAAAAGCATTACCAACTTGTTAGCGATTACCACGGTGGAGGTTCTGACATCTACAGCTACAATATTTTTCATGGAGCCAAAACAGTGGACTTAAAGTATAGCACTAACTGCCAGACAGGCTTGCTAAAGAGGTTGTTTAGTGCTGCCAGGTGACTTTTTCTAGCAAAGTATAGGTCCTACTCTTGCTAATCTGAACCTCTGTTTCATAATCAGACCTACCAGGCAAATCATGATATCATAATGAAATACACAATAAAAGCAGTTGTGAAAACAATTAACACAGATAAATTCGAACATAACTGCAACTGGTGGCTTGCATATGTAGTCTATAGTGCAGGTCATCATTTAAGTAAATAAGTCCATGTATTTTAAAGTACAAAAAACATTTGCCTCTGTACTTTTTTGATTAAATAACTTGAGGGTATCCAAAACATATAATAAACAGCATTCCGAACAAGTCACAAATCTGGCCCTAACTGGATCGGACAAGCAAAAGTCTACTGTGCTAAAATGAAAGTTAGTAATACAAATTAGACACATTTTAAAACATGCAAGACGCTGAAAAAAAGACTTATTCTTCAAATGTTTATCTAAAGTTGAGGGAACACAAAGCCACTTTTTCAGGAACAGTGGCTTGAAACCTGGCTCCAGGAGGCCTAGTTTGAGGCAACTTTGTCGTATCAAACCCCAAGTCTTCCAGTGGTGTGCCATGCATTGTCTGAGACCTAGTCTCCTGAAACCAAGTTCCAAGCCACAAAGGTGCTTCTTGTTCCCTCAGCTTAAGGTTACATTACAAAGTTCATCTTCGATGCTGTTGTATGGCTAACCAAGTAACTTTGTTTGTTTTCATAAGTTTTCCTAAAATTGACCTGACCTTTTAAATTACAGCCGGTTGGCAATTTGGAAACACTCTGTTAACGAATACCAAGCAAGCTTCCAGGAAAGAATTCCACACATTCCAGAATCGACTCCAACAAGGAAAAAAAAGGGGGATTTACCATAAGTGATGATGTATTTTCATCTGATTAATATACAGTGGCTCTCAAAAGTATTCACCCCCCTTGGACTTTTCTACATTTTATTGTGCTACAACATGGAATCAAAATGGATTTAATCAGGAGTTTTTGCCATTGATCAACACAAAACAAGTCCATAATGTTAAAGTGAAAAGTAAAAATCTACAAATTGTTCTAAATTAATTACAAATATAAAACAGAAAATAATTGATTGCATAAGTATTCACCCCCTTTGCTATGACACACCTAAATAAGCTCTGGTGCAACCAGCCGTCTTTAGAAGTCACACAATTAGTTGAATGGAGTCCACCTGTGTGCAATTAAGGTGTTTCACATGATTTCAGGTTAAATATACCTGTCTCTGGGAGGTCCCACAGTTGGTTAGTACATTTCCTAACAAAAACTACATCATGAAGACAGAGAAACATTCACAGCAAATCCAGAATATGGTGCTTTTGAAGAACCTTTCAGGGGTAGGATATAAGAACACTTCCAAGGCACTGAATATCCCCCGGAGCACAGTAAAGTCCATTATTAAGAAATGGAGAGAATATGACACAACTGTGAATCTGTCTAGAACAGGCCTTCCTCAAAAACTGAATATTGGGCGAGAAGGGCACTAGTCATGGAGGCCACCAAGAGGCCTATGAAAACTCTAAAGGAGTTACAGTCTTCCACAGCTGAGCTGGGAGATACGTGCATACAGCAACAATAGCCTGGGTGCTTCATAAAACTGGCCTTTATGGGAGTTTGGCAAAAAGAAAGTCATTGTTGTAAAAAAACTCACATCAAATCTCAGCTAGTTTGCCAGAAGGCATGTGGGTGACTGAGACCAAGTGGAAGAAGATTCTATGGTCTGATGAGACCAAAATAGAGCTTTCTGCCCTCAATGCTAAGCGTTATGTTTGTTGCAAGCCTAACACCACACATCATCCTGAGAACACCATCCCTACTGTGAAGCATGGTGGTGGCAGCATCATGCTATGGGAATGCTTCTCTGAGTCTGGGCCTGGAAAGCTCGTGAAGATAGAGGGCAAAATGGATGCAGCAAAGTACAGAGAAATCCTGCAGGAAAACCTGAAGTCTGCAAGAGACCTGGGACTTGGGAGAAGATTCATCTTCCAGCGGGACAATGACCCCAAACATACAGCCAGAGCCACACTGGAGTGGCTTAAAAACAAAAAGGTCTATGTCCTGGAGTGGCCCAGTCAAAGCCTGGACCTCAATCCAATTGAGAATATGTAGAAAGAGTTGAAAATTGCTGTTCACCAAAGGTCACCATCCAACTTGATGGAGCTTGAGCAATATTGCAAAGAAGAATGGACAAAAATTGCAGTGTCCAGATGTGCAAAGCTGGTACAGACTTATCCAAACAGACTCATGGCTGTAATTGCTGCCAAATGTGCCTCTACCAAATATTGACTCAAGGGGGTGAATACTTATGCAATAAATTATGTTTTGTTTTATACTTTTAACTAATTTACAACAATTTGTAGATTTTATTTTTCACTTTGACATTATGGACTCCATTTTGATTCCATGTTGTAACACAATAAAATGTGGAAAAGGAGGGGGGGAGCGGGGGGGAATACTTAAGAGCCACTGTAGCACTCTCCAACACTAACTTCATTCATTCTTGAATATTTTACTACCTATCTCTGACAGCAGCGAGATAATTCAAACTGCAACTATACCAACGGATCGGCCTGTGTGAACATTTACATAGTGTAGCAGAGTGTTTTGGGAGGTTGGAGCCTAAATGACATCAAACTGAGGTTAAGTGTTACTGATCTGAATAGTGACAGTTTCACGTTAACAATCTTGACTTGGTTTTTTAATAGTAATTCACCTTCTTTTGCGCCTCAGACTGGTTGCTGTCTGTGTAATTGTAATGAAAGGGGGCAGGGCTAGTAGTTTATTCTGGGACTGGGACACTCCTGCCAAAGAACTGTCAGCAGCTTTCACGCCTCAGTTTAAAAACAAGCATCTGGAAAACTGGGTTCATAATTATTTTAGTTGCTGTGTAATGTAAAGATATCATTAGTGGAGGTCAATACAGTTTTCAGTGCATCATAACATTTTCCCTCAGAAGAGCATAATGTTTTTTTCAAAGTCGGCAAATAAAATGAGAATTGTAAAATGCATCCTACTTAAAAGCGCACACTTTTTGTACACTTGCCAATAGTATTTTGCAAGGTTTACATACAATACAGCAAATAATTGACAACAAACTCTCTATAAAATATCAGCTAAGCTACAGTATGTACAGTATATATACACATTTTGGCAAAATTGTATCCATCTGTTGGTCGTTACGGCAATATCTTTCTATTACAGTGAGTCAGCTGTTTTATTTTGTTTATAAATGTAATAAAATTATCAGTGCCAGTAATGTGAACAACCAGTCCCCTGTTAAATCTGCTCTTAACTGGTCACACTTATTGCAGGCTATCCAACCAGAAATCATGGTAGGTCTAATTCATGAACCTGTTGCAACAGAATCATCCATAAAGGGAAATGAAGCAGTTTATCTTTACCAGTTGACAGCATACTGTACAGTATTTAGCATGGGCTTGATCACATTGCTAGAACATGTTATGTTACTTCAAATCAATAAAATGCCTGACTCAAAATGTTCAACAGACCTTTCGGCACTGACATCAGGGCCACTCTGCAAGAGATGGACACAAGTTCAATTTTGCCAACAGTATACAACACAATGTACTATACCAGCCCAATGTTATTGGGTCCACACTGTCATTGTTCTTTCTTTTTGGTTACAAAACTATGACGATAGTCTGGTAGTTAATAAACCACAAATACCATTAGCGAGTGTACAAAAAGTGTAGCATATCTTTTTTATTTTCCCCCAGACATTGGGGGGGCTAGGGTAAAGGGGTCTGTATATTGTATGTATATTTATATAATATTTATAAATATATATATAGATATCATATATATATAATATATATTATATATAATTTAATTTGTCTATAGTTTTCAGATTTTATATTACAAAGGGACTTACAAAAGTCCGGTCACATGCACATTTAAACATTCATACAATTGTCAAACAAATATACATGTGTGATGATAGCTGAATATTGGGGTTAACGTTATGTAAACCGTTTTGGCATCCCTATACTTTTGCTGGTTCAGGAGATACATATTATATTCTGCGCCTTAACAGATGCAATGTCAAGAGTCTCGTTTCTGAGAAACTGCAGACGGTTACTGCAGTGAAAAGGACACGTCATCACGTAAATTGTGAAACTTACTCATGCCGAAAACCAAGCCTATTTATCACAGAAAATCGTTTTTTGCACAATAGTGCAACTAACCAAGGCCCCCCAAAGCCTGGGTTTCGCCTACTTAATTATCCCCATGTCAGAGCTACTTCCCCGTGTTAGTTCCACTTCCCTTAGCGGTCGTGCACCCCTCTCTCTAGCAAAGGGACAAATATATCACAAATATCACTTGAGACCATCCTTACACCCAGATCAATCATTAGCCCCTCAGTTTTTTTTTTTTTTTTTTTTTTTTGATTGACAGAAGAATGAAACAAATTAACAGAAAACCAGTTTCATTCAAAAGTTTAACTCAGTGACGAGCTCCCAGCAAACAGAATTAATAAACAATGGAACACTTTGTAACGCACAAGAACGTCCCTCTGCAGTTCCTGTTACTAAAGAAAGCAACGCATTCCTGTCGGTTTGAGGGCAAATTAAACCCTATCACACCGCTGATGAAGGGTTACTCACTGGAACCTCGGTAAAGCGGAAGTCCATCCCTTCAGTAAAACAATTTGCAACACCAATAATGTCAGCAGAAGGACGATTACAATTAAAAAGTGTACCTGAGCAACCGCCAGAAATTCATAAAAGTTCTGCTGAATCTCTTCCACCAAGTCAAATAGCTCCAGATCAGTATCCCATGTGAAAGATGGCAGCGGGTTTGTGATGAAAATAAGCAAAACAGCCAAGAAAGCTGGACCTGTGGAAGCCATGCTCGTGTGGGCACGGTAATTCAATGCACCTCTGGGGGGGGAAATAAAACAAGGCTATAGAAAGTTTATATCCCTTTTAAGTATTCCTTGACCTGGTAAACCAAAGACGTGGCTACAGTTCTCGGCCCCTTAAAGGAGCCGCGCTTCATTTGTGATCCGCTGCTCCGCGATACCCGACACCGGCGAGGAGGACTTCACAGCCTGGGGCTACGTCAGGTTGCTGAGTAACCTGCCGCACACACACTGCCATTGCATGGGACTTCGGTGAGCTTCCGGGTTTAGGTTCACACACGCTGTGAGAGGTTTTTTTTAGTTCGGTAATCATTAGTGTTAATTACTTCTTGCTTGCATGGTTATGTTGTGGTTTTTTTTGTTTTGTTTTGTCTTGTTTTGTTTTTTTACTTAAATTACTGTAATTTTATATAATGGATTTTACAGTGTAACAGTAATCAATATCGATCAATCAATATTTATTTTATATAGTTCCTTTCATAGTGGACCACCATCACAAAGCGCTTTACAACATAGCAAGGAATAATGCATAATACAGTGAATAGTAGATTAAATACAAACAGTAAAAAATACAATGCAGATATATTAAATACAAGGCTAGGATGTGAATTTTAAACATTGTGGATGCCTGTGTCATGATATAAATAAGATGGAGTGAAAAACCTGAAATAGCAATTTAGATAACAGCTAATAACAGATATCAGGCACTAAAGTTGGAAGAGAGTTCCAAAGAGTCGGAGCCATGAAGCTAAACGAACGTTATCCAAGTGTTTTGCACTTTTGCTTGGGGATAACAAGCAGGCCAGAGTCAGAGGACCTCAGCTTGCATGCAGGGACATAGGGGGTCAGCAAGTTGGAGCGATACTCTGGACCTGTGTGATGAAGGGCCTTGTAGGCAAGCTGGAGAATTTTGAAAGCAATCCTGAACTTTACAGGTAGCTAGTGCCCCTTTGGGGTGATGTGATCATGTTTTTTTTACAACTGGTAAGGATCCTAGCAGCGGCTTTTTTTAACCAGTTGCAATCAGTTTATGGCGTGTGACAGACCATCATAGAGAGAGTTGCAGTAGTCGAGTCGAAAGGAGATGAATGCATGACAGGAGCAAAAGGTAAGACGGACCTTTGAGATGTTTCGGAGGTGGTAGAAGGAGTATTTGACTACAAAGGAGATTTGGGCATCAAAGGAGAGCATCCAGAAGTACACCTAGGCTTCGTACAGTGGGGGAAGGCAGCAGCAGACAGTTTCCTACTACAGCAGGGTGGTTCTGGAGGGCCGGTGTCTCTCCTGGCTTTTGTTCCAGCTGTGCTCTAAATTACTTAATTAGACCAATAATTGGTAATAATTTGTCCAATTAAGTAATTTAGGGCTAAGTATACGAGAAGACGTTCAGATTTGTTAGTGTTGAGCTGAAGAAAATTGGTAGACATCCATGCCTCGATGTCTTGGATGCAAGATGGGAGCCGGACCATTGCAGAGGGACATCCAGGGTCTAGTTTTAGGTAGAGCTGGGTGTTCTCTGCATAGGCGTGAAACATGAGGCTATGTGGTGGATGAGGTGACCCAAGGGACGCATGTAAATGTTGAAGAGAAGAGGCCCAAGAACAGACCTTGAGGGACACCACAGGTGACCGGGTTTGCATCACCACTGCTTCCATCATAGAAGACAGACTGCATGAGTCCACATAGGTAAAAGGACAGCCAGGAGAGACAGGTTCCAGAGATCCCAGTATACTTCTGAAGGCAGTCAAGAAGAATGGTATGATCTATGGTCTCGAAAGGAACAGTTAGGTCAAGGAGAACAAGGACAGAAGGTAGCAGCAGCATCAGCATTAAGCAGAAGATCATTTACCATCCTGAGCAGAGGCTTTATCAAAACCCTTTATGGACATTTTAAATAAAGTAATAGAAGTAATGTTGACAGTAAAAACAATAAAAGGTAGGGTAAAGAAATATAGGCTACTGACTACATGCACACACTGGAACTACCATCAGTTTTATTTTATTCAGACATAAAAGTAAAAATTGTATTACAAATATATATTTTAAAAACCTATTTACAAATAGTTTTCCATTTTAAATAAATATTTGACATAGAAACAGTCTCTGACAATAAAACAGAAAAATATAAACAGAAAATAATGTAGTGCTTACAAGCAGGAGCGACCCCAGAAATCTTTCATTTGGTACGGAAAACTGAACCAAACCAACATCCCATCTCATGCCAATAACGACACTGCATCACCGTGCTGTAAAGTGTTTCAGCCTATCAGAGTACTGCATTTCTGTTCTTACCTGAGTTTCACCCTAAGCATGGCATGTTAACATAAACTTTGTGCCAAAATGTTGTGACAAAACAGGCAGTTAAAAAATAAAAACATCAATAATAATAATAATAATAATAATAATAATTAATAATAATAATAATATTATTATTATTATTATTATTATTATTATTATTATTATTTATTATTATTATTATTATTATTATTATTTATTATTATAACACGACTTGGCAATTATGTTTAAATGTGTTATTCATTTTAATATAAAACTGATACAATTTAAATACAAATGAAATGTGTATAAATGTGCACTTAACATACTCAATCTTGGAAGAGCAGCAGAATTCACATAATGCAATGCTTTGAAAGCAAACAAACCACAAGTCAGCAAGTAGTTCAGCACCACCTACACTCTGTCACTCTCCCACCCATGAGCACCACACAGGCTCTTAGGGTGACACACATCAAAACACAACAAACAACAGAATGACATTGACAACCTCTTGAACCATGTAAAGGAACAACAGAACAATGAAATACATCCACAAATAGCACTCATGAACATACAGCAATAATTCAACATTTCCCTCCCCTTTGCTCCTATTTCATTATTCCGCCTCTTACTCCCAGCTTTTCTCCAGGAGATGGCTGCCAGGTTGCAGTGTTCCAAAGCTGCCGGTCCATAGTCCATGCATAGTCCAAGAGTCTTGGCCAAGCTGCGGCAGGGGCAGTGATGGCTGGAAGTCGACCCTGTCCTGAGTTTGAATGTCCATCTCCCCAGCTGGTGGTTCTGGCAATGGTGCCAAGAGGGAAACATGTTCTGGGCTCCTAAGCCTTGGCCTCTTCTGGATCCTGGGGGAGTCCTAGTCCATCCCGGGGCGGTAGGGGGCCAGGCAGTACTGGTGGAGGCCCCACGTCCAGAGCATAACCCGGTAGGTCACCTCAGAGAGCAGCTCGAGCACAATGCACAGACCCTGCCAGTGGATGGTCAGTTTTGGACAGAGTCCCTTCTTCCAAACCTGTTAAACCGCTCCACCAGCCCACCACTTTGCGGATGGAGCAGCATTGTTTGGGTACACACACCTCCACAAACACTGGGGCTCCACAACAAAGCGGCAGAACCTACCTCCTGATCAATGGCCCGCTGCGCTTCCTGATCCTTCAGCCGTGTGCAGTGCTTTACGGAGTAGTCGTGCCCCTGCAGCGCTTCCATCCAGTGGCCCGCCTGTCCTTCTGGCAGGCGGAAGCTGAGCAGGCACTGTAGAGATGTGTGGTCTGTACCACAGCCAGGAGCTCTTGGGTGGGTCACACAACAGTTCTAATCTGCTTTGCTCAATGCCGGCTGTAGTACTCCACGACCCTCTCTCCATCCAGGCCCTCCTGGGTCAGCACCGCCCAGTCGCTCATGTCAGTGTTCAGGATGAAGTTCTTCTGGGGATCAGGGAACGCTAAGACAGGGGCGTCTACGAGGGCCTTCCGCAGTTCTTTAAAGGTGGCAGCACAGTCTGAGTCCCAAGCGAACCGTAATTTAGGAAACTACCTGCAGTACAATGCTAGACCCAGAAAACTTCACACCTCAGTGCTGGTCCTGAGGCCTGGCCAGTCCTTTTCAGGACAATTACACTTCCTCTATGTTAAATAGTTAAAAAGTACAAAGGTGTGAGTGATATAATGATGTTTTATGGTAAAGAAGTGTACAGTTGTACATTACTGTTTTAAAAAGATGATTATTTTTGGATACAATGTCATACTAACTTCGTAATCATATTAACATCTTGTTGGATACCCTTGAAATCAATATATCACATCCTAATGGCAATCAGTAATGTTAAGTAAATTAAAATGTTCCAGTCTCAAGTGTACACAAGTTGCTGAATAATTGGAAGTTCCGACCTTTTCTTTTAAATACAATGGAAAAAGTTACATGTGTATCACTGCCTGTCCAATGCAATGTGACATTGGTCCCATACGCATTCAAAGCTTTGACTTGTGAGTTATTTATCACTTTTTTTTCCCCCAGCTGTTTTATTAACAAAAAAACTACAGCTGTTTGATATTCATTAATATTAAACACATTTTATTCATAAAAAACACACACATAAAAAGAGATGTTTTGGTAAGTGTTTAGTTGGCATTTGTCTTCTTTTACAACAGTATGACTGCTAAACATCTAAGGTTTCTTTAGTTTAGTTTAAGAATTATTTGAATGTTGTTATCAGGTCTAGATCTAGAGATGAATGATCTTTATCTTGGGTGGTATTTGAACAAAACAAATACACTGTATACAGTTAAATGAGCTGAAGTGCAGATTTGTAGTTTGGGGTTTAGATGGGCGGTATTCAGATATGCCACTGTTCAGATTATTAGCCCACTTGAATCCCCATAACTTATAAACCTTTACATTATAACTGCCATAATGCCTGTCACCTTTTAAAAATATTTTCTTAGTGCACAGTTTTAGAAACCTTTACATATAACTGGCCAATAACGTTGTTCACCGACAGTTAAAAATAGTTGTCTTGAGAAGATTTGCAGCATATGTTAAATTAACATACAAAAGGCATTGTTATTTCTTGATTTCATGACCTTGTGAGACAAGAAATTAACTGAAAGGGACCTTATATCCATTAAACCTAATATTCCAGGTAGATATTGAAGATTCACTTTTTTATGTGAAAATTTACAAATATGGGTTATAAATTTTATTCAATCACTGTATTTTCCCTTTAGTTATTATTATATTTACTATTATAATATAATGATAATCAGATATTAATAATAAGATATAAGTACATTGACTAATAATTATTCAATTGAACACAGTGTCAGAATTTTCAAACAATAATTTATACAATATGAAATAGAAAAACTAGAGATCCATGTTATTTGCCAATATCGTCATCATGTCAATCATTTTTTTTCATATTATATATATATATATATATATATATATATATATATATATATATATATATATATATATCGTACGTATGTTAACAAACATTTTAGCGCCCTGAAATACAATTTATAATAAATATCAATTTATTAGTCAGCAGGCTTGTAGAGCAATAGAAACAACGCGAACAATGAAAACGTGGCCACACATAAGACAAACTGAATAATAATAATAATTTTTAAAAGTATCAATATATATCAATATATGAATATATATTTCATTCACAATTTAACTCGTGATTATAATTCTAAAATATACAATACAAAGTGTGTGTCGGTGTAATACTGTTCTGAGTTCAATGCTTAGGCTACATCCGCCTCCAGCTGCGGTAACAACACTGATTCCAGTGATACTTTCGGAATTTCTTCTTGTTCCGCCGCGAGCTGCAGAGAGCAGGGAGACATGAATTGTTGCAACCAGGGGCCAGTCGAGGCTGTCTGTCCCGTACTGGAACCCCTCTCTCTGGGTTTTACCTTCTGTTCTGTCGACTATGAAAGCTAATACGCGCTGCTATCCGGGTGGGTCTCAACGAGCATGTGGGCTACCTGCGCTTGAGAGCAAATCTGGACGAGACGTACTAGCAACTATTGGCACATCCATTTTGTCGAATATAGCTTTCACTTGAGATTTACATACCCAAGATGGCCGCGCTGCTCTTCTGTTCAATATTGTATTTTAAAACTGTTTTAAAATCAAATTCTTCCAGTCCTTTGAAAATTACATATTTCTGTCATGTATGTGCTACTGTATTTACAAAACTGTGATGAACTACACGGCATACGTACCAGCAGGCAATAAGGTGATTCTCCATCCGTATCAGCTGGTAGTAGCCCAATGTCTTGAGAATGAAAAATATTTGAAATGCTGTGCATTGTAACACTAGCAGGGTTGTGTTGTGTTGTGTTATCTGCCACTCGGCTGCGTTATCAGTGCGATGCACGTGTGATCTTTCCATTCGATTTCAAAACAATGAAAATTGGTCTGAGTAGATTTTTTTTTAAATGCACTGTACAGTCAGTGCTTTGTGACACATTCTATGAAAAGCGCTACATGAACCTAATAAATAAATAAATAATCTAACGATTTAACAATTTGTTTTGTAACCCTTTCCGACAATACTCAGTAGCCTATGTGATCTAAACTGAGCACGCCAAAATTGACCATACATCTAAAAATAAGATGTATTGTTAACTTAAAGTTGAAAGTATTGTAACTTCGCCTGCGTTTGTACAGGTCACTCTAACAGGCACTGGTTTACTTGGCCTATTTGGTATTTGTTAGCTTAAACGTATTTATGTTATTATTTGAGTGAATTAAGGTAATGTTCTTTATAGCCAGAACAGTCCGTTAATCTGGGCACATTTTAATTAAAAGCAATAAGACTGTTTTAAAATTGAATTATTAGAATTCCAATGCTAATTCCGATTATTTAAATCAGACTATTTATTTATTTATTTATTTATTACTGTACAAATGTCTATAAGGGCATTTAGATTAAAAGGTTACTGTCGTAGCTTTAAAATATCAAATGCATTTCTATAGGAAACAGTAGGCTACAACTTTTTTTAAAATCATGATGTGATAAAGTAATTTTTAATGTATTCATTTAGTAGGCTATAGTAAAAAAAAAAAAAAAAACTGTACGATTTTAGTTTTCTTTTAAAACATAAAAACATTTAAAACTTGTTTCATATTAAAATCGTGTTAAATAAACAGTGGTAGTCGTACTATTACTTTAATATAGCATTCTAATAACCTAATGCTAACCGAGAAAAAGAAATAATAGTAATAATAATAGCCTAGTGTAACAGCATTGAAAAACGAAGAAGTGTTATGACCTTTAGGCGCTATCTCAACACTTTAAAAACCGCAGCTGTTGTTAAACCCACTGAAGAGGGGAAAGGCGCCTGTCATGTTTATCGACTAGTACCTAGACACACGGCAAAGACGTGCTTGCTGTTTTGCACGTATTTCCCGGAATCGATGCGTGCATCTTGGAAATGATAGCTAATTTACATAATATTGGCAATCATTTGTCTACAAAGGCTAGAGTTAATCTTATGACGATATTACTGAAAACTCAGATTTTCCATTTACGTATTGCGACCAGCACATGAGCTGTACTTTAAAACTATACTGCCTGTAATTTAATAATACATTCAGGGTGTTTTTTATTTCCCCCCATACCATATAATAGGCTACCCATTCCAGACAAGCCCATAGAATCACGTTTTGTTTCAAAATCGATACTCTGACAACTACCCTATCATATAGGCTAATTTGGACACGATATGCGGTGCAGATAGGCTATATAAATCCCTTTGAGTGAAATATGGGTCATTTAAAAAAAGAAAGAAAAAAAGAATGCAGTAGGCATATGTAATATATTCTCATTACAATTATAGTAGATTATTCGTCAAGCAAATAAAGAAGCGTAGAAAGGTGATTCTCAGTCTGGACCCAATTTGGTTATTTAGGTTTTTAAAGTTGGTACAGTCTAATTATTACTAACGAAATATAAACGTCAAATTACACCGATGCTACTGTTTGACTTCACAACTCCAGTCAGTGTATTACTGAAGGACCAATAGATCCAAGGATATTAGCTCTGTTTTAATCTAAATACCCATTAAATTAGAGAACAATGCACCATGCGTGCACTAACATATATACAAATATGTTTAAATGTTGTTTTAAATATTATAATAAATAAAAAAAAAAGAGTCGTCCCTGGGTGGGCTTGAACCACCAACCTTTCGGTTAACAGCCGAACGCGCTAACCGATTGCGCCACAGAGACGCTAGTTCTTGAAATGCATATTTGTTACCAACACCGTATAACAATTTTTTTTTTTTTTTTTTTTTTTTTGTTCCTGGGTAGTAAGTGTTATTTCCTAATTGCTTATGCCTCAAAAGTATAGAAAATGGCTATTATTCCCCACAAACTTTGCTTTTGTGACCAGGACAGTGATATTTCTATGTGTGTTTTTTTCGTTCACATAAAGTCAAAAATACAGTATAATCGTAAATCTCGAAAAACTACTCGCTTCTAAATCTTTTGTAGTCATTTTTGTATTACTCTAGTATAAATACATGTTAATTTGGATTCATATGTTGTTTTTTTCTGACTATATGTGAACGAAAAGACACACATTTGCCCGTTTTCCCATTGGAAATAGTGATATTTTGAAATACCACTGTCCTGGTCACAAAAGCAAAGTTTGTGGGGAATAATAGCCATTTTCTATACTTTTGAGGCATAAGCAATTAGGAAATAACACTTACTACCCAGGAACAAAAATTGTGTTACATAGTGCAAATATTGTTGTAAACATATTCATTGTTATATTTTTTGTTTTTATCATTGGGCTTGTTCCAATTGGACATGTTCATCCTTATCCAGTAAGCTTGAGATGAGTAGTAATGCATTCAACCTCTTTTGTTATATTTGTCAGAATCTTCATCTGTATTGGTGGAATGGTGGCCAAGTCATTTTCACCACCTTGTTTAAGAACCAGGGCTTCATGCATTGAAGCCATGCATATCTTTCAGGTGAATAGGGACATTTCTTCAAACAAGTATGCCATCTAATACACTCAGTAAGCATATGGAAAAATGCCAGTGTGACATACAGATAGGCAAATGTACAAACAGACATTGCCATATATCACCAGAATCTAATACACCTAAATAAATTAAAATAAATAATAATATAAGTTTAATCAAAATGTAATAAGCTGTTCGTGCGAAAATGTGTGATATCCTTGTGTAAAAGTGATATATCTACACACATACAAGATGATTCATATATATAAGCTCGGTGCACCATTACTCATGTGCAGATTTTAGACCTCTGACACAGTCAAGTCTACAGAAATACTGAGTTGTGTGATTCATTTTCCAAAATAAGCGCTCATCACATCCATAGCTTTAGTGACTGTAAAAGTATGATGCATTTTGGAAAAAGTTTTGCTTCATAGTTAAACAGGCAATATTTTAGTGTGTTTTATTCTGTAAGTTTTTATCTTACCTGAAAACGATTCATGCTCATTATTTAGGCCTGTTTAAAATCTTGTTGTTTTTTACAGTGAGAACACAGACAAAGAATCATCAAGGGCCTTGTAAAGCTTCTGAGTTATAGACTATTTTTTTATGCCAAGATTGAAAGCCTATTTATACTTTACTACCTTAGCTTTCCTATTTTACGATCAAAACTTTTTTAAATTCTAATTTTCTAATGTTTTTGTTTTAGAATCTTTTAATTGTTCTATTTCTACAAACTAGCTTTTTTTTACAATTAAAACAAAATTTTGTATATCTTTTAAATGTCTGTTTTTAATTTAATTGCTCTTTGTGTGTGTGTGTGCATGTGAAACACTTTGGGATCCTTGTGATGAAAGACGCTATAGAAATATTAATTGTTGTTATTCTGAAGTGCAAAGTTTATGTCTTTTTCTTTAAGTATAAAAATGTAATTAATTTAATACTAGAGGGATAATTAAATTATTGTGTTCATAAGTTTTTTACCAGTTTTATATTATTCATGTTGATTTTTGTTTCACTTACTTCAAAATATGACCTAATGATTCTACACGGTAAATCAAGTACCTGTTAAACATGAATATGCAGCAGATTCTAACCCATTTCTTTTTTCTACAATGAACTTTTTTTGTAGTACATTCTTTTTGGGCATCTAAACTATATTGTAAAACAATTAATATAAATACTAAGATGTATAAAAACATCAATGTGTAAATTATATTTTCTATCCCAGTTTACTACTATTAAAAGGCTAAAAGAAGTGACTGATGCTATCAAATAATTATGCACCAGTAGAAGCTGAAGTGAAACACATGGCAATACAGTACAGTACAACTTGTCTGACAGAAGAAAGCACTTGTTTACTTGTTGTTTTCGAAGAATTAGGCTTAAGATTTAAGTGTCTATGTTTTAGAGAACTATATTGAGATACTGTGCCAAATGGAGATTAAAAAAAAAGTTTGGGGCCCATGTTTTTAATACATCTGCAGATTGTTCCTAAGAAAGCATTGTGCATGAAATATATCCAGAAACCATTTTTTAGATCTAACTGAATAACAGATGTTAAGTATCAAACCAAAGCAACAGCTGAATCTAATGCACTTCCACTAACATGAAGACAGCATAGATTACGTTAAAAATAGTACATAATTTCCATAGCATAGCTGCATTACACAGCAGATTACAATAAAGCCTCACTTTAAGGCCACCAAAAGAACCACCAGTAATGATGTAAGTTCTTAGAATCATGTTTGTTATAAACATTTGCAAATTATTTATTAGAAGATGTATTTTCAAGACATAGGCAAAATCAAGTATAAGAGATGTCTAGTCTACACGTGCTAGTCAAAGCGACAGTTATTATGTTGCAGCCCTAATAATAACTATTTTTAAAAAGAAAAGTGAAATGCTGTTCTGTTTTATTTCTTGCTGCCACCATACACAAAAAGATACTTTTAGGGAAGTTTTTCAGAGTAAGTTGAAATTTTAAGCTCACAACCAGAGCACTCTTGGTGTACAATTACTATGGCAGTAGACATTTTACAAAATTTAAGAAATTATGTTTTAGTGGTGTCTAAAGATGATAGGCCTTGAGTTCATTCATCCCAGATAGCACTGCTGGACACGGTGCGTATCCTAGCAACCTCAGCAGATTGGGTAACCTATCAATGAGAAAACAGGTTCATCTACTGACTTTCATAGCAGCACCCTACCTGACTGGAAAAAATGAAGATGCTAATTCCGGGACTGTAGCCAAAAACGTAAACATACCACCAGACA
Source organism: Polyodon spathula (assembly GCF_017654505.1). Lineage (NCBI taxonomy): Eukaryota > Metazoa > Chordata > Actinopteri > Acipenseriformes > Polyodontidae > Polyodon > Polyodon spathula. The sequence continues at coordinate 8,992,601 of NC_054537.1, read as the reverse complement.
TCGGGATAGATCAGAGCTGCCCAAAGTAGTTCTTAATGCTGAAAAAATATTGCAAATGATTTCAAGTGCTCTGGGAAGACAGCAAACAGCACAACAAGGTTCAATGCATCTTACAGGTGTTGTCATAACTTGTATGGATGTGATACTGACTCTTTAAATCCACATGTTCTTTTTGATACAGTTAAAGAATAAAACATGCTGGAACCATTAATTGAAATTAAGAAGCAAAGGGTCCATGTGAGCCCAAACCTATTAAAAAATCTACCAGAGCACAGCTTAGAATTCTGCAAACTGTCTGTATACTTGGGGCATTTTTTCTTCTTTGCTTGGGGCTTGGGAGCCAAAAATGCTAAATTTACAATTCTTAATATAGGTCTTTACAATATATCAAATTGCCACGATGTAGGCCAACATATAATACCATTAATCAGAATTATTCAGCAGTCAATTAATATATGTATTAATTCCTTCTATTAATGAACTCACCTCCACATAAACCTAGCTGCCATTATTTTTTGGACAATCACCTCTTTTGAATACGGTGAAACCAAAAAGAGCCTCCTAATCACTTTGTTGAAGGCCAGATGTACTGCAGGAGTGTTACTGCAATTAGTACATGTGACCTACCCAACAGAAAAGGACAAAAGATATTCAGCAAAAAAGAAGATGGGCCAATGATAATGTTGCTCACCATTGAATTGTTCACATTGGTTGCCCCTTGTCTGCAGTTGTGTAGTGGAGTACAACAGGGCTCTATTTGTACAGGTGTCATTTCTGGTTCTTTTCAAAGGAGATTGTCTTATTGACCAACATGCTAAATCAGATAAGTGAACAGTGTCAATAGAATAAGAAATCTTCTCTAGACTTATCTGAAAATAATCTTAAATTCAGTTTTAGAAAGAAAAAAATTTTAATTCGCTTTTGCTCAATTTTATAAAATAAGTTGTAGTATGAGAGTGATAAAGGCATTGGCGAGGCATGTTCCTTGATAATAATGAAACACCCTCATTCAAAAGATGCTTTATTAAATCAGGAGTTCCATCATAATCTTATAATAACTGGTGAGTAATTTTTTCATTGGGCTCATCCAGTTGATATTTCCAGTAATAAGTCCCCCACAACATGCAAAACTTTAGAACTGGCAGGAAAAAAATGCTCACCAGAGATTATAAAAAAAAAAACACTGTGTAGTGGAGCATGAGAATGTAATGCCTTGGAGGCATGTTTCTAATTTTTTCTCTTCATACATACAAGCACATGCTCTTGGGTATAAATGGACTTCCCATATAAGCACACATGCCTATTTCCATGATTATACAGTTCAGTGCTTCCCATTGTCAGTGAAGAGAGCAAGTACCATGGACAGTTTCAGAAATGTAAATCCATATTTGTAACAATAACAAATAAGGCATTTGCTGAGTACTTGTTGCAGAGTAACTGGCCTCTTCCAAGTACATTTATTTTCAAAGCATTTTTTTATGACAGCATTCCTTTTTTGCTACGGTTCTTATTGCAATTACTCAAATATTGTGTTGTTCTATGTTTCTAATAAGTCTGTGTTACGGTTCTATTCTAGTTGTTGGCTAAACCAATCAAAGTGTCTTTAAAAGAGTAAGTGCCAGCAGCTTCATCTAATGCACAGCAGTGTACTGGCACAAAAGCAAAAGGAAACTTGATCTAAAGCAGCTGATCACTACATGGAGCTGGCTTCTACTTGCATAAAAACACTTTGGTGGATCTAACCTGTTTTACACGTGTCAATGGCAGGCAACGGACACTGAAGACCAGCTCCTGACTGGTCAAAGCATCGTATATAAAAACTTATAGAAAAACACAAAACACCCAGAAGGATTGCAAGCATTAGCAAATATATATATACAGTATCAGTCAAAAGTTTGAGTACACCTGCTTGAAACCGGTTTTCATGATTATCTATGCTTTTCACTGTATAAACTTGACTATAAATATTTCATTATATGATACGTGTGCTTATATAAGCTGATAATCAGAAGTGAATTGCATTCAAAAATGTTATGTAAATCTTGGCAATTTCAATGAAATGGTCATCCAAAGCAAGGGGATTTCAGTCTGAAGCCCAAGTCAGTTAAAAGTCTGAAATGTGTATAACATGGTGTTAGAACACTGGCCTAAGTATATTTATAAATGACAGAAAAGAAAAGGTTTCTTTTGGATGTAGCCTACATAAAAGGTCTTTGCTTTGTCACGTAGAAAAAGCAAAGAAGTGAAGGTCTTTCTTATTTGTCAGTAAAACTGGTTGCAGGCACTGTATAATATGCGTCTTTGAGGTAAAAGGGCCTGAATTTTCCATGTTTTCTTATTAAGTTGTGTTGACAAAGTCCCTTCATGGGACCTGAATAAAATAAATATAATTTAAAAATAAAAGGACCTAAACAGGTGTAATTACAGGGAAGGGTAATTATTAGCATCACTGTTTTACCTTAAACACAGTAAGTGAAGTATAGTAAGTGATAATCATTACAGCCCAGTAGAAAATATTGGCTGAATACATAAACACAGTATGTCAGTACCCTGCTTGCAAAGGAGTGCTGATTAAATTTGGGGAGAGATCAGAAATAATACAGCCACCTGGTAGCCCATATTTACTTGCCCTTTACATTTAGATATAATCATATAAACTGAGTTGGAGGAAAAAAAAGGGAAATGCATGTAATTCACACTAAATATATATGGAGGAGTTGACAGACATACACTGGAAGAGATGTCACTATGCATGCATTTTTACCTATATATTTTTTAAACTGCTTATCCAATTTATCAAAAAAACATTATGTCGATACTCTTTAGCAGAACCAGGATCCTATGTGGTTAAAGACAAGGACTTCTAACCAGGAGGTCCCCGGTTCAAATTATTGCTGACTCGCTGTGTGACCTTGAGCAAGTCCCTTAACCTCCTTGTCCCCTGTCTTTTGGGTGAGACATTGTTGTAAGTGACTGTAGCTGATGCATAGTTCTCTGTAAGTTACCTCAGATAAAGGTGCCTGCTGAATAAACAAATTATTATAATAACTGATGCTAGTATAGGCTATTATCTATATGTTATTTATACTGTATAATCTGAATTTTTAGAGAGACTTTTGAGAACCTTGGGCCAATAGTTAGTGTTTTCCTTTTATTATTATAATAATTTTAAGCTATATCTGATCACATGTGTACAACAAGAGACATGAAATAGTCTTAAGTTGAAACAAGTGGTAGTCTAACTTGTCATTTTTCAGTTCCATCTCACACTATAGCACAGGGATGTGCTGTAACTAGCCTTGTTGGAAAAGAAGAGATAGACAAAGCTTGCCATTTTATTATATGATGGCAAACGTGTATATGTATGTATTATCAAATGTAAGTCTTACCAATATGCTTAAATATTTTAAATATTTTATTTTAATAACTGAAAATACTATAGTTGCAGGTACTCAACATGTTGGACTAAATTTAATGCTATTTATACCACTGTTTTAAATAATTAAAAAAAAGATGCATGAAACCAGTAACACTTCAGAAAATTGGTGAAATATAATTTGATATATCATAGCATTGTATGAGCTGATATACCTTTAAGACATGTACCTAGTATCCAACAGAAACACGATGGCATGCGACAGTGTTACACCATTCTAACATGGATACCGGTGTACCAAATGTGCAGCCATAGGTATTACCTGCAAAGTTTGGTCCAGATACATAAATCCCTAGTCACAAAACCTTAAGGAGTATTATTTTTAAATTGCACATGTTTTTCTGTCCAAACTATTAACCCAGTCATTTTTACTTTCTACCCTGTAGTACCAGAAACAATGTCAACGATGTGCTTCCTGTGGGCCTCCAGCTAAGATTAACTCGGCACAATTGGATCCACTCTTGCATGACTGACCTTGCACCCAATCGATGGTGCTTCTACCGCAGGAGCCACTTGAGACCTCTCACTGAGATCATTATGATTTAAATATGTAAATATGGAGTGTGTGCGAGGGACGAGCATCTAACTTAACGACTGAACCTGAACACAATTAAACAACAATCGTCTAGTTTTTAGAGATGCAATTTACACAGACTGGGTTAAACTGAATTAACTTACATCATATTTCACATGCCTCATCATAATGTATGAATATAAGTTGTAAGCTGCTGGTAAATCTGTTCTTCAGTGTTTAATTGAATTAATTAAAACTCCTTCCAGGCCATAAAGTAGTTAATGATTTAATTGTGGCTATTCACCAGGAGTGTAATGATCCTCCTGAAATGGAACTGGCCCTCCCTGAGTTATGATAGGGTAGGACCTATCAGAGTTTGTTCTTTATCTAGTCTCTATCATAGTTCTGGCCCCTGATTCTTGGAGTCCACTTCTTACAGTGAACGTATTCAATCCAGTGTTAGGTGCAGGATGAATGGGTAGGCAACATTAATTCCAGATCTTTGATTCAACCATGTCCTTAATTGTTCATCTGAACCAGTTAACCCTCTGACCATTTGATCATTTCATTATACCTATTGAGGACCACCGTTCCCGACCCCTGTTCTATGGGGTATTCACTGTCATAACATGCACTGTACATTTTAGAATCCAGTCCGAGAGAAAATCAAAATGAAGCCACAGCCATCACTCTTATAGCGTATTGACCTGGTTATGGCTCAGCCATTATTAAACAGTAAGAAATCTACACTTTCAGCTCAATGTAAGCCACTTCGCCTCCTCTTATTTCATGTATTCAGTAGAGAGCTCCAGCCACCTCAAATTATATAGGAAATAAAATACATACTTGTGTCTACTATTTTAAAATCACAACAGCGGGTATCCAGAAAAGCAAAATAAATCACACAAGCTCATTGTAGCTCCCACACCCAGTACTCATATCCCCATGCTGTAAACAGATGAGCACATTCGGATTGAAATTCCATCAATAAATAATTGTGATGGTAACAGCTTAGCCATTTTAAAACTAGCCCCAGGCATGAATGAATTCAAGTCCCAGCTTCTACTTAAACTGAACAATAGAAGACTTAACCTGTGTTGCTAGTTCTTCCTCATCAAACAAACCACTTGTCAATGAATGTCTTTTTTTCCCAGTGTCTGTTGATCCCAGCCTGCCAGGGTGAGATCTTAAAAACAGCTCATTCTAAACACAGTCCTAACAGACAACTACAGCTCGGTAAAATCTAGACAAAACATTTCTAATTGTTTCTAATTGTTTTATGGTTTCAAATAACAGTTAAAATATCAGAGTAAAATGACATTCAAATATTCACCAATGCCTTACAAATAAATATGTATAGCAATACGTTCAGTTCATATTTTGTGGCTGACATTGTAGTCTACATCGTGACTATATAAATAACAATATAAGATTATATAAATAAATTATGTTGCCAGGTACATGATGGCAGAGATTGGCCTTTTCTATGGTAGCTAAATGCAGTGTCTATACTTTCCATCCACAGACCAACGCAAGCAAACAACATTTAGCCCTTTACAAACTAGTGAAATGTTACCAAAAAGGTACAAAAACAAGCAAACAAACAAATAATAATAATAATAATAATAATAATAATAATAATAATAATAATAATAATAATAATAATAATAATGTTGGTGCTGGTTTGATTGTTTAGCGCATTTTTTTCTAACTCATAGAAATAATCAATGCAACACATTAGTAATTGCTGGAATTCTGAAAATATATGATGTTGAACAGCATTTTCAATTAAAATAAAATAGAAAATAAATAAACATATTTCAGTCATAGCTTAATTTAATAAAGCACGTATAATGCGTATTTTATTTATATATTTATTTGTGTATTTATTTACCTGCTTCCTCGATAGGCTGATTTATAACAGAAAGAGAACGTATGAAAGAATGTACGCTGGAGTTGGTATTCAGCGCTTTATATAGGCGTACGTGTTGCTTAATAATCAAACGGTACATAGGTGCACCAAGACACGCAAAATGCGCAATTAAAATAGTATAACTGAAAACCTGCAATGAATAAGAAGTTCTGTACAAACTTTTAAATTATAATTTAAGAGAATAATACAATCACATACACATAGTTAACTTGTGCAATGACGCCTAACGAATTGATTAGAAAGCGTCCAGGCATGTTGCACAAACTTTACAAAATATTACAAAGCATAGATTTATGAATGAAATAATCGAGTTACTAGTGATCTTTTAATCGAATAATCCACAATGTGAGAGAGAGAGAGAGAGAGAGAGAGAGAGAGAGAGAGAGAGAGAGAGAGAGAGAGAACTAGCTCTAACTTCTCCTCTCTGCTCTCTCCTCCTCTCTCTCTCCCCCCCCCCCCCCCCTCCTCCCCTCTATAATATATAAATATATTTTATATAAATATATTTCTATGTAAATATATAAATAAAAGTTTACCACGTGTTTTGCATTGCAATTTTCGCATGGTTTGCCATGTTTTTTTTCTAATATATTTTACCATACATCTCTGGGATTTTGATGCTTACCTACACTTTACCATGCATTCATTATGCTTTATTACACTTTGCTTTTCTATGGGAAGCTTTGCTAAGATTAGACTACCAATAATTTGCAATCTGTTTTGTATTAAGATCGTAGGTATTTAAGAAGGTAGGACCTTTAACGAATCGGTTTCTCAAATGAAGAAGTACCCACTTCTGACTAAAAACTATGAGACTGAGTAATATAGAAAATACTTGAAAAATGTTGAGCCTTCATCCCCAAAGTAAAAATGAACTGAAGAACAATGGCTATTGACGCTGTGGTTGCGAAAATTAATAAGAAACAACTTAGACATATTGGTAATATTTTATCGGGGCTTCAAAATTGAAACCATTTATAATAAATAAATGTCACGTTCTACAGAATGACGTCGTTATCAGAAATGATCAGTAATCTAGACTAGGGGTAGCCCTGTACAATGTATGGTATCATTGTAGAAGCCTCTCGCGTAACACAGCTGATAACAATATAGCCTTCTGTGGGCATTTTACAGTAAAGTGATCAAGGTGGTGATAAGCAAGCATCAACTTAAATTCCGCACAAAGCAAGCTATGATGTGGAAAAGCTGTAACTGCTTGATGTATAGAGAAGTGGATCGAGGCAGCAAAGGCATCAGCTGATTGTAGTCACGTGGCCGGTGTCGAAGGTCGATGCAATCACAATGGAGCTGTCGGAGTATGTGCAAATGGGGCTTCAGTTCTTGGCGGATCCTGAACAATTTAACACAAAAATGTTCTCAGTTTTTTTACGTATCTCCTTTCAAAGCCTTGTATCTCCTCACTGTGGTGCCGCGATCTTAGGTGAGCTCTTTTTAATACCTAATTTCCGTGTATTGCGAGTGAGTTTTCAGACACAGGAAACCTCCACCGATCCTTTCTGTCTGGCCTCTCTGCTTTGTGAGGGTTTCACAAGACCAGGCAACAAGCAGGGCCGTATACCCATAACAACACCGCGGAACTGTGCGACAGGCTCTTAAAGCGAGAATCTGAAAAATAAACACAGCATGTCCTGGAATTGACCCATATACGTGTAGACTTGTGCATGGCCCATAAGGAAGCTGAGAATCAATGTGTTACTGCTTAGTGTTGATATCGCACCCTTTACTTCTTTACTTTACATCTGTTACCAAATTAACGTTAACCTTGTTCTTATTTCGTAGAGACTACATACCAAACTTGTTTGACCACTGTATTCACACACTGTGTCAACTAAAGTGTGCTGTTGTAAATAAAAAAGAGGAGGACAAAATCGTGTCTATACAGTATTTGTAAACACACACCATTGATCTGTAGCACTGTGCCATTTTCCCAGTCAGCAGCGACGGTATTCCTCTCGTTGTCATGACAAATGAACTTGCACTCGTGACTGTAGCTATTAGAGCATTCTGGGATTAACGCTGTGTTTATCGTGTATTACATAGCCATCTTAAAAACATATTTATCTCTCTTTTTTTGTATGTATCATGTGACCTGGCGTCCAATAAGCATCGCTTATATGCTAAATGTTAACCCATTACAATACACGTTCTTTTTGCAGTTCGTAGGGTTGTGGATTATACCGAAAATAAATGTAATTTTTATTTAATTTTTATTTAAGTGTATTAGAATATCATGAACAATAACCACAATTACCCACTGTTTGTCAGGTTGTAGACAATTAAACACATTTATTTATTTATTTATTTATTTATTTATTTATTTATTTATTTATTTTTTTTGTGTTTCTGTTTCATTTTAGATGACCCCGAGTTAAAACATGTTGACCCTACTTTGTTAAAACATTGCCATGTAGCTGCCACAACCTCAATACTGGAGATTTCAAAACACAATGCAGACAAATCAACACTTAGGTAAAGACCTTCAGTTATTTAATTGTTACATTTAATTGTTGCAGTCAGTAATATTATCTATCTATCTATCTATCTATCTATCTATCTATCTATCTATATGATTGTTTTTCTATTTCAGCACATTTCTTGAAGAATGTAAATTTGATGGGGAACGAATAGACATTTTTTACAGTGAATACCAGGTTTGGATTTGTTCATATGCACTTAACCATAAAATAACTGTGTTCAATTAACCAGCTGCATTACTGCGTTGTTGTAATCCTTTTGATCATTCTGTTTTATAGAAAAACCAAACTAAATTGGAAAACTTGCTAGGAAGGTGAGCTGTTTGCATAATTTAGTATGTTTAAAGCAACAAACGTTTCAGGTGTTATGTTGGGCTAACATTAAATACAATATAACCCTTAATACATTTTACAGTTGAGCCTGTTTTTAATACATTATGATAGTTTCATTAAGTTAAACATGAATATTTTCTTCATTGTGTCAAGAGATTATAGATATTATGTATATTGATTGAGAGTTTTGTGTTAAATATGTAGCTTAGGAAGGTGTCCCCCGCATATATGTGATGGTTCTTGGCGACTAGAGTATCAACTAAAGGTATTTGGAAAGCTTTTATTAAGATTTAAGTCATTAATTGCATGACGTTTATTTCAGTTGTACTTAATGTGTTTTGTTGTGTTTTAGAACAGCCATGTTCACAAGGTCAACCAGCCTGCATATCTGATTACCTTGAATGTAGAGGTACAGTATGGTATATATATATATATATATATATATATATATATATATATATATATATATATATATATATATATATATATATATACACACACACACACAATATTTTATTACATTTTCAAGTTTAATTGTGCAGAATGGTTTCTAAATACATGTATATTATTGTTACAGAACAGGGGCTCAAGATCCACAGGTGATATTAATTTCACTTGTACAATGGAGCAACTACAGGTATTAATGGCAATTAAATTATTACATTTCAACACAGCAGATATTAGATCTAGTTTACCCCTCACAATTTTGCAGACCCGCCTGGTAGAATAGGAAAGATAGTGATCACAAAACGGCAGACTGGATAAACTAATCTACACTTTACAACCAATTTGGAAGAATGCAACAGATGTGTTGTTTATTTAAATCGTTTTTGAATGCAAGTTATATAATGTGAATGTTAGCACAGGAAGGATTCGGTGGTATCAATCTTATTATTTATTTATTTTCCAGAATAATATGTAGTCCGTAATTTCTCTAAAAATTGCTCAACCACCTCTGAAACAATTGGCTAAGATTTGTATTTATAAAAATTGTCTCGACAATATTCAAGTAGAAGTAGCAAGGAGAGTGTGGCTCTATCAGGACACTGTCCTTAATGCATAAGAAGAAAAAAAATAAACATTTCCCACTGCTGTAACTATCAATTACAACATTCCTTTCCAGTACATTATTTGTCAAAACTCTGATTTTTGTCTTGCCTAATTATCTGCCGTAAACTGACGTCATCGTTTCCTTTTTTTGCAGTAGATTCACTAGTGCATATTTCAGTAACAAGACCATTTTAAATGAGGACCCCTGTATCATATTATGAATATAACCCTAAGTGTCTGCTAGTAAAGTGTATTTAATGTGTACAACCTTGTTTCTTTATAATAATAATTAAAAAAAAATCTTATTAATTTAAAATTGAAATCCTTCAACAATAACAACGTAGTACTGTGCTTATTAACCAACATGCTTAACAAACTTATGTTCATGCAGGATTTCCATAAGTGACTGATTTTGTGCTAGAAATATATATTTAATTTTTTCATTCAACCTGCTGGGTAATGTTTGTGCCTATTATTAAAATGTAAAACTAGTGCCCAGCTGCTGGAAGTGGCATACTTTTTGATAGCATCCACCTGATTTTTAATTGATACTTTTTTTAATATAAATTTGCAGGATGAGCTCTGCAATGAATCTACAGTTGCTTTCAAACAAAAAAACAATAATGCCCTAATTTAAAGAAGTGATTTTTTAATGTATGATCGGTTCACACCTCCCCTTCCTATTTATCGTGTTCTTCAGTTTCAAATATACAGTGTGTGTGATGTTTAAAAGGTTAATTATAATATTACTTTAGTTTTACATTACATACCTGATCATGTTGCACGTGGCGTTCTTTTATATTTTGTGTAATTAAGTACATTTGCTTTGAGAAACCCCAGTGTCACTGATTCGAATTGTAAAAACAGCAAGTTTAACTAATTTAAAAGTCAAATAAAACTTTAAATACTTTGAATATTTTGAAAATTATATTTCCCAGAGAGGATACTTTGTAAATCTGTCAGAAATTGATCTCTTAAAAAACAAAACAAAAATTTGTTTGTATCACTCAGTTAATTCAGAGCAACATCATTATAGTGCTACATGTTACGCCATTATAAAAAAAAACAAAAAAACAAAAAAACAATTTCAAACAAATAGCTACACCAGTTGTTTCTCTTTGTTACTAAGCATTTTCAGTTGTTTCCTTTTTGACAAAAACTGTGGAAATAGCATTGAGAAGTTTAAAGTTGAAGTTGGGTAAATATCTTAACTCGGTTGTTTTGCTTTTTCGAGTTTGCTTAATTATTTTCAGTACAGTTAGATTTGTAATGATATATAAATTGCATGTATGTGTAAACCTTGGGAACTTCTTAGAAATGAATAAAGATTTCTCATTAGGACCCATTTTAACTTAAAAACAAATGTATAGGCAACTTTTGGGGAAAAAAAAAAAGCACGGAGAAATTTCCATTGCATCGTTAAGCAAAAGAGTATTTTACAGCTAGGACCTTTCGTTTAGCCCAAATTCATCACGGATTTTTTTTTTTTTTTTTTTTTTTTTTTTTGTAATTTGGTTTTATAGATAATTGTGCTGGTGTACTTCCGGATGGAGCACAGTGCCCATTACAATTCACATATTAATTCGGAATTTGTGCCTTATTTAATTGTAGGACCTGGTGGCGAAGATGAAAGACGCAGCTAAAAGCCTCGAAAAAGCAACTCAGACATAAACGAGATGAATAGCTGGAAGAATCTGGTGGAACCTGACAACAAGACAACGAAGTTCGGGATTAGTTTCGCCAATTCAAATATTTCACATGGCATTGTATATTATTGAGAAGTCATTTAAATGCATTTGATACGTAAACCTAATGAACCAATGTCAAACAGCAAGCACTAATAAACAAATACTGTAAAAGGCGTACAGAACGCGTGCTATATATTTGTGTGTAACAATAAAAAACATTCCAAAAGTACATGAGTTTGTTTTTTCCATCGATCACTAGGAAAATGATCTTCTCTCAACATTATCGTGTTTACTTCTGCATTATAGCGCACACATACGTTTTCTGAGTTTTTGTTCTGCTTCAGCAATATTTGTTGGATTCAGCATTTTTCTGCTGGATTTAAACCGGCAGATCTTTATCAGGCCTTTATCTAATTACAACCTGTATGATTCAATTTGTCACATAATTAACAATATAATAATCACATAAACCTAGGTGTCAATAGTCTTTTAATTAATAGTGAAAAAAACACAGTTGAGATACTATATTATCACTCCTTTTGAAGGATCACCGCTACTACAAAGAGGAACAGTCAACCTTTGTTAATTAAAATTGGTTTTAAAACGTTTATTCCGTTTACACAAATTAGTATCACTCTCAAGACAAAGTCCTATATATGCCTGTCCACTTGTACGCTCCCAAGAAGTCAATTAAGCCGAGGTTTGATTTTGTCCAGGAAACGGAATTTGCTTCTGACCAGTTTTACATGGAAACAACACCACTCCATAGACCGATACGTTTTCTCGTTTCTGCTAATTATTTTGGCTACCACCATAACTATAGACCATGTATGTTTAGCGCATATTCAGGTTTAGTGTGTGGAATTTTAAACTTTCAGGAACGTAATATGAAAGTATAACAGGCTTCCTTCCAAAGCCTGCATGCAAATATGTTTTATTGATTTACTTGTTAATATGTCGTTCCCGCATGATAATCCCACTGCTTAAACTAAAGTTATTGATGAATTCAATGTAAGAAAGCAGAAACTGAAAAAAGTAAATTGCAAATCGAATTTAATTAGTATGGATACGTGTTTTAAATAAAAGACGATTTATCAACTGGAGAGATGATTCACAGAGTTAATTTAGCATAGGGCAACATAATACGAATCCCCGTGTTCCTAAAAATGCTAAACTTCATGAAGGCAGTCGGTTAGAAACATAATGTGCACCTTTTTTCCAACCATTTGTTTTACAACTCTTACTGGATGTGTGACAATACAAAGCCCCTTTAAAATCAGTTTGACCCCTTGCTTTGCTTTCTCCGAGTCCTTTGCCACAAGTTTTTTTTTTTTTTTTTTACTTGTTGCAAAGAGGCAAACCGCATGTCGTCATTCTTATTTCTTTCATAACTTCCAGCATCAAACAACATTATATTTACTAGCGTTGATACTGCAAACGTCTAGTTTACTACTGATGCTTTGTGAATACAGTTAGGTATTATGGGATGTAAATAAAAAGATTCTGTGGTATTTTCGAGGGTTTACGGATTGATAGTCTCTGATTACACCAACAGTAATTCCCAGGCCACCCTTAAGGAATGAGACCACGTGACAGAGCGGGGCGGTCGAACTACGAGCCATTTTGGGGACGGTGTCAGTTTCCCCTGAACCTTCAGTTCGGCATTGCATTTTTCAAACCACTGAATTAAAGACGAGCTCGAGGGATGCACAGTGCGATCACTGGAATCCAACAGGCATAGCTCGAAATATCAAGTTCCTTCATGCTATTAAGCTACACACAGCACTGCCTGGGAGATAAAGAATGGATTTTGTGCAACTAAAGTGAGCTCAGTGCTGCTGCACGCTTATTGCAATTGACAGCGTCTGCAGTTCATTTCAAGATGGCCGCTTGGCTCGCATTCACTTTCTGCTGATCGACTTTTAACTTTCATTGTCTTTCCACCGCCTATCTCTGCGACCAGCTTCACAGTCCCTGGGTATGTATAAGTCCAGACCTCTTCTTACCAATAGTTTAATCATGTAGCGGGTAGATGGACGCTGTAGATAATATCTTTCAGCTTGAATTGGAGAGGAGATGACTGCTCTGTGCAAGCTCTGGCAGTAATATACTCGAAACCGCAAGGGCTCTCGCAGTTTAGCTGCGCACAATACTTTCAGGTTTAGTTCAGTTCTCTAAGATGGGTCGGTGTTTTAGCATTCTGATTACACTGGCTTGTAGAATGATATCTTGGCTGTCTTTGCATTATAAATTGCAAGAGGAAGCATGGGTAGGAATTATTAAGTAGTGTATGAAATCCTGGTCGTTTTGTAAAATCTAGAGCATCATGGGTCAAGTGTTTGAGTCTGCACGATTCAAACTGTTTTATTTTCATTAACGACTTAAGTGAATGTTCCCATTTTATAGAAACAGAATCTATGAAAATCAGCGAATCTGTTTACATATTCAAATGCTGTTTTATTTTGTCATTTAAAATGCTATGAACTTAAATTATATGGACACTTGAGGGGTACTTGACGTTAAAGATGGCGGTTGACAGCAGTTTGTGTTTTTTTTAAATTGCAAAATACTCAATTCTCCATGATTTATAACTTTAGAAAGATAATGTAATGCCATAGTTTGATGCCATCAACTATACAGCAAATATAATGTTAGTTTTGTCCTTTTTTTTCTTTGAGTCAAAGTGCAAAAGTCTTAGGTTACTGGTGGTCCATTTTTTTTGTTTTGCAGCGAGGAATGACTAGGTTAAACTCCTTGAATTTGTTGGCAGTGTAAGACATACGTGCCAGATCTGACTGCGGTTTCTAAAATGTTGTTCTGGTTCACATTGTGTCATATCCAAACCGTTGATACGCGTTGTACTGGCCTTGGTATTATTTTAGCAATGTGTGCATTGGTTTTTAGTTAACACGCTCAGATAATCTTACCAGTAAGTGAGAGACGATTACAACTCTGTTCATTATGGGAAGACTAAGGATCACCAGCGTATCAATGTACCATATATATATATATATATATATATATATATATATATATATATATATATATATATATATACACACACATATACATTGAATCGCTTGCTTATAGGACTTGAAATGAAAATGATTTGTAAACAACAGTTTTACAGAAAAAGTACTATTATAAGAAAGTAGTGATATTAAAGTTTACTTGTTATATAATGTTGTTGAATCTACATGGTCAGGAAAACGAGTAGGTGTTTTCCCCCCTCTAATAGAATCCGAATGTTTTCCCTCTTCTAAATGGGCAGCAGGAAGGCCACAGTTATTTTTCGTTCCCTCAAATAAAAAGTCGTCAATATAGGATATTGGAGATGTTTTAGTAACTATATTTAAGAGTACACTATATCTTATACCTATACTTCTTTATTTTACTACAGTTAGGATCATGTGCGTTTTCAATGCTCATGCACATCTGTCCAATGGAAAGCACTTAATGAACGAGTGACATATTGCACTAAATGCTGGTCTTGAAGGTGAGCAGTTTATATTGGCTTCACTGCCCAACAGCCAGGCCTGTATCATGGGGAAAAAATTATAGTTTTGAGTGTCATTTATTGAAACCCAGTCGCATGTATTTTTCTATGTGCATCGGCGGTGAAACTGCAAGTGTTTCAAATCTATTAAAGGGTTAAACAATGAATGGTTGATGTAATTCAGCACAACCTCTGTTACTGGTGTTGTCTGCACGGGTTGAACCGTGTCAGGCCTGTACTGTTAGATACCATTTATACAAATGTTTTCATTTTGACTTATGGTCAAGCAAGCTAATTCTAATTAATGCATAATAAAAACTGGTTGAAATGCCTTTGGCATAGTTAGGCAGCTGAACTGAATTGACAGAAAGGTCACGGTGGTGTGAAATAAAACATGTGTGTTATGTGTAATGAGCTTGCTGGACAGTTATGGGAGAGGGGGCAATTTTTCGGAAATCAGAAAAACAGTTTTCCGACTTCCAAACAAACTACAGGCTAAAAAAAAAAAAAAAAAAAAACAAACAAAAAAAAAAACGTATTAATTATTTTGGCTGTGTGTGTGCCATATCTATATAAATATATATATATATATATATATATATATATATATATATATATATATATATATATATATATATATTATATATGTTTGTAGTGTTTGTATTTGACTAACAATGCCATCATTGGAAGGTTAAAGAACGAGTCTTCAACAGTTAGAAAACAAAGCTGTAAAACGAGTGAATATTTGAATTGGTTTATTACAGCATAATGAATATTCGGATTGCATTATGTATAAGATGTAACAGATCCAGTAGATTTTTTTTCAAGAATCCAAATCTTTGCAGTTTAGACACGCCTCGCGGGTCTTCAATTAATGGGCGCTTATACATTGTATCACAACAAATGCCTCGTCCAGTTGTAAAGGTCAAATAGCTTGCATGTGGATGCATGTTATGTTGTGTGTAAGACGTGCACATACAGTAACTGATGACTGGATATCATCAATTCAAACAGACGTCAGAACATATAGCCTATAGTATTTACTTATGTGATTGTGTTCACAAATAGGCTTATTGGTAACTTGATAAAATAACATTCTCCTTTTTGAATAAATATGTGCGTTGAAAATGGCGAAGACACGTTAGTAGACTGGTGTTTTGTGTGTTGTGAAATCGGAATCATATGATCGTTTGCATAGCGATGTCTTGCTTATTTCCTTTCAGTCGTAGAGATTCGTATGTGATGACTGCAGTGTTTGTGTTTTAATATCGCGTCCCCCCACGTGCTGCTGAGAATACAGACACTCATTATGTAAATGTGTTAAGGTCGAGTCTTGCTATTAAACGGTCCCGTATGTTAACAGCTGAGTGAAAAGCTGTTCGGTTGTGTGTGTTGCGATTTTCTTTTTTGTGATTCAAACTGAAACTCATTAGGTTTGGAAAAGAGGAGAGAGGGGCGTCTTGCAAAGAAAAATCTTGAGATCACAAAAAAACCTCTTCTTGAATCGAGTGTCGACGTGGAAAGCCCCCCCCCCCCCCCCCCCCCCCCCAGCCACAAACCATCTACAGATCTGTGATATGTATGTTATTGTTAAACGGCATTTTAGGCAAAATGGCAGCTGTATTTTCGATATTAGTCAACCTGATGGCACCCATCTGAACCAATTGCACGAATAGGTTTAAGATGTCTAGTTATTCTTTCTCATGTCTTACTCTTACAACCACGGTTCCTCGCAAAAGCTTCGCTCTATTTTCACTCCTTGGCAAAATTCCAAGTATAACCTATGTTGCTATAGCAACGGTAAGACTTACCGTGTTTGGGCACCTAGACTTTTCCCCGTTATCATTAAAATTGACTACTAAATGCAGTTCAAACGTCTCCCGCTAAATATTGCGTATGATATATGGATTTTCTCATTCGATAGGCTCCAGCCCTTTGTTTCAGGTCGTAGAGCCTTAGTTGTATAAATAATACATAGCCTGAAAGTGATTTTGCAGTTTCGTTTTTGGTGCAAAATGGGCAACCTGTTTAGTTGTAAAATGATGAAGTATGTCTTTACCCCTCTTGCAGCTGTGATATCTAATTGAAAATGTAATGTGTTATTATTATTATTATTATTATTATTATTATTATTATTATTATTATTATATTAATGGTTTTAATGTTTCTTTGTCAACATGACATTAAGTACAGTCCTATCGCAACGCTATGTAAACGTTTTTTTTTTTTTTTTTTTTTTTTTTTTTTTTTTTTTAAAGTATGGATTTTTTTTTCAGTAGACAAAGGCAGCGTGACTCAGAAATGCACATGCAGTAGAACTAGGATCGCTGTCAATACCTGAGCGCTGTGGTCGGGTTGTGTTTTTTTTGTCAACCTCAAAAGGTTCCTTAATTCACCTATTTTTAATTTTATTTTTTTATACATATACACTAGCGGAAATGTTTGTGTTCTTCCGAAAGCCCCGAACTACAGTCTTCCATTTTTTGTGTATACATCCGCTAATGAAAACAACCGTTGATCTGCTTCATAATGGGTTGCTAGCCTATCGGATGCCTTTCCATTAATTTGAGGAATTCAGCAAGGCTGGGATATGTGTTAATGTTCGTCTCTCTCTCTCTCTCTCTCTCTCTCTCTCTCTCTCTCTCTCTCTCTCTCTCTCTCTCTCTCTCTCTCTCTCTCTCTCTCTCTCTCTCTATATATATATATATATATATATATATATATATATATATATATATATATATGAATATATATATATAATAAAGAAAAAACATGTTGATCTACAAATGTTTTTTTTTTTTTTTTTTTTTTTTTTTTTTTTTTTTTAAGGAGTCTACGTTATATACAGAATAATGCATCGGACAACGAGAATAAAAATCACTGAGCTGAACCCGCATTTAATGTGCGTGCTCTGTGGTGGATACTTCATAGATGCATCAACCATAATAGAATGTCTGCACTCATGTAAGTAGTGAGATTTATGGATATGTAAAGACAATCAAACCAATTTCTGATCTCTTACCATTTTTCTAATAGGCTTACCGTTTAACTTGGGTTGGGTCTCAGTCATGGGCACTTACACGTCTTGCATGCATTTTCACTGGTATGACACACTGTTAATTATGCTTTTTGCTGTGGTTTCACCAACCTTTGTTTGCATCTCTGCCAGTTTAAACCCCTTTTGAAAGTAATGTTGTGAAGGTCACCTATAGTTACTTTTCATTCACAGTTTGTAAAACCTGCATTGTCCAGTATTTGGAAACCAGCAAGTTCTGTCCTATTTGTGATGTCCAGGTTCATAAAACTAAACCGCTTCATAATATTAGGTAAGTTGGTTTTGAGCTTCTAAAAAATAGTTTTCATTGGAACAAATTCATTTTAGCTTTTGAAATCCTACAAAAAAATGCATCGATGCACAGGGCAGCAAATGCTGTAAAAAGAAAGAAAATGTTTCTAACTACGTTCTCAGTAATTTAGTTTCTGTATTTAAAGTAAAGAGTCCATGCATTTATCTTTTAGGTCAGATAAAACTCTCCAAGACATTGTGTACAAGTTGGTTCCTGGTCTTTTCAAAAGTAAGTACTTAAAATGAGGGGGGGGGGGGGGGGGGGGTCTGTGTAAGTGGTGTTCTAATGAAGTTTAAGTACTTGAATTTTGAATTAAAATGCAATAACACTATTTATCTTTCCAGATGAAATGAAACGAAGGAGGGATTTTTATGCTGATCACCCTTCAGCTGATGGTAATTTAGGAAATTCAATTAATACCTGTAGAAAAAGCTTGGTTTTTCTTAATATTGTGATATATATTGTCCCACATATTTTGAAACAAATGTCTCTTCTAAAGATACCTTTTCTGTTTCTAGTTGCAAATGGAACTAATGAAGACAGAGGAGAAGTTTCAGATGAAGACAAAAGGATTATTACAGACGATGAGATCATAAGTTTGTCCATTGAGTTCTTTGATCAAAATAAGTAAGTTGCAGGTGAATTATTTATTACTTTTTAGAATTAGATTTTGTAATGGTATTATCTAAATAATCTTTTTTTTTTTTTTTTTGTAGGGATGAAAACCAAGGGGATGCCCAAAAAGAGAAAATGGAGGAGGTAAAACATTTATCAACAACTGCTGCTGATGCATCACTTCTGTTTTAAGTCTCATCCAAAGGATGAATTCTTAGAAATACAAAAAAATAAACATAATAAATATATCTTTAGACTAGAAGTCATTCTCTGTGTCTTGAATGTTGAACAGAATTCACATGTCAAAGGAGGATTTGGACTCATTAATTTCAACATTGAAGACATTGACAAACACTTGTAGTTAAAATGTGTGTCGGTGAATTGGAGTTTTTGTAGTATTGCGTGTTTAATAGTTAGGGATGTATTGTGGTCTTGTTAACAGGTGAATAAGAGGTATTTGCGATGTCCTGCAGTAATGACAGTGATGCATTTAAGAAAGTTTCTGAGGAGTAAGATGGATATCCCTAATACTTTTCAGGTTAGTCTTGTTTTTCTTATAGGAGGGTTATAAACTTTCAATATCATTAAAAAAGTACTATGTTCATTGAAGTTTGAAAGTATGTAATGTCTAGTGTCACAGTGCCCAACTCACACTTATTTTGGACTGTTATACTCAAGTAGAGTACCACCAGAATGGGGGGCTGCCAATATAAAGTGGAGCATAACCATAAACTTTTGTTTAATTCAGGCTCGGGTTAGAGAATAACTCATCAGGTAAATGAGCTGAATATGTACTAAAAAGAGGTAGCATGATTTTTCTTGTTTAAAAATCATGTTTTCTATTGTATTTTATTTTTTTTAGGCTTTTTTATATATTTAGTTTGTTTATACTTTATAAATTAATATGATATATCTGCATGCCTCCTTTCAACATTGAATGCATATTATTGTTCATAGATTGAAGTCATGTATGAAGAGGAGCCATTAAAAGATTATTACACACTCATGGACATTGCCTACATTTATACATGGAGACGGGTAAGAAATTATTTCTGTAAAAACTTTGCCAGCAAAAGTGTGAAATCGTAGCATCAGAATACAGTGCTGCTTTGTTTTGACAGTTTTAATAATGTTAATTGAGAACTTGCCTATAACTAAATATTAATTAAATACTAATTTAAATGTCTGCATCAAAAATAAATGTATACATTCAAGAAAAATATGCAACTGACACTGAAATTAACACAAATAAAAAGGTAAGTATTTTTAAAAATTACATTTATTGGGGAGTTAATTTTTTAAGGGTAAAGAATGCTTAGAGGGAAAAAAAAAAAAAAAAAAAAAAAAAAAAAAAAAGTTTCTCCACAATGCCCTGCTCCATCAATTCAACCCACTGCAGAAAATACAAAAGTAACAGATGGCAGAGCTGCAGTTTTAGTACTCGTTTAAATTCTAAATAAAAAATGTAATTCTTTTTTTTTTTCTAAATTTCAGAATGGACCACTCGCTTTAAAATACGGGGTCCGTCAAAGCTGTAAAAAGATGAAGCTAAACCACCCGCAAGATGGATTAAACAGCACAGGCGCTGAACTGGAGAGTGACAGCGGGAGTGACAAGGCCAACAGCCCAGCTGGAGTGCCATCCACCTCGTCGTCTTTGCCAAGCCCCAGCACCCCTGTTCAGTCTCCACATCCACACTTTCCTCACATCTCCAGCACCATGAATGGAACCTCCACCAACCCCAGCACCAATCGCCAGCCACCTTTTTCCAAACCAGCTCGACAAACATCCGTTAACGGATGTTCAACATCTTCAGGATGATCGTCCTGTGGACAGGACGACTTGGCTGAGAACACTTGATCCCACAGATCTTTCCATGCCATTGCAGCTCTATAGTAGAAGCTTTTATATTTGTGACAGTTTCTAGTGGAAGATGCATACTGGATACTAGCGTATGGACAGTTCCATATTTGTACTTGCTGGGACTTCAATTTTTTTTTTTTTTATTACAGTAAAGGTGTTTTTGAAGACATTTTAAGTTTTTGCAGATGATGAAAATATCAGAAAGTTTCTGATTTTTATTTGGATAGACATATTTTAATTTTTTTTTCTACTGGAAAAGGAGAAACCATGGAATATCATTTTGTACAATGTGCTTTTTCCCCTGGTTGAACCACTTTTACCCACATTTTGATTTGCTTTAATTGTTAAATGTGTTTTGTTTCTATATTGTAAAACTGGGTCCATGCTTTTCTGCAGAATAAACCCCATAATGAGAAGCACGCAAGTGGACCTAGAATATTCTATTCTATGTAGTCATGTCACTCTGGAACCATTAAATGGCTTGAAAATCATTCCCTGTATCATCATTGGTGAAAGCAATGATCGAATTGGGATATATATATATATATATATATATATATATATATATATATATATATATATATATATATATATATATATATATATATATATATATAATATAAATTACAACCCTTAAGCTAAAAGCTTGTAATAACAGTGATTTTTACAGCAAATTGGTAAGAGTTCACAAGTATCAGATGACACATAGTTCACTACATTGCCATATTGGTATATATCCTAATTAGGGGCAGTATTATAAGATATATTTATAGATTGTATAAAAAGAAGATTTTCATTCTGATGGAAATGCTCAGATGTTGCTGTAAAACAGGCCATTTCATTTTCAATAAGCTATTCTTTTAACATTCATGGAAAGTAATGTTAAGCTTGTATGATGCTCCACTTGGGTTCGGCCAACGCAGAGCATAATCGAATTTGCATCCTATTTAGGAAAAAAGAACAAGGCGTCCATTCTGCAGATGTCAATTGAACCATTTCATTTAATGTAAAAAAGTGTTTTGTGGTTTTGTGTATCCCAGTGTTATATATTGAATAGCTGTATTGGTCTTTGCATGTGTAATTACTGTGTTGTTACTATTGCACATTATAAAATCTATCTAAATAAACAGTTAGAGTACTTTTTATCAAGGTCACTGTAGTGTAAGTGTACTCGCCTGGTACTCTGTTATGCTACTGCAAACAGTGGGCCAGTTCAGTAACAGTAGTCATTATTAAAAAAAAAAAAAAAAAAAAAAAAAAAAAAAAATTCTTCTACTTTATCTCTCTTGTACATTGGAAAGCAGAATTGTTTTCATGAGTATAAATGATATGTGCTTCCCCCAGTGATAAACTGAATTGAAGTACCAAGTATTATTATTATTTTTACTGCTGTTCTGACACATTTCCATATTTTCAGAATATTTGCTATTCTGCTATGCGCTGGTTGAACTTTGGGTTTTCAGTTTTCAAAAAAAGCACAAATCTTTCTGTGTTGTCTTGCGGTCTAGTTATTAAATGATACATTTTCCATAATAATGTTTGATGTGCCTTAATGTTTTAGAACCAATGTTATAAAGTTTAGTTGCCACATTTTAATTGTACTGTAAAGTAAAACAAATTCCGCTTACACTTACCTGGGGTTTAGCTATTTTTAAAAATAAACGCTACAGAATACACAGTGTTCAGAAACATGAACTCCAAATTAAAAGCTATTTTCGTTTTG
The DNA here is from genome assembly GCF_017654505.1 of Polyodon spathula. NCBI lineage: Eukaryota > Metazoa > Chordata > Actinopteri > Acipenseriformes > Polyodontidae > Polyodon > Polyodon spathula. The sequence goes on along the minus strand of NC_054537.1, from coordinate 8,970,108 downwards.
TCAATCTGGAGACAGCAAACGAGACTGCGCACACCTGAGAAGCAAATGTCATGGAAGCAAGTTAATCATTTGTAGGGTTAGTTTATGGAAATTTAATAGATTCCTACCAAACATATTAAAGATCTCCTGTTTTAGCCACTTAGGAAATGTAAAGGGGATCTAGTATATTATTTGTATTTCAATTTTACTCCACAGCATAATTGTGTCTGGCAAATTCTTGGATAAGCATATTTGTAAATTTAAATAAATGAAAACTGTTTATTCTGAATTTTTTTAAGTAACATTATGCATAAAAACATGAAAAGGTAATGGTAGAACAGAATAAATAGTGTGCAGTCTAGTACATATATCCACAAAGCCTTGACCCACACTACCTAACCCTCTGCTCTTATACTCTGTGATATCAAGGAGAAACTGCAGCACAACTGCCATCATCCTAATTTTAAACAGCATACACAACCAGCGCACTGCTAAAAATGTGTTTTAAAAAAATGAATACCTGCCAATGTTCATGTTTCAAGCAGCTTTAATCAGAACTGACTTGGAAAAGGCAAATGTCCCCATCCTCTACTGAAATATAATCAGAAGAAAAGTGCTTTCCTCTTTCCCTCGTGTCTCACTAAGTTTGCCCTTTTGGAGTTTTAAATTTGTTTCTGCAAAAAGTCAAATTAAATCTCTGCCCATGGGCTCAAAAGTGTTACTTCTAAAACTAACGTTTTTCCTAAACGTTTGGATCAAGATAAATAAAACTGTTTAAAAAAATCGAGCCAACACAGGAGAAGCAGCAGGTTGTTATGCAGTCAGATCAACTTTTGGGAAAATACAATCAATTTAATTCAAAAGCAACACACAGACAACAACAAAAAAAAACATACTGAGGTGACCAGTCATCTGATCATAGATCAGTGAGAATACAGGGTAAAACAATAGACTCTAACAGTTCTTCAAATTTCAGTTTCTGTTCTTGAACAGTGAGTAACCTGATCTTATATTTGCATTTCTGGGCATAGCCTTTATATATATATGATCGTTCAGTTCATGTAACCTATTCTAGAAATAGAAAACTCTAAAATTACTTCTGATGTTTCTTGAAATCTGCAGTGATTCAGTATTTGGAACACAAAGCAATATCAGATTTGAGACGTGTGTGTAGTTTATTTAGTGTTGTGCTGGGTCAGTTGGTGGTGCAACACAGTTTCAGATTAAAGTTAACTCAATCCAACCAAACTCTGCTGCCTAAAACACCACTACAGTTATCGCTTTTCTATCCGCATACAGAGGTAAAGCTGTATGGGTGGAAGGGAGCTTTTATCCTCCATGGAATCCATCTGTCTCCTTGCAGTAAATTGTTTCACACATTGTTAATCAGTTTAAATTATACTGCAAAATCCAAAATTTAAACCCACAGACATAAGCTAGATATCAATTTTGCACAGAAACATATAGGCTAGGCTATATATATATATAATGTATATGGGGGTGTGTGTGTGTGTGTGTGTAAGGGAGACCTGGGACAGTTGTAATACAGGACAGTTGTAACACCTTGAATTTCTCCAATCAGAAGCAAGCTGGAGTGTCATGCCAGTGGAAGAGGAGCTGCCTGTGCCAAAGCCTGGAGATTTTATCTAAAAAATCCTTGACCTAGGAAAGTACATTTTTTCCCCAATTTGTTTTTGGGATGTATACCTGTATTCCCATGGATCCAGGCTTTTAGCATGCTCATCCCTGATCTCTGTACTTAAAATTGATACAATTGATTGCTCTTAGTTTTGCTGTTTCTTGTTGGAACATGGGGTTTGTTAATGGCTCAGTTAGATTTGGGCATATAGAGCTTGCACTGAAGGCAAGGCACTGTGCATATGTCTCAATTGTGACTCACAGTGACATATTCTTGCTTGAAAAGGCCTATAAGTTTAGGGATGGTAAAAAGTAAAAAAAAAAAAAAAACAAGGACATGAAAAATTGACTTATATGCACATTTTTAGTTTTCAATAAAGAAATTCAGTTTTTGAGTTAAATAAATAAAAACAAAACAGATATTTCCCTTATGTAAACATTGATCTTGTTGAAGAAAACATGCAGTTCTTGAGAATTTAGTTATTTAATTATTCTTCACAGAATGTTACATCTGAGCCTACCACCTATTACAAATTACCCGGGCCATGGGGTCGATTGTAACATCGAACCTTACATTTAAAGCGCTATTGCCGTATGCATATCAGCTCTTAAAACAGGATAACCATGGGGATTGGTAGATAGGGGTATGTTGTTTGTATCAAAGTCAATCTGGCCCAAATCGTCTGTGCGTAATGGAAAGAAAGGTAACAATGTTTATATCTGTCCCCGGTCTCCCATATGGGACTGTGAGCTCCAAATTTAAACATACATTCTCACTATAACCTTTTATCAGATGTGCTTCCTGTTTCCGCTGTCAGGGGTGGATATATATATATATATAATATATATATATATATATATATATATATATATATATATATATATATATATATATATATATATATATATATTTGCCTTGAGCTCTTTTCACTGCTTTGCACTTGAAACGGATTTCCTCTTTATCGCAGCAGCAGTGATGCATCGTTCACCCCTTAGTCTCTGTAAATCGCTTTATATAAAAGTGTCTGATAAAAGACTAAATAATAATACTTTTAAAAAGTATTTAATTAATCTCACACTTCCTTGATAATTATTTTACAATAGTTGCCGTGGAGCAGATTCTGTTTTTTAGGGCAGTATGGTCAGTAACAGTAATCAGGAGACTTAAACAAGGTTTGAAATGGCCGCTTCATATATTTAACTTGGAACTCACCATACCGTCAGCTGAACTTCAGCCAGAGGCATTCTGCTTATTGTTGATTGTGCGCGGCTGACAATGAACGCCTTCTTCGAAATGAACACATAGCAGACCACCTGAAAGCAAACAGCTCGAGTCATTTTTTCCTTCACACGACGTTATTGTTTTTGAGACAATGTCCTTGCATTGCTTGGAATGACAGCAGCTGTATCGTTACATATATTACTGAAGCAAAAATACAGGCTTAAAAATGAAAGGGGTGTGCTATTAACAAACAAGCAAGCAATTATTCAAATACCACTAAACAAATACAAACATGTTTGATTGCTTACCATATAGACTTTAATCAATATGTATACTTATATAGGATTTCACCATTCACTTCGCTCTTGTCAGTGCTGAAAACCAGTCTTGAACTGCGAAACCTTCATCTGATACCCGGCACTGTGGATCACCTTGCACCTGCACATGCGACACGTTTCCAGTAAGCACACAGAGAATGTAAATAAGAACGGGCGTTTGTGTTTCCAGTTAAGATACAAACAAGATCACAACTAGAAAGGGTTAACCTACATTGTCTGCCTCTACAATTAAAAAAAAAAAAGAAAAGAAAAACTAGTTGGAGCGTTTTTGAAAATAATGTAGCATTAAAAAGTATTGTTTTGTGTTAAAAAAAAAAAAAGCTTTACCACGCTATTTTACTGAATCATAAATTTTAAAGCACGCACACTTGCACAATTATTTACATTTTTATATTAAAGTATATATATATATATATATATATATATATATATATATATATATATATATATATATATATATATATATATATATGTGTGTGTGTGTGTGTGTGTGTGTGTGTGTGTGTGTGTGTGTGTGTGTGTGTGTGTGTGTGTTGTGATAATGCTAGACGTTAACGTAAATTGCATTAATTGCAATTATGATTTGTACTAAATGGATTTGTTGGAAAATAAACTTAATGACTGTGACTAAATTTCACATTGGTAAGTGTAAAAAACATTGACCAACTTTTTAATGGTGTTGAGAATACCAATCCTCTGGCATAGATACCGTATTCGAAGCTTAATATAATATTAATTATTATTATTATTATTATTATTATTATTATTATTATAATAATAATAATAATAATAATAATAATAATAATAATAATAATAATAATAATATTATTATAATAATAATATTTATATCTAATTATATATAAATCATAAAATATGTATTCACATATTAAATCAACATTTAAAGCTAGGACCATTTAAATGCATACAAAGTATACCATTAGGGTGTTGCCAGATATTAAATTTTTGCTTTTTTTTTGTGGAACCTCTTCACACTTATGAACAGGAATCAACCAGCATTTTGAAATGTAATAATCCAAATTATTAACTTTAAATTGTAGTAATGTCTAATCATCACATATGTGGACAGTGGGATAGTACAATATTGTACCTGAAAGCTGAAGTTAAAACTGGATTGTTTTCTTATCATTTTGAAGTTTTGTAAAGATGAGTGACACACAGTATTTTTTTCTTCTACCAATGCCCACTGTAATCTATTTATGAAATCTATACATAATAATCTCACATACAAATCTTGCACCACAGCAGATCTCACATGACGTCATTTTGTAATAAGTAGGATTTTGTGCATTTTTGAAAGAGAACTGGTGGTACGGTGCTAACACAAACCTTTCTAATGCTGATGTTGACGGTTAAATTCCAACATATCTGTTTGTTTGTTTTTTAATTATATATTATATATTTTCACAGGCGAAGAAAACTTGAATTTTATATTTTATAATTTTTCAAAAAGATAATTTGTTCTCATTTGACATAACAGGTTGTCTACGTTAAAAGTATATGTACAAAAAAAACCCCTATAAACCACTCCAATGAATCATGGCTTTGCTTGACTGTGCGCTATTTTGCTGTGTTATAAAAGTAGGGGAGACCGGGGAGAGTTGTAACAGTTTTTACATTTCGCGTCACTACTCAGAAACCATTTGAACTGGTTTTGTTGTTTTTTTTTTTTTTTTTTTTTTATATATATAAACAAGTTACCACTATTACCAATTTACCTTAATATTGACATGTTTCTTTTTTTCTTTTTAAATTATGGTAAAGGTTGTGCAATATTAGTGTAAATACTAGTAATTGAAAGCTTAAATTATCCGTTTGTGATTAACTTATATATATATATACTGTGAACAGGCCTACTTCTGTTGGTGCATTCACTCAGCCTGAATACTCTTTTTAAATACATTTTTTGTAATTTAATTTCAATATTTCTATTATAGATAGTACTCCTTTGACGATCCCACACGATTGAACATGTTAAACTTTTGTTAATAACCCCAAAAAGTTTACACAGAAAAACAGCTTATATAGTTCGTTTATGTAATATATGGTGTAATATTAAACACGTGCTCATTAAAAGTTTATAGGATTCAGGCCTACATGTGTGAACAATTACTATCTACTAAACAACTAAAACAAAAATACACGAGCACATTGCTGCTATTCTCTTAGGCCTTTGGAAACACAATCACTCACTGTCGCTCACCTCCATGCGCTAACTGTCCCACAGAGAGATCACAGTGACCGGCAAGATTCTAGTAAAACGATTTGACATTTTAAACAATGTATTCAAATACATATGCGAGGTCATTCAAATCCGAATTATTCAACCTTACTGTTCAAATAATAAGCTGGTAAAAGTATTGACATTCCAGTCAAAACCCGAAAGTTGCTTTGAAGTAATGTTTTTTCTAATGTGGTTAACTTGCAGGGGTTAGCGACTGTTTTAAGCTAGTAGTTTGTGTTATATTTCAACATGCTCACTGGTCATCTTCGTTAATAAAGTAGGCTATTTCTCGTGGTAAAAGAAAGTAAAATAAAAAGACAATAAAATAAATACAGTTATATCTTACTAATATTTTTACTTATTATTATAGTCGAACAGTTGTATGTTGTAATAAACTTCCCATGCATAATTTGCTCATTTGTACATGTATTTAACATATTAAAAAAAAAAAAAGTGATTGAAATGGTAATTCAAAGGTTTTCACCCAATTTAAAACATAACTAGTTAACATTTAGTTAGAAAAAAAAGTTGCCGTGGAGACGAAGCTTTGTAAGCGGTTAGCATCCGCCTTCAGTGTTCTTAAACACGAAATCCCCTTTGAGAGACCCAGGAAAACCCCATATGTTAATAGATAGGAATGGAAACTATCTGTAGCACCAGTCAGTTACTGTTAACCTTCTCATACTCGTTATGTCTTCAAGAGCCTAAACCTAACAAACATTGAGCATTACACTGGGACATCTCACTCCGGTTTCTTTAACCCTTGTTTTACTGTACTGTTCTGAGTATTCAATGATTGGAAGCTTCATTCGAACCATTTCCGAATATAAAACACCAAACCAAAACCCCCCAACAATTTAATATTGAACCGTTTGGTTTTATATTGTCCCTAAATAGAACGCCAGCTTCCGATGTTTTGGGCATATTGAAACGAGTGGCGGCTTTACGATTTACTAGTCTCTCGCTACCACCTTCACACAGAAAACCCTTGATTGACAACCTGTTTGACGGATCAGTGAGCAGTATTTCACTAAAACAATGACGTTCCAGCGATAGAGGCGTGAGTCGTGGTACATCTGTAATGACCCTTGAAAAGGGACTCAGATTCGCGAATGAGAATAGCTGAAGTAAGGATCTCAGAAGAGAATATCTCTATTGTCATTTTAGCATCATGAATATTGTCATTGCTAGACTGGAGAAAAGAAAGGTGCGTTTTCTCAAATTTTTTAATGGCTGATAGCATACACTATATATATATATATATATAGTATATAAGGCATATATATAATATATATCTTATATATATATATATTATATATATATATATATATATATATATATATATATTGCATATATCGTATTTGCATTATATATAATGCAATATATATATATATATATATATATATATATATATATATATATATATATATATATATATTGACTGAGGATTTCCATTACATGAAAGTAGATGTTCTTGTTCATGCTGATTTATCTCGCCAAAATAAGCACCAACCAAGACGTAGCTTTACAGTAAACTAATGTGATCCATTTATGTCTCCGTCCATTTGCGCTTCCTTCCATCTGATGATGTAAATATCCTTCTGCCTTGGTGTTGATGACTGAAGTGTAATGCTGGCTCCAGGGATCAGCTAATTGTGCCTCCCCAACGCATCATATGTGTGTGCGCGCGTGTGTGTGTGTCTGTGTCTGTGTGTTTCCGTACCAATGCAAATGCTACTTGCAGTAATGCTTCATTGCAAAGTTCATATTTCCAGCTATGGCCGTCCGCAGAATTATTTCGGCGCGGGGGGCAAGGTGTTTTAAACTAGTCGGGGTGATGTTGTTTTGTATCGCGTATGATAGCCTCATTTCCAAGTCAGACTTAGGTCCGGTTGTCAGCAGAGATCCTTATCATTTTCAGGTTGCAGTTACACTTCTCCATCTTTATTTAATACAAGCTCACAGACTGCTGCACAGAAAGGGGAATTTAAGAATAATCGTCAGCTATTGTCTCCATATCTATAGAATTATCTTAACCACACAGGAAAGTGTAGGAATAAAACATTGAAAAAAACAGTCAAAGTGTGCGTTATGAAGATTGAAACAATTATAAATATACTTTGCAAAGAAAAACAACCACAACCAAGTAGAGCAGGAAGTGTAAACTATAATACAAATTATGCCACCTACTGACATATTGCAGTAACGAAATGCACGTTAAACTTACTTCTCCAGACTAACTGAGCTCTTTAAAACAAGGTACAGTATTACAATCTTGAAAATGGCCAGCAGCAAGCCATTTCATTAAGTTTAAACTTAATCATAACAGTGAACTGGGTAAAAAGTATAAGAATGATTTTACTGTAGAATACATGAAAACAAGTTTCCTGATGATTAAACATGTTGTTTATATTGAATAACTATAATAGCAGTGTCTAATAATATTGGACACCTTTATCTAAGGCAAGTGACAGAGGGTATATGAACTATGCAACAACAATCAACTAGCCTACTGGTCTGAGAATCGCCTGACGTTTCACCATTTTACATTTACAGAAATTTGCTAAAAATGCAGTGTTTTTTAAACACCAAATATTAATATTTTTGTAAAAGCACAATCTTTGGGCTATGCCCTCATTGCCTTAAAAATTTCAGGCTAAAACTCCTAATTTTCTCAGCGCTAGACAGAATGAATTCGGCTAAATCAATAGACATTAACCGTACAAGACTATCCGTGCAAAATGTCGTGATTATTAAAGTGCAAAAATTGGTGTTTAACAATAAAGCCTTTTCAACTCTAACCGTAGTGGCACCGCGCCACTATCATTAACAGTTCGATTCATATTGGAATACCCGACACACTTAATTCATAGCATTTAATCTGTGAGTCTGTGAGTAGACAAATTAAAGTTTACGTTTTTATAAATGCTGCAGAACGGTAAAGCATATAGACTATATGTCATATATCAGCTAAAACAACATCTGATGAAAACCAATACGCTAAATGTCCCTCCATACCGACTACGATTATCAAATTGAGACTAACGAACGTCAACAAATACAGAGTCAAATTATTTGATCTAATACGGTACATGTGTGAGTTCTTTGAAGTCGCACAAGCATTCTGATCCTGTAGTGTGCACTACTGAAAAGGAAAACAATAAATAAAAAAAAAAAGATCCTACATAAAAATCGCTGGGCAGCACGCCCAGCTTTTGAGCAGGGCAGTCAGCTTGTTATCCTTTTGATCAGCTTGGTGGGCTTCCCAATAGCTTTCAAAAACAATATTTCATCACCCCAATAGATGACTCCTCTGTAATACTGCGTACCACTAACTGAGAGAGTTAAATTAACTTAATATTCTTCTCAGGAGTCGTTTACTTGTCTGGTGCCGGTAGGGTTCCAATCATTCATCTAACTTTGCCCTCCCCTGCGGAAGCCCATGTTACCAGCATAACGGATATGCAGTAATGCTGCAATGTAGGCTATAAAATTTACCTGCAACTTGCGGTGCTACTACCGCGCTGGTGTCTGGCTTTGCACACCCAACATCAGCCAGTTGACAATAATGTATCCCTGGCCAGATATGCCATACAAAGCGTTATTATTATTATTATTATTATTATTTATTTATTATTTTTTAATTAACTGTCTACTATAAAATCAATGAGTGAATTATTAAATACATTCTTTAAAATGATCATTTGAAGGACTATAATCCTTAAAACAAACGTTAGGCTAAGAATCCACATTTCTAGTCATTGATTTCAGGAATGAAATAGGTTCTGATGATCATAGACGGTGAACTGTGCTGTGTAGGCCTACTCATAACAATGCCCTGTGAAAGTCGCGGCAATTTTCTTTAAAATATACGGCAGTATCACGGGTAAAGTGTTGTATTTCGCAGAATGTGTACGAAACTACAGTATTTTATAAATGATGTGTTCCAGGGGCAGGTGTGTTTGTGTGTTGTACACCTTACACTTCGATAATTAAAACGATTGATATCATTGTGAGAAGCAACGAGAGAAAGTGCCATGTAAGGGTTTGCATGTTTCCCATGTAAGGGTGTGCACCCTCTCCTCTTTTGACAGCATTCAATAAGAAAGTTGTTATGGAAAGCCTTCAAAAGCGCACAAAATATATGCTGATATTCTGGAAGACGAGTCCCTTTTCCAAACGCGTAGAAACAAGCAATCAGCTGTGACAGGGCTTCGCGGTAGCTTTTGTTGAAAATCTCTTTTTATATTGATTTTCTGTGAACATTAGTTTATGGATAATCTTGTTTGCTTTTAAACCAATTAAAACAAACAAAAAGCGACTATTAGTGCTAAAATATACACTGCCTTTTTTCTTTATATATTGTAGCTATCTCGGTTCCCGCAGGCAGGCGCATCACACAGGAAGAGGCAATCCACACACAGGCGGAGGGCGGGCGCGAACGAACCCGGGACCTCTCGCACTGAAGCATAGCGCCGATATCGCAAGGAGTGTATATCAAGCTTGTCTCTGTTTGTGATTACATCACCTACCAGCCCTGCTGCTGCCTACCCCCATGCACCCTACACTCTCCCCTGCCAGCCTCAAGTCCACCCCGGACTTGCTTACCAGGCTACAGTCCGACGAGTGCGTACCGGGGTACCTGCGTCCACTGCTGACACCAATGTAGCGTTCCGTGCTATGGGGGTGTGGCAGACTCGGGGGAGACCAGATGAGGTTCCATGTACTTTTATTTTTAATAACACAACGAAATAGCTGTCTCTCCCTCTTTTACACCGCAGACTCACCGGGGGTCGCCCACTGCTTCACCGATAAACACTCTCCCAGCCAGTTCTCCGTCTCTCGCAGTCTCCCACCTCCCACCTATAGCCTCCGGGGGAACCGCCCACTGCACAAACACACACACTAACGGCGTGCCCCGTACCCTCACAATACACGGAACCTTAACAGGACGTAACAAACAAGACAAACACAACGTCCAGGATGCTGCCATCGCCAGGGTCGTTACAATATTTACCCGAAACCTCGCTTAATATAATTTTAGGAAATGACAAGTCAGCACTGTACTTGCATCCAGAGAGCGTCTGCCAATGAAAATAAAAATACGGCTAGACAAAACGGTCAATAGCTTAAAAAACAATGCTCCGTGTCTATCTGTCTTTGAAATTTGAATGTGCCGCCTTGCTTGCTCTGCGGCGCTCAGCCAATAGGCAGGGACGGGACGTTGAAAATAATTCTGGGATATGTGGGATCGAGTCATAGAAGAAAGGTATATTTCAAGATTTTAAAACGCCATTCCCAAAATTATTTATACAACGAAGCCGTGAACAGCCTTGTCAACGCTATATTAAATAAATAAATAAATAATTTAACAAACATAATGTACTAAATCCATGATAAGTTATGTCTAATTTTACAATAAATTAATGTTAATCTATTACATTAAACTGGCTGTTGATAATCCTGACAAATGTAAATATAGGACGTTGAAATGTGTTCTGCGCTACAAGGTTTGGAGAAAGCGTTTCTCTAAAAGCTGCGTGTGACGTCAGAAAGACAGCAGCCAAGAGCAGCCGGCGCAGCGAGCTGTGGGTAACAACGCAACGTGTATTCTGTGTCATTGACAGTTTCCTTCAAATCCATGATCAAAACACAGTATCAGTTCACAAAAACATCTTCCTCAGACACTGCTAAGGCTGCAAGTACCATCGCTTGATTTAGAAGAAGCGTGTTTGCACTTGAAAAATGCGTTAACCGGGGTACAACCAAATTACGATAATTGCGGTTTAGAATAAAAGGAACGATATTAATACCGTAATGTTTCTAAACCGCGGTAAACCTAAAAACCGGTATACTAACCCATCCCTAGTAGAAGATCTCCAAACAACTGAAAAATGTCACCATAAAGAAGCGTCTCCTTCACGGACATTATCAGAAACACACCCTACATACTGATTAAACCAAACGTATATTCACAAAATAGGTGTGAGATCGATCTTGTCAGAATGCTTCTCTGATTAACTTGTCTGAGTGAAACTGCTTCTGGTCTAAACACAGCTCAGATAGGCTCTCCTATACCGCTTTACCCTGATGTTTGACAAAAAACTTTCGACTAGACTCTTTGTGTTATCCCTTGAATTAGACTGCTTGAATTACACTAAAGCTTACGTGTACTCGGATACGTGAAAATTGTGCCACCACACCCACATGTTTAAAATTAACAAGTAGCTAACAAATAAGCATTGCGATTTATTTTAATTACAAAAGACCACCAATGATTATTTCATCTAGCAGTTAATTCTTAATTATGATTATACAATTACTCAGTTTATCCCTGTCGACCAGGGCCGATTCTTTTAATTAAAACAATAATAATAATAATAAAATGTGGTGTGTTCTACGTTAAGATCACGTTGTAATCACAGTGCTGTTTGTTGTATATATCTACGGCGATTGCAGGTTATCGGCTTTTCTGCACCGAGCAGCGGTTCCTTCGAATGATCTTGATCTTTCTGTCGCTGAGCAGCCAGAGAGAGAATGCTTTGAGCATTCATTTCCGGTTTGTTGCCAAGACGACTGCTGCTACACTGAAGCACAAACTGAAAGGGTTGCTAATGACAGATAATAGAGCCGATCAGCTTAAGGGAGCACACGACCCGGAGCTTGGGAAATAGGGAGAATACTGGGAACACAGAGAGAGAAGCTTGTTTTGCTAGCTGTTTTCCTCACGAATAACTTGAACCATGAGCCAAAGACAGGTTTTGCAAGGTAATTCGCCTTTGAATTTGTTTTTATTATTATTGTTTGTTTTGTTTATATTGTTCTGTTACGGATATTTAATGTTTAATTAACATGTTTTCTCCGTCGCTAAGGAGCTTGACTGATAAACAAAGTTGGACCTGCTCTTATTTGGATTATAATATAACATTGATATATTTTAAAATATTTACACTTATTTATCTTGATATTTGTACTCCAGTGTACTTTATTGTCGCCTGTGTCAACGTAATCTGCTAAAAGTTGTTGTTGTTTTGAAATCTATTTTGTTAACTCTTTCCCTTGAATTAGACTGCTTACCACGTCACAGTTATATATCAATGCAAGTCAGTGTGTTGTGTTTTGCTGTTTTCAGTCTTTGAACAGTATCAAAGGGCCAGGACAAGTTTTGTTCAGACAATTGCAGAGCTTTGCACTAGACCACAAAACATCGAGACTCTTCAAAATGCAGGTAAGGACTGTGAAATGGCTATTCCAAGTCTATAAATCTGGAATGCAGGTATGCTATCACTAGAACCATGTATGTTATTGGCATGAACCCTGATTAAAAAAAAAAAAAAAATCCAGTAATAATGGAATTGAAGTGTGGAGGAGCATCTGTCATTTGGTGTACTAGCTGGTAAGTTCAGGCAACCATATAACTGTACAAATATTGCCTCATACTTGATACCCTTTCTGGAGCTAAACTTACAAAAATGCAGGAAAAGAGGTTTTACAATCGTACTTCTGTTATCAGAATTGTTTGGTAATACTAAAGGCGTTAGTTGGGCAAATAAAATGTTTATTTTGTTTTTAGTATTATGCTTTAGTGTAATGCACTGAACAAACTGCATTATTTATTAAGTATAATAATTAGCTTGTAACTAGAACTTTGCTGGTTCAAATCCCACCTCTGCCACTGACTGACTCACTGTGTGACCCTGAGCAAGTCACTTAACCACCTTGTGCTCCATCCTGCAGATGAGATGTTAAATCAATGTCCTATTGTAAGTGACTGTGCATATAATGCACAGTTCACAGCCTACCTCTGTAAAGCGCTTTGTGATGGTGGTACCCTATGAAAGGTACTATATAAAAATAAAGATATTATAAATAAATACACATACATACACTGTGTTGATGTTGTATTGTACATACACTGTGCTGATGCTGCCAGTGAGACAATGAGATGTAAGGATAGTTTAGTGTTTCTGAAATTGAGTTTTTAAGAGTTGTGTTTGAGCTGAGGCACTGAAAACAAAGCCAATCAATATAAACCTGACAGATAACTTTCTCCTCTTAAACTGTCAGGTGTACCGCTTCTTTCTTACATAAAATCAAATGTACCGGTAAGAAAGAAGCTATTGCAACTATCTGTACTGCAGTACAAAATAAAATGAATGCACACATGTGAATGCATGGTGTCCAAAAAAAATAAATAATTCAAAATATAAATAAAAATAAAAATTTCTATTAAAAAAAAAAGTAACTTAAAATATATTTTGTGTGTGTGTGTGTGTGTGTGTGTGTGTTATATGACTAAGTCTTACTTCAGTGCATGCCCTGGTCCCAACATCCATCTGAGAGGAGCTTTTATGTTTTTGTAAACCCACCACTGCCACAGCCATCCCACTTTTGGCTCTGTAGGCTCCACTTCAACTGTTTATATCTCAAATAGGTGCAGACTTCACATTTTCAGTGTTACAGAAACTTACAAAAGATATCATGGCAATGTGACTTTTGTTTTCCAGATCATAAAGATTTAAGACTTCGATATATTGGTTTCATACATAGTAAACAGCTGTATTCTTTGATTCAAGTTCAATTGAATTGTACATGAAAAATTAACCCTTTCATATTAGTAGTTTTACATAGCTGCAACCGCCACAGTGTCGATGCCATGTATCTCAGAAACCATTTGAGGTAGAGACTTTATATTTGCAGGGTTCTGTAAAAGCTTCATCAAAATTGAATAACCGCTTTTCTGTATGTAAAAAATGTAAGTGAGACATGCATGTATGCAGACAGACAGCCTCTATACATCTTGAGATTATAATACACCCCAATAACTTGTGGGAAAAAATATCCTTAGTGACAATTGTTTCTCTAGATATATGCAAAACTAAGTATAGCAAACATACAGATGTGTGGACAGATATACGCCATCTCTATATCCCCTGGTTGGGAAAAGTATTTTGTGTGCCCAGTGGTATCAAATACTGTTTCTGATTTCTAGGGATTTTTTTTTTTTATGAGCAAACTATTAACTTATTGTTTTGATAAGATTTCCTTTTTTATTTTCTATTGATTTCAACTGGTTTACACTGATCATATGTTAAAGAACTATATATTTAGTTAATGATATGTCTTTGTTTATTATTGCAGGAATACCAATTAAACAACGACATGTATAATACTAATTTGATTTTGTTGGGTTAAAGAAAAGTTTGTGTAGGTTTTTTGGGAAATGAGTCATAAAGAAGTATTTACTTGAAGCCATTTTTTTTTCTTGCTCATGAGCAAACCCTTTCTTTGTTTGGTTTAGGTGTAATGTCCCTGCTGAGGCCTCTTCTGTTGGATGTGGTCCCAACTATTCAGCAGACAGCAGCTTTGGCTCTGGGGAGGCTAGCCAATTATAATGATAACCTGGCAGAGGCAGTCGTTAAGGGAGACATTCTTCCACAGCTTGTGTACTCTTTGGCTGAGCAAAACGTAATAAGTTATTATTATTATTATTATTATTATTATTATTATTATTATTATTATTATTAATAATAATAGAAAACATGTATGTATTTCTTTTAAATAATTAGAAACTTACAGTACAATACAATATGCAGTTACTGTATAAAATAATACAACTTTGTGAAAGAGAGCATTACAAAAAAAAAAAAAAGAAAATACCAAATACTGCCTGTTTTTAAATCATTAAAAGAAGGTGACTTTGATACAACCAGCATTTCTGTCTGTATGAATCCTTCAATATCATTTTTTTATTCTGCGTAAAATGCTAGGGGTTTGATACTAATTTGCGGTGATATTTAGATGCTCCACTTTTTAACTGAATAGACCCCCTTTTTCATTTTATTAAACCAAAGGCTATATTTTAAAGCTGGAAATATGCATTTTGAAAAAAGCAACATGTTTGATTGCTTGGCTTGTTTACATGCAAGCCATTTATCATTACCAAGGCCCCTTAACAGCAGTGAGTCAAGGTAAAGTATGCACTAGTTACACAAAAGACATTCTAACTTAGCAGACATTTCTTCCACAAAAAAAAAAATCTAGATTTGCTGAACTGTTTATTTTAGTATTAAGATGCAGCATTCTCTATTGAATTATTCATTTTTAAAAATGTGTTTTTCTATTTGACACGTTGAGTTGTGCATGCAACCTATCTACCTCTAAAACACTGTACTAAGATATTATTTCTACCCCGTTTTAGAAAGCATAAGAGATTACCCAGGATTCATTTGTCATTCAGTGATAAAAGTACTTGAGAAAAGGTTTGCTGCTGGCAAATTCTAAATGAACACAGAACCCCCTGTCGAAGGATGCAAACACAAAATCTACATGAACACAGAACCACCTGTCGACATATGCAAACACAAAATCGAAATGAACATAGAACCTCCTGTCAAAGGATCCAAACACAAAAATCAATGTGTACTCTGAAATAATTGGCCATCAGATCTGTTATGTAATAGTATACATTTAGAAAGTGTAACATGGTAATTAAATATATGCATGTTAATTCAATATTAATCTTGTGTTTGTGTTCATTCAGAGGTTCTATAAGAAAGCTGCTGCGTTTGTGCTGAGGGCTGTGGCCAAGCACTCCCCCGAACTGGCCCAGGCAGTGGTGGACTGTGGTGCACTGGATGCCCTTGTCATTTCCCTGGAGGAATTTGATCCTGGAGTAAAGGAGGCAGCAGCCTGGGCTCTAGGATATATTGCAAGACACAATGGAGGTAAAAAAACAAACAAAAAACCTTTTGCACAATTACTAAATGAAATACACCTGTCTCTTAAAACCTTGTGGATAGCTATTAACTCCATACTGCAAGCTGTATGTTGACACACTTCTTGGCTTAAGCGGGCACATGGTTAATCATTGGCATGATTGGTTGAGCAGATACTGTAGATGTTAGTCAATGAATAAAAGTTTTGATACTTAACAATATGAAATATATGTGGTTAAAAAACTTTCAGCTACAATCCCATAAAAATGTAATAATAATAATTGCGAAGAATAACATGCTTAAAAATATTATATGTTAAAATGGACAATAAGGAACAAGGACCTTTATATATCTTGGAACAATCACCAGACATCACTAGTAATCAAGGGCCTAGATTTATACAATACAGAAATCTAAAATGAATGCAAAATCCCACGCCAAGGGACATGAACAAAAAACTGATGTATGTATACACTGCAATACATGTGTAAGTAATGTGTACATTCATATTATGTAAATGTACATTATTTTCTAATATGTACTCATAATATGTAATAACATCTCCAAACAAAAGCATGTTTAACTTAACTATATATAAGTGGTGTTAGAATGGTGTGATACTCTGGGTAAGTGAGAGTTCTCGGTGAGCACACATTGTTGTCCGCTCACTGATGAAAGGTTCAGGAACATTTTGTTCAGCATGTGATAAAGATGTTCATCGAGCACTTTTTTACCTTCATAGAGTACTGTAGTTTTTCCACAAATAAGCATACATGAATACATGATGTTGTGAACAGCCATCCTTATGTGTGAAATAATTACAGCACTCCACATATGTTCATGCAGTGTCCTGTTCAAATACCAAGTACACTGTTTGAAAAAGAAAAAAAAGAATTATATGTTTAGACCTAAATTATTATAATTTGGAACAGTGTGATTCATCCAGTCATTTTCTCAGCATGCCGAATCAATGCAAGAGAGACTTCAAAATGACACCTGGTCAACAAGATTTCTTTCAATTCTTGTTGTGCAACTATAAAATACTGCATATAGAATTTCCTGGTATTGTCACAAGAAGTTTTATTTCTGGGAGCACATTTTAACTAGGTCAGTTGCTCTACTTATAAAACTAAATACTGATATACTATAGAAATAAATCTGGTGCAGACATGCAACTACACCCTTGCACTGCTTTGGTAAATTACGTAAGGATTAGCAAGCCCTAATAATAATTATAATTAATTAAATAATTACCATGACACCTATTTTTAATATTGCTTTTTTGGTCCTTTAAAGGATCTGTTAGATATTCTCTGAAATCTGCTCTGTTGTTTTAGTTTTTCTGTGCCCGAGCATTTTCATTTCATTTAAGCATATGTACAGTGTTGCTTCCATTAATTACAGCGGCTTGTTTCTTCTTCCTAGAATCCTGCTGTCAAATGAGTGAGGACTGTGTTTACCTCTTGATACTGTGCACTATAAGAGATTAATTGTCTTTGGATATAGTAGTGTTTGCAGTTTCTCTCTTTCTCTCTGAATCTCACATTTCCAGATCTCCAAAACCCACTGGGAACACAAAGAAAGGGTCCTGTGTATAAACAAGATGTGAGATGGCTAGATATTGGATAATTAAGCAATCGTTTGTTTTTAAGTGTAGTGTACAAAATGATAAATATTCTGTTTTAGAATATGGTTATATCTGAGTTCACTGCACAGCCTGACTTTATAGGAAATTATCATAAAACCCATTTTCATGCAGCATTCTTCTGTTTCTTAAGTGATCTTTGTAGTTCATTCTAGTTCTATTTCAAATAATACTGAAATAAAAATAAAAAAGTTGTGTGTTGTAACAAAATCTACTGCAACGGAACGATCAGATTAGTTAAAAAAAAAAGTGTTATCCAAAGTCTAACCATCTAATTTCCCAGCAAAATAATTACTGTATCATTCAAACATTATGTAATTAGTTTTCTAACACAACATCAAAATTATCTTAAAAGTTCTGTCAACATTTGGTTATACTCTTTGCTTGTTATTTGTATAATTTTTTTCACAGTAATTTAAAAACTATCAGTGTCGTTCAAAGATACATCTAAAATAAACATTTAAAAAGCCATTAATCTGTACTGTAAACAGCACATAATATTGTCTAATTGGGATAATTGGAAAATCTTTTTAAATTGGGCTGTGCTGTTTGTTGTTCTTAGCTGCACATAGTCAATGTGTTTGCCTACTGACAATTGTAAAATACCCAGTGTTTAAACAGCTGAGATGTGCTCGCCTTCTTAACAGAATAACAAATTACAGCAGCGCAATCTGCCTGAAATGTGCGCATGTTAATGGGGCCAATCCATTGACCTGTGTCCTTTTCATCTGATGATCAGTCCACATGCTGTATGAGGCAAGACCAGCTGATTTGAAATGCAGATGTGGTGACGGGACGTAACCCCCTTTTCTTTTTCATTCGTCAGGGTGAAAAATGACCAGCACAAGGGTCATTCACCTATACTCACTTCATTATTTTTCTTTTGGTCTACAGAGCTATCACAGGCTGTTGTAGATGCAGGAGCCATCCCTCTTTTAGTCCTGTGTATCCAAGAGCCGGAAGTTGCTTTGAAAAGGATTGCTGCTTCAGCCCTAAGTGACATCTCAAAGCACTCCCCAGAGCTGGCACAGACTGTTGTGGATGCTGGGGCTATTGCTCATTTATCCCAAATGATTCTCAACCCCGATGCTAAACTAAAAGTAAGGATAACTACAATTGTATTCATGAGTCTTAATTTACCATACAAACAGTTTAATTATTTATGAGCATTTCTTTTATATAAACATAATAAAAAAACATTAATTAGAATGTCATCATCAGCGTTTGTTATACAAACTCAGGGCAGAGCTAGATTATTATAATCTGTAATTATGAGTCAACATTTCTTCTAGGAACATTAGCAATGGCTACATTTAGGGAATTATTTGTGTGTTTTCATGATAATTAAATCATATTCATTCTATAGTCAGATGCACAATTTTTATACTTTTTTTACACCTTAGTTATAACTTCTAACAGCCCATCCATTAATATCATTGGCAATTAGAGTGCAACGTGTGCCATGCATGAGTGGATTGAACCTTGATTATGCCAAGTTTCTGATCTTGGCTACAGACCAATAATGAGTGTTCCATTGGCCTTTGCTCTGACACAGGGTCAGGGAGGAAGAAATTGATGGGGTTTGTTTGCATTATCATCATTATGTTGCTCCAGTGACCACTACTGGGTCTAGGCAGACTTCCAGGGTTCAGCAGCTTGGTAACATCCGCTGCTTAGTTTCGGCAGGTAAAAAGACAGCTTGTCTCCAGGAACAGAGATCACATAGATATTAGCTAGCCTGAAAGAGCAGGGGAGGTCTTCATTCAATGTGACGTCAGTTACCATGGTGCTGGCTAGAAATTGTTATTTTGCCCAGCACAGACCTATAACCCTTCTGAGCATTCCTTCAGAGAGCCTCTGCTAGAGGCGGCAGAGCTCTGCTCCTCTGGTACAAAGGAATAGTCATAGTGAGTGACTGTTATTGAGTTATGATGGTATTCATCTACATTTATTGTTCCCGTCTAACTCTTATCCTATTGTATTTTATTTTTTTTATTCCAGCGTCAGGTGTTTTCAGCCCTCAGCCAGATATCAAAACACTCCGTGGATCTTGCAGAAATGGTGGTTGAAGCAGAAATCTTCCCAGCTGTCCTCGCATGCCTAAAGGATCCTGATGAATATGTGAAGAAAAACGTTGCAACTTTAATCAGGGAAATCACTAAGCACACTCCTGAGGTAAGTACTGGTATAGAAAATAAAATCACTATTTGTCTGTTTTAGGGCATATACTACATTAGTGTGTTGGTGGTAATGAAATTGATGCAGGGCTCAACAGTTTTATATACAAAATGCATTTTATTTCAGAAGTGCTGTGAATTCCAGTATAACTTTCCATTAACAGAGCACTGGTACAGACCAGCAGTATATGTAAAAATACTTTTTTTTTTTTTTTTTTTTTTTTTTTTTTTTTGTAAAAATATTTTTTTTTTTTTTTTTTTTTCCTGGGTGTACTTGATTTGAGAAGGTTTAAACCACATAAATGAACAATGCATGGAGACTTCTAGCTTACAGCTATGTGATAATGACAAACTTCAATATATAGTCCAACATCTTTCGAAGGAACTTGAAGGGATTCCAGTAAACAGTTTATGTATGTGAGGTTTAGTCAGAGATCCTGACTGGTGCTGTAAAGAGCCAGTCTGCTGTGTTATGGTTCATTTTAGATATGCATTTGGTGATGAAATATCAAGGTGGATTACTGACTTCAAATGTAAATTACAATTTTATAAATTCTATTTGAGTGATTAAGATTTTTAATGTGCTGATAACAAATCTAATTTCAAAAATTAGTTTTAAATTGCTTAAAATAATTATGTCTTAGAAAGTGTATATTGCAGTTTCACAAATCCCTGTGCAACACTTTGTAAAACTGTATTCTAAATAGGATAATTATGAAATTTATCTTTTTTTTAGTATTAACTTAGTAATCATTGTATCACATTAGACTGTGTATATATATATATATATATATATATATATATATATATATATATATATATATATATATATATATATATATAAAGGATATATATAAATAAAATCAATTCAGTTAGTTGGTCTGCATGATATAATTCTTAACTCCCTACTTTCTGATCACAGCTTGAATGTATAAATATTGTTGTAAGAGAAACTGAGATGGCTTTACAAATACAAATGTCAACAAAAAGGTATATTGTGCTAGAATATCTTTATTTAAGTGTGAAATTGAATTTTCTTTTTGATTGTCCTGTGTATGTTTTGTCTGATCTGTTTCTCTAAGAGTAGCATCTCTCACTTTTTGTAGCTGTCCCAACTCATTGTTAATGCTGGAGGAGTGGCTGCTGTCATTGATTACATCGGTGACTCCAGAGGGAATGTCAGATTGCCTGGTATTATGATGCTTGGTTATGTGGCAGCTCACTCAGAGAACCTGGCCATGGCAGTGATTGTCTCCAAGGTTAGTGCTTGCTTCGTTATCTGCTCATTACCATTTATAATGAGGGCCTCAAACAGACTCATAAATTACACTTGTCCAGTGGGTATTGTGGTTTTCTGCAGCCATTCTATGGAATAAGGCCTTATATTATTATTTCTTGATAATGTAAAATATTTATCACTAATGTCTTCCTTTTTTTCCTGTAATCTGTCCATTCCTTTCTTGACCATCTCACAAACCTGAAAAAGAAACAGAGGTAGTGTCTCTATTATTTCCAGAATCTTTGTGTTTCTGTCATTCTGTCAGCCAACCCAACCAAACCGAGCTGCTGTGTGATAATAATCAGCTGCTCTTTAGCTTGCAGGAGATGTAGTGCAATAGGAAAAGTGGAAGCGTGCTTTTGCTAAATTTCCTTATTAGTATGAACCTATCAAAGATCTCCTGTCAGTGACTGGCATTGTGTGTGTTTGGTTTTTGACGGGCACGGCAGGGGGTGCCACAGTTGGCTATCTGCCTGTCAGAGGAACCAGAGGACCACATTAAGGCAGCGACGGCCTGGGCCCTGGGGCAGATTGGAAGGCACACTCCAGAGCACGCACGTGCTGTTGCCGTGGCAAATGTTCTTCCTAGGCTGCTTTCCCTTTACATGGAATCTGAAAGCTCAGAGGACCTTCAGGTTAAGGTAAAACAAATAAAATGCAATGCCTTCTGATTCTTCATCTGAAATGAGATGTGTCACTTGTGTACCACTTGCCTAATAATGATAGTGTACTGTGTTACCTTTAAAAATCGTGTTTAATTAGAATGAACTAGATTAGTTAAATAAAAAAAAAAGCACATTGTTATAGGAAAGTGATAATCTTATTTTTTAAGATTCAGTTTGAATCATTTTCTGTTTTAGGCATCATGTTATGATAGATGTAAGAAATGTCCTAGTGGGTGTAAGAAATGTCACATTTGTTCTAAGTGATATTTCTGTCTGATGTATTAATTACACCCATTTGAGACAGTGTGCGGCAAGGGGACAGGATACTGGCTACAGTGTGGTGTGCCAGACCTACTTTTAGGTCGAATGATGCCACAGGGGTGCTTAAATGTCTTGAGTTTTAAAAAGTCACATGATACAAAGTAAATCTTAACAAGAGTAATACATAAGCAAAGATAAGTTTCAAATGGTATACCAAGTTGCTCTTTAAGACCTTATTACTTTAGAGTTAAACTTCTTTTCACATATGTTCCCCAGTAATAGATAGATTTCTTTACAATTCAGTTATCCGTTACAAAAGATGTTTGGGTTAAACCAATTTTTTTTTTATGTATTCTTCTTTAATTATCTCCATCAGATAGAATAAAATCAAAACATATTACTGGTAAACTGCTTGAAATTGATTCATTGTGTATGCATTCAGCTGTTTCATTCAGTTACTCTGTTGAAATGCCAGCTTCCTTAAGACTGGTGGATATCATAAATACCTTAAACTCCAAACCACATGTACATTTTGCTATTGTTGTTGTCATCTCTAATCCTGTATATGGAATACGGTAAATCATGAAGCATATGAAGTGTGTTCTTGCTTAGCTGACATAATTGGTATTTAGTTTCAGGCTGCTATAGCTTTTTTGAAAATAGACACCAGTCTGTCTGAAGCAGTAAGCCGGCTCGCTAGCTTTCAAGGCCCAGGAATGCAGAACTCCATGGGCTGTGAATTCCTGTCATTGTTTTAGGCAGATGCCTAACAGTTTCCATTAATGTGTTTCACTAATACAGGCGAAAAAGGCTCTCAAGAGCATCCTGCAGAAATGTACGTATCTGCCAGCGCTGGAACCCTTGTTACATGAGGCTCCTCCCAATATTCTAAAGCATGTAGTTGGGCAGTTCAGCAAGGTAGGGAAAAAATAAAAAAGAATTCAATACAAAATGTGTTTTGCCATGAAGTTATAGCATGAAAACACTGATTTAAGCTCAGTGGACTGGATTCACAGAACCTGATTAGCACTAATCTTGGACAACCTTGGACAGCTTACTTATTTATTATAATTCCAAGATTAGTGCTAACCAGGGTTTCTGACACCTGTAATAAGTGATTTATAATTAGGGCTTCTATTTTTATTTTATTTTATTTTTTATCACATGATGTCCCTTTAAACATATTTTTTTCTTTTTAGCCTCATATCTTGATTGAGTTAACAAACAACATGCATTGATTTCACCTGATTCTATTTGAACCTGCATTTGGTTCTGGCTGTAATCACCGCATTCAGCTTATTCATTTCCACTGCGTTAGTTTCTAGTCGTGCGTCGCTAATTTAAACAATCTGGTATTCAGTTACGGCTTAACAGCTATTAATTAAGGGTTAAAGGGATGGAGACAGATGGTCTTGAAATGCTATTTTAAATAAAGTACAGTATAATATATGAGAGAGAGAGAGAGAGAGAGAGAGAGAGAGAGAGAGAGAGATGTTTTTGATCAGTTATAAACCTTGTCTCTTAAGGTACTTCCACATGACAGTAAGGCTCGTCGGCTCTTTGTAACCAGCGGTGGCCTCAGAAAGATTCAGGAGATCAAGAGTGAGCCAGGTTCAGTTCTCCAAGAGTATATTAACTCCATAAACAACTGCTACCCAGAAGAAATAGTAAGGTAAGACACACCAAGTGCCAAATGAGTCTTCCTTTAGGGTTGTATTGAATTGTGAAATGGCATGATTTACTCGCATGTAAAGACAATTATTTGAGATCAATTGTCTGTTTTGACTTTATTGCATGTTAATGCTTTTGTTTTTTTTTACATTTAAAACAGTGCATAAAGTCAAACAGGATCAACATGTTCTTACAAATCCCTTATTAAACAGTGACATGAGAAAACTTACAAGAAAACTACACTGGTTATTAAAAAAAGCAAATCCCTGCACAATATATACCATTAACAGCTGCAGGTTTTCTTTTAACTTATCTCCTTTGCTGCATTGGAACACTGTCTGCTGTTTTATTACAGTACAATATTAAAACCCTTCTCCTTGCTTATGGATCAGAGTTGATATTTTTATTTATTAAAGCAGTTGAGATTTGTTTGCGAAAGCCTTAAAAACTGAACAAGGATACTAAAATGTGACTTAATACAAGTAAATAAGCTAATAATCCATTTCCTGTTTTATGGAAAGTTGACGAGAGAGTTTTAGGCATCATTGATCAGCGACAAAATGTGTTGAAATGCCAATTATGAAGTTCTAGTTATTGTATTTTATAGTAACAGTGATGTGTTATAAGTGATAAAGGCGATTTAATCACAGTACTGTAATAATCTTCATTTTTGTAGGTACTACTCCCCAGGATACTCGGATACACTGCTGGAAAGGGTGGATCATTATCAACCAGTCATGTAAAGCAGTTAAAGATATCTGTGCTTTGTGAATCAACTTTTAAGTATAGAAATGTGTTATTACTGACTGTTTATCACAAGTTTAATGCACATTAAAATATAACATAATTTTTCTTTATAAAGTTTTTTTTTTTTTTTTTTTTTTTAACTTTTATCAATATATAAAATATGAATCCCTTGATTTATTAACACTACATTGTGTCATTTTTACGAAAGAGTCTGGGAATTGTTAGTTCCGTTTCATAAAAAATGGACTATGATCCTTTTCATGTATTTGCATAAAAAAGAACACATTTTACAAACGCATGGTCTATGCTTGATATAACTTGGTGTTGCATCTTGATTCTTAATGAAAACGAGAATTGACAGATTGGAAGTAGCACATTTAATTTTGGTTCAATAAACTCAATCGAGATGCCAACGTTGTAGCTGTATGGTGGGCTTGGCAATGACGTCTACGGGTGTCCCTATATCAGACGGTACTGTATGCTGTTTTTAATGCCGATAATCCCTTTCGCCGAAACAAATGTGTCTTTATTCAGAGTCAGTTTTGACAATGCTAGATTGTTTTTATTAGTGTACTGTATGTTAGTGTCTCTGAATTCACAGATTCTTTGCCATCTGGCAGAAGCGTTTCTTTAGGGAAGCATGAGATTGTGTTAGTCATGTCAACCAAATTATCTCATAGCTGTAAGAATATTTTGTCCCTTATTTCTGTAATATTTGAAATACAGAAATTAAGAAATGTGGTAGGCATAATGTGTTAATGTGTAGATTTAAACCAAAAAGAAGAAACACTTTTTAAACTATGTTTTAAAAGCTTGGACAGACGTTTTCTGCGTTTCTTCAGAATACTTAATCGACTACGTTCGCTTGGTCTTAAAAGCCAAGAATGCATGTTTTCACGTTTCTATTAAATTGTGCTGCTTTCATTTTTAGTGTTTGTTTCGGAAAGCTAAAATGGGTTTCTATTATTTCAAGTGGAGGAGCCTCCCTCTCGGTTCCACTTCTGCATTCTGTAACAAAGCCCTCCTTGTAGCCTACGCCTTGCTTTCATTAAGTTACTGCTTTAATGGCGGTCGCTGCTCCCCAAAATCTGCACGATCCATCTTGTACAGCGATTAAAAACAGCTCCCTATTAAAACATTTCATAATAGAGAAGGACTGCTGAACGGAGACTCGTCGGTCGTACACCCTGCGAAGCAATGCCTCTTAAACATCCGTGACTGCACAGGCTAAATGTTATGCCACGGTGAACTGGCTATACATTTCCAAACACTAAACTCGGGGAAAAAAGTCTTATTCCAAATTAAGATACAAAAAAAAAAAAAGACAAATTACATCTTCCTGTTATTTTGCCTGAAGTTTAGCACGTGGAACTGACATAGAAATATCAAAATGCTCGATCTGAATGACAGATCTTATCTCCAGCTGAATTATCCATTGACAGCGTTTAAAATATATTAGGGATAAAAGGGGGAGGGGAATGGGCAGCGTGAGGAATTTGAAGTCAAAATTATAATGGAACTTCGGTCGCTCATGTGACACACACGTAGTAAGTGTCATCGCACAATATTGCTATAAGTGTGTATTAAAACACGCTCATTCTTATTCAATACGTTACTGTGCTTATATTGCGATAAAGCACGTTTTTGTAACCATTTGATTTCTGATCATAGGCGCATACAGCACTGGGGAGCACACACATATTAATTCCATAATTGTATCTAATAATACAATGCTGCGTTGTACCATGGTCAGCTTGTCTCTGTATAATGCATCAAATAATTTTTAATTAAAAAATGTTACCTGTAATGTATAAATATCCCACAGAAAAGTTTTAAAACAGAAACAGAGTGTATTGGTTCTGTAAACTGGATCTGGATAGGACTGATTTTATAGATATAAATACAGAACTAAATACAGAACTAAAGTGTGGTGAAGTTTTTTCTATATGTATATACTGACCCCACATATTTAAAAAAAAAAAAAAAAAAAAAGTTACATTCATTTAAATTCAGTGTATTGTGTTCAATAGTTCTCTTTTAACAAATACAAATGCAAGATTTTTAATTTAAATTACCTTTAGCAAATTACTAAAATAAATAGAGAAACAAACATTTGATAATTTAAACACGAGCTAGCATTGTTTATAAACACTGATGTATTTAAATCCGTGCTACACACACACATACATACATACATACACACACACATACCAGATGTGCTTGTATTTAACCGTTTTCCAAATGAACGATTAGACTTTACCACAAAGAACTCGTATTCCTTTGTTCACCATACGTATTGTGTATTGTTAGTTGTTCACAGTGTGTATTAGATTATTTTTTAAAGGTGTGTATTATCATGTGTAAACTAACTTGCATACACATTTAAGACATCACAATGAGCGTTTAATAAAACGAGATTAAAGGAAGACTCATTTGTAGACAATGAAATGATAATATTAGTCCATTTTTTTGCTGATAAGAATAATTGATGCAAAATTCTCAATGAGAGGCGTCCATATTTTTAAATATTACAACGGCTTGGTTTTAATATTAAGCATCTCTATAGCGATGGCATCTCACATTTTAATTATTACTCTAATTCGTTTTCTCAAGGGTTAATAATTAGACATAATTTGTTTACAATATTAGAAATCAATAATAATACTCACTAACAAATGCAGAAAAAGTATGTGAATTATTAAAACATTATGTAAACATATTTGTTTAAATAAAAAAATAAAATAAAATAATTGGTCTTTTTATTCCCTTTGTTAGGCCAAAGCACCCGAGCAGAATTGATTGACTGCTTTATTGTCTTGCTCAAACAAACCTTTATCTCCCCCTTCTGGTCGTATGAAGCTATAACACTCAGGAGACAAGATATGCATAGTTTCAATAAAAGTTTTTAAAATAATTCGATTTTTAAATATTATTCGTTGTATTTTCTACAATAGTATAAAACCATGACATAATCCTTTTAAATGAAACTTTCCTGTATAGTTCACATACATAACAAGATGGATTTCCCGCAGGCTGTTCTTTTATTCATCATTTCATATTTTAAAGAATCTGGCCAGCACTCCTTTAGCTTTAAGAAAATGTACGAGCCGCTTTTTAAAGTATATTTAAAATGTAAATAGTTCATATAGTTCAACTTTCTTTTACTCGAGATTAAAAAATAAATCAAAATCCGAACCAGAGAAGGCCATTCGGCCCATCTGATAGATCTTTAAGAATCCAGGCGATTCTGCCTCGACAGCATACCATACATAGGTAACCCATTCCATTGCCCTCTCTACACAGTTTCGGACAATGTATTTCATTAATCCTGTGACTGAAACTGATCATCAGCTTTACTGTGTCATAAAAACGTCACGATGCTACATAAAAAAAAAAAAAAACTTAAATACATACATAAATAAATACAGATAACATGTATTAATTAGGACAAAAACACGATTTGTTTATAATCTATTACAGAGAAATACGTGCGTCTTTGGACAGTTGATCAAGAATCATGGAAATATTGACAAATGACAGAAGTACTTGCATCGTTGCACAAATGCAGTTGTTCTCGTTTCCACGGCCCTTTGATCAGCTACATGTTTTTCAGCCCTGTTTAACGTATAGCCTGCTATTTAAATGCATTTCATTAGGCTTAAACCCGTTCACAAGTTCGTGGATTATTAAAAGTTATCATGCCTTGTTTTCGCTAACATCATTTATAAGATATTTATCATCGTCTGTTTTTCCTCAAAACACAACACACTCATCAGTGGAATGGAAAACAAACACCACAATGTATTAGGTATTCATAGGTCAGAGTTGACATTTACTGGAAAGTTTCTAAGTTAGTTGAATTAAAATATGCAATTTGCAAATAAAATTGTTAAGCGTTTATTTAATTACATTACACTTTCAATTTATATATATATATATATATATATATATATATATATATATATATATATATATATATATATACACACACACACACACGACATAGTTTAGCCTTTTTAAAATCACTTTGTAAGTTACTTGTATTAGGTTTTAAATCTGCGTCAAGTCTGTTAACTTGTGTTAAAATGTCTAATAGGCCTAACACCAAAATCTATGGGGATGTCTCGTACAGATTGAATACAATAAAATGACTACACTATGTAATGCGTGTAATGTAATGTTGTGTCACTGGAAAGAATTAAAACCAGTCAGTTGCAGAATGGTTGCGTCATCTGACAGCAGTGACAGGGTTAGACAATATGGGATATGGTAGCAGTGACGAACCTAATCAGTTTACAAAATAATGGTCAAAAGCAATGGAGTAAATAAATACCAAAGCTTACCCATTAGATTAATGATCTAGCCATACATCTTAGGCGTGGATACGTATTGTCTGATCTTATCTAAACAGGAATAAGGGAGTGGCCAAAAGATGTCATCAATGAGATATGGTCTTACAAAGAAGGCAGTTGTATTATATATAATAAAATGGAAAATGTATTAAAACAATTCTATTGTATACTACTATTATGTACTAATGAATGTATTTTCTGCATAAACATTAATTTTCCAAAACAATAAAATATTTTATTCACAAAAAAAAAAAAAAAAAAAAAAAAAATTGAGGAAATCCTTTTTTTTGTTTTGTTTTGTTTTTGCTTCGGAGCGTGACATGCTCTGCAATTCTTTAATGAAATGCGCTTTAGCTTCATGTTACAAAAGCACACAAACGTGGAATTACATTGCGGAATTTCTTGTGTGTATGCTGGGAATGTACTGCAAAGACAGTTCCAATAGTTGCAGAATAATTGAATTTATTTTAAATGTATCACATAGAGGTTTTTTTTTTTTTTTTTTTTTTTTAATCAAAGAAACATTTTTAGGCTTCGTCGGTTAAAAGAAATGATGTTTCAATGGGACAACATGCATTCGCGAATAAGTGTTTCCAAATGTAAACAACACGGATGAAATAATAATAATAATAATAATAATAATAATAATATAATAATAATAATAATAATAATAATAATTAAGCCCAACAAGAAAGCCCATAGCATTAAGTTTTACATGCTTCAATTTATAATCCTACCGGATCACCACCACACGCTGTGAAACCAAACGCGCAGGAAACAAACACAAACAAACTCAGTGTTCATTTCATTTGTAACGATCATACACTTTATTATAGGCACAAACGAGTTTGCCAAAACGAACAACACAATGTAAAGTATCTACATACTAAAATGTGTTCAAAACCCCGTCGCATGCGATTTCAGTGCACTGATTTATAATATACAGTTGTATTTACGGCCTATAATGACCAATCAGTATCTTCTTTTAATTTCTAATTATTACTGCTGAGTTCTGAAAGTCACCCCAGTCTCTCAAACCCTTAAGCAGCTAATAATTGGCATGATGACACAGCCATGTGTATTTGGAGCTCCAGTATCACGCATTCAGCAGCGGCAGTAAATCGAATTGAGCACACGCACACAAGCGCTATATTTTTAAGATTAGATGCATGGGTGTTCTTTTGTAATCAACATTTTTGTCAAATTGAACTTCCCAATAATAAGCTGATTCGCTTTGGAATTTACAATAAAAAAATAAAATCGTGGTTTGTTGAAGGAGCGTTTTAATTAGGTAAGACTATGCCTGATTGATTAATGTATGTAACATGGATAAATTTAAAAAAATGAATAATTAAATAGCAGATGCAGGTTGCATTCATTAATATATTGATTATGCACACATGCGCAAATATATAGCAACGGATATGAGTGCAGACTTCCATAGTCACATATTAGCGCATTCTTTTACCTAGAAATACTCAGTTGCCGAAAGCCATTATGCCTGCACTTTAAAATGATTCATTTTCCTTGATAACAGTGTAGGCGCGTAGTGTGTACCCACTTTACTAAAAGTAACCCCCACACCTCACCACCACCAAGAAAAAGAAGAAAATGAATGAACTGTATCTAGGTTATGAAATCTTCCAACATTAATTCACACAATCTCCCGTACTGTGCAATGCTCTCGATGCCAGTGTATTAATTTAATGATCTTTGCTGATTAATGTCTCTGGGGAGCATTGAATCATTGCTAAACCGCAGACACCAGCACTCCTGAGCCAGGATTGTATAAATGTTGCCATAGTAACAGTGGGGCCCAAATCCCAGAGGATTTCTTCCCTTTATTACATTATGTTGGAAAAGATATCGTTCATTGAGCAAGTGTTCGTTACTATTAGCCTGCATTACACCCATCTATAGCACACTATTACCTTATTTAGTAGGTGCCCGTAATCTGTAAAAGCCGCACGTCAATAAACCGTTATACTATTTACCCGTGTAGTTGTCACTCTCCGACTGAAATATGGCTAATACCGCCTTTTTAATCATTTTTATTGGAAATGTAAAGTAAAAAAAAAAAAAAAAAAAAAAAAAATACATATAAAAATCATTAAAACAAATACATTTTCAAATGATCTAAATATTGTATACATATACGCACACTCATTGTAATGTAAATACAGGTAAATATATCAAAATTATAGTTACAATCATATTCACACGCCTCTGATCTCTCAATTTATTTCCAGAGGTGCATACAATAAAACAGGTGAATGATTTCTTCAGCCAAATTAAGGTGACTTGCTGGGTTTGTCATGGTCTGTTTATCCTAATAAATAAAGGTCCAATAGTTCAATAATATGTACACTACTGGAAAAACAGAGCTGTCAGCCTTTCACTAGACCTGAATTTGTCTCAAGTGTTTCCGATCCTGTTTAGACAGAGAGGAGAAGGATCTTTCACAGAAGCCTGCTCTTGAAGGGGAGGACCAGAGGTCGGCATAGCTCAGCTCCCTTAGGGAGATTATTTGAGAACAAGGAAGCAGTTATACATAGGCACATATAATTACACAATATAGGGGAAAATATGATTTCCAGCGGGTGTTTTGCTTTGAATAGCTTGGAGGCTTAAGCATTAAAAAGGCTGTACCAGGATTCAGTGGTGTCTATGCGATTGTATGGGTTTAAATATTGTTGCTGCTTCCATCGTTAAATCGTTCACATAGTCTCCTGTTAGATAAAAGGAACAGTTTGATATTTGATTGTCATAACATTATTATTATTATTATTATTATTATTATTATTATTATTATTATTATTATTATTATTATTATTATTGTAGAAACATTTTAACACAAATTCCAGGTAAATTTACCAGAAAGGGGGAGAAACAAAAAACAAACAGCACAATTGAAAGACCACTGAATCATATAGTTCCTTTGGAACCTGACTGGTTGTTATTGTATTACTTCTGTAGTTCTCATAACCAGAGATGTGTATCATTATAACTTTACAACCATGTAGTTCTTACAGCAAATCATGTTTTTGTTTTACCTTAAAAATGAACACTGTTGCTAAAACCAATTTGCATTTACCGCTATAATTTTAATGAGAGTTTAACTTAGATCACCATCTGGTGGCCAAATGTTGTAATTGTGGTTTCAATGAATGGGATTCTGTTTCGTAGAACACAGGTCGGCTAATGCCAAATGTTCCAGTTGTGCTTCAGGTTTTGCAGGGATCTTAAAGTAAATGTTAAGTCCAAATGGTGTTGCCCTAACATGTCTTTTTCACTTTGCACTGGTGCAACAGCACAATAACACAATACATTACAAAATCAACAGCTTAATACATAAAGTGCACGTGGAAGAAAAAATATAGAACGTGAACTGAAAGCAAGAGCAAAGTTTCAAACAAAATAGTTTTGCATATGACTCTCTCTACTGAACATTTTGACATGATTCCATTACTAGTTTTCAGACTGAATCTGTTGCACACTTTTGTTTAAATGACTTGTTGCTCATATGACTAATTAATTTGTTGTGCAAATAGAACAGCTGAAACCATGCATAAATCTCCAGTTTAAGTCACAAAAGTGCAGTAGATAGACTTTGGTAGAGAGCTGATATTAGGCATTTGGCTGACCTCTGAAAGAAAGAGGGGCCATCATTGAGAAATATGGACATGGATGGTATTGTAATGTTTGCAGAACTGTGTCTCATAGGGGGCGCTGTCATAACATGCCCATAAGTATTGATAATGAACAAAACACTAACCTCAAAGGCCAGGTGTCAATCACCCTTCTCATCCCTATTCCATTAATTATCTGTCCTGATCTACACTGCATACCCCTGCCATGTTTAACTGTGAACTGGTCAAGTGGCTTGAAGCACTCTGTTTATTGTCTCCATTGTAATTCGAGACAGCTTACACTCGTGTAGTTTTCTTACTTCCTGGGAAAGCACATGGAAGACATTTCCAGCCACTATTTACAAGCCTGTGTTTTAAACACTGGAAATACTAATTGCTAAATGCAGTGCCACTTACTTCCCCCAGGCTGTGCCAGTCCAATAGATCTTTGAATTTTGACAGATCGTCAAATCAGCTGAATTAGCAATACTTGTGTGCAACCAATCACATTGAGCATCCTATGTTTTACTTTGAAATCTGTAAATTGGAAATCTGTAATGGATTTTAAGACAGCCAGAACAGTTCCTGGCAGTGTGGCAGATAAAAACTGCAGCTGTTCCAAATTAGGGGTAGGTCTAATGAGCCAGTAGAACCCTTTCAATAGTAGTAAAGAGGGAGAGAGTTTCTTAATCTTGTAGGAATCATTAGTGATGACTAAGAACATAATGCATAACCAGTTCTTTAAATGTATGTCAATGGTGAAAACTTGAAAATGTACATACTTCAGAAATCATCTCTACAGACTGAAGTTTAGCACTGGACTAGAATGCATTTGCAGCCTTGCGTGCTAACATCTACATACTAATTTGTTTATTACTCTGAATTATAATTCATTAAACAGATAAGAAAAAAGCAAAAGAGGACCAGACTTCATCCACATGTTCATTAGAAGTGCTAAGAATTAAACAGAGAAAATAGGCTAGTACACATAACAATACCTGTATTTATCATAATACAACTTTTTATTTTATAATATGATTTCACTGTACAGATTCTGCTATTATCATATTAAGACCAATAACTTCTCTTCATCCTGCAACAAGCTGGTCTCTTCTGTTTTGACTTGAGTAACCTGCTTAAGAAGGGTTCCCTTGATCCTTTTCAAGATCTTTGCCATATTAATGGTGCTGTAGGTTATAGCAAGACAATTGTCATTGAGAGACATTAAAAGGGGGCCAGGCTTCGGGTCTGTGTACATGCACAATGGTATTTTGTTGCATGCTGCTGGGTGTAATTAGCGTTTTTATTTATGCCACTTGATGAATATACCCTAGAGAATATATCGGGTGTAGTCCTTCTGAAAAATATTACAAAAGAAGCAAAAATATGATTTTTTTTGCTGCCAAAGCTGGTAAGTGTTTGGCGCCACATATGTCATTGTCTGTCAGCCAGTTTTCTGCAGGCGCATCAGTGATTATAGGGTGGAATGGGTGGGGGTATAGATGTATCCTTGTGTCCATGCATTCTTCCAATTTCTGGAATAAGTACTACCTTTTGTTTTATTTACTTATTGCTACTACAGCATTTAGTCGTCCTATTTAATTAAGATTATTTTCAATACATTGAACTTGTTATATAAACAAATCACGCACACAGAGTGCTGTGTTTATCTCATCAGGAGATCATATTTTTTTTTTAAAAACTACGATACTTGATGAATATTCATGGTGTAGCCCTAACCTTAAGTCTAACCCTCACCCTAGCTCTAGCCCTAACTTTAACTCTAACCCTAAAACTAATCCTAATCCTAACACTAACACTAGCCTTAGCTCTAGCCTTAATCCTAGCACTGACCCTAGCCCTAACCCTTTCTCTAACCCTAGTCTTAGCTCTAGCCTTAATCCTAGAACTAGCCCTATCCCTAACCCTTACTCTAGCCTTAATCCTAGAACTAGCCCTATCCCTAACCCTTACTCTAACCTTAATCCTAGAACTAGCCCTATCCCTAACCCTTACTCTAACCTTAATCCTAGAACTAGTCCTATCCCTAACCCTTACTCTAACCCTAGTCTTAGCTCTAGCTTTAATCCTAGAACTAGCCCTGTCCCTAACCCTTACTCTAACCCTAGCGTTAGCTCTAGCCTTAATCCTAGCACTGACCCTAGCCCTAACCCTAACCCTAGCCTTAATCCTAGAAATAGCCCTATCCCTAACCCTTACTCTAACCATAATCCTAGAACTAGTCCTATCCCTAACCCTTACTCTAACCCTAGCCTTAGCTCTAGCCTTAATCCTAGAACTAGCCTTGTCCCTAACCCTTACTCTAACCCTAGCCTTAGCTCTAGCCTTAATCCTAGCACTGACCCTAGCCCTAACCCTAACCCTAGCCTTAGCCCTAAACCCTAAAAGACTTGGAAGGTCAATGAAAATATGTAATAATCTGAAACAATAACACATTGGAAAACAGCAATTTATCAAAAACCATTTAAAGTGGAGATAACAAAAACACAAGCCGCTAACTTGGCTCGTGTATTTGATGTAAGTTTGATCCACTTTTGTTGTGCCTGAAAAACACAAGCCAAGTTTGTAGAAACAATTGGGGCAACCTTAACCACTATCACTTTTACAGTTGTGCCTATTTGCTTGGTGCTGGGCAAGGTTGCCCCAGTGGTTTCTTGAAACTTGGCTCGTGTTTTTGATATCGCCACTTCAAATGGTTGGGCACGTTTGATAACTTGATGTTTTTTCATATTTCCAATGTGTTTTTGTTTCAGAAATCATGGATAATAACACACACACACATTACGGGAATAGCAAAATTGTTCAACCTATATTGTAGCAATATACCGCCGTTTAGATAGGGAAAATGTAAATAGTAGCCTAGTCTGTTGAAAGGGTTAAGATAGTATTTAGTATAGTGTAACGTTTTCATGTTTAGCAAGTAGTAGGCCTACTCGGGGAGACTGTGTTCAATTCTCAAAATGTTTGTTTTATTTGAAAAATTACATAGGATTCTGGCCCACGGCACCAGAATAATAACACTACGTTTTAGTCTTAGCACTGTCACTGCATATTCTCCCTGGTCACAGCTCACACACTCGCTCAGTCACACCCGTAGTTTCTCATTCAAGTTCAACGCTGGACTGTCTCCAGTCCCCAGGCTCATGCACCCCCTTTTATTATATAACCTCCTGTCATTTCCCGTCGCTGTCCAGCTCAACAACCAGTCACATCCATGCTCTGCAACCTCCACAAACAACAACACTCATTCCCCATTCATTCACATACTTCCCCTTCCAATGCTAAGTAATGGCATGACCAGTTCCCCTTACAATACAGGTAACATATAAAAAACAGATGAGACAAACTGAACAGACAACAAGTCCTGGAACAAAGCAATTTCCGGGTTGTTACGATATATTTTTTAAATTTCAAAGTTAAAAAAAGATATTTTTGCAGGCAAATGTTCCATTTTAAAACAGAAATAAATAATTTAATATAAATGATACAGACGTCAAGATAAATGCATTCCCTAGTATATTTCCATGTTAACAAAACAAGTTCATTGTCATTAAATGCATATGCGTGGATAAAAGTGCCTGGGGTCTGCAAAAATCTGCAACAAAAGGAGGAGGACATTTTTATCTTACTTTGACGACGTATTTCTCTTTCTACATTTCACGTAAGAATGTTGGGAACTACACATTAAAAGTGAAATGGTGCTTTTGGCTGATTTACTTTTGCTGCGTCAATACCCTGAAAACACGTTAACTATCCCTGTTGTAGTCTGTAGAGTCTGGCAGTTCTTGCTGATAACTTGGCGTGAGGAACTATCGTTCCTCTCAATCAATAGTACACTCTTACTGTGACAATATACCATTTCCAGGTCTAGCTGACACCCTCTAGTATCATTGGAATACTCCCCTTTCAAGTAGCCATATAATATCACACATCACGTTTTCACTAGCAGAATAATATTTGAATAATTATGCAGGTGCTCCAACACAAATGCTTGTATTTTGAAAATGTAAATTGTGTCAAATCTTGACTTCAAATCAAATTGCAAAATGTTACAATTAAAACACTGATTGCTGCTATTCAGTATTTTACAATAGATTGGGAATATACCCATAAACACACTATTATTATTATTTTTTAATTCCCAACTGTGGAAGTGAGCAGTGGCTAACAGTTCTATAGAACTTTGGAAGCAATTAATGAACATTCACAAAAATGTTCTGAAGACAGTGTCACATGGGCCTTAAAATTAGAGTGGGGAATATGTATGCATGTCTGTCTGTCTGTCTGTCTGGTTGTCTGTCAGACTCCCCATCCCTAGTTGTGCTTTCCTAAAAAAACAAAAGAACATTGCAGGGTACCATTTTACTTGTGAGATGTCTTGCTCATTTAAAGAAGAGACGGTTATCTATTCAGAGATACCAATGTATTTAGTAAGTAAGGGGTCTGACTGAGGAAAATGAAAAATACAATCCCCTCCTCTAGTCTTGCTGTAAATCATCAGTTGTTGCCATACTTTGTGCCGGTACTGTATGTGTGGTGCATATAATGAATGTATATATTTTTCAAGTGACATACAGTGCCGTGAAAAAGTATTTGCCCCCTGTCTGATTTTCTGCATTTTTGCACATTGTTCACATTGAATTTGGTCAGATCTTTTTGTGGGTTGTAATTGTATATAGCGGGAGTCTGAGAGAAAACATGACACCAAAGTTTGGTGCTTCTTTCATTTGTTTGGTGTGCAAGGTAATCAAACATGCAATCTTCAGGTATGAAAAAGTTATTGCACCCCCCCACCCCCCACCCCCTAATTAATTCAACCCAATAAAGGGATAATTAGGATCAGCTGTATGAATACTATGGTTAACAATCAGGCCTGATTTGGTCCAGCCCTGCCCAATATAAATCTGACTAACTTTGGCCCTTACCATCAGAATGAAGTTGTCAGCACACAGGTTCTACAGGCACATCATGCCACGATCAAAAGAAATTCCTGAAGATCTCCGGAAAAAAGTTGTTGATGCCTATCAGTCTGGAAAGGGTTACAAAGCTATTTGTAAGGCTCGGGGCTCCACCAAACCACAGTCAGAGCCATATTGTCCAAATGGAGAAAGTTTGGGACATTAGTGAGTCTCCCCAGAAGTAAAATCATCCAGGAAGTCACAAAGAACCCTAGAACAACATCCAGGAATCTGCAGGCCTCCCTCACCTTGGCTAAGGTCAGTGTTCATGACACCATCATCAGAAAGACACTGGGCAAAAATGGGATTCGTGGCAGAGTAGCAAGGCAGAAACCACTGCCCACTAAGAAGAACATGAATGCTTGTCTCACCTGAGTGATCCTCAAGAGTTCTGGAACAATGTTCTATGGACAGATGAGTCAGAAGTGGAACTTTTTGGCCAACATGGGCCCCGTTATGTCTGACAAAAACAAAATCCTGCATTCCACAGTAAGATCCTCATACGGTCATGTATGGTGGCAGTAGTGTTATGATTTGGGGATGCTTTGTTGCATCAGGACCTGGACAACTTGCCATCATTGAAGTAACCATGAAGTCTGCTCTGTATCAAAGAATTCTACAGGAGAATGTCAGGCCATCCGTCCATGAGCTGAAACTGAAGCGCATCTGGATCATGCAGCAAGACAATGATCCGAAACACACAAGCAAGTCTACATCAGAATGGTAGAAGAAAAATAAATTTAAAGTTTTCTAATGGCCTAGTGAAAGTCCAGACCTAAACCCTATTGAGATGTTGCGGCAGGACCTGAAACGAGCAGTCTATGCTCGAAAACCCACAAATGTCACTGAGTTGAAGCAGTTCTGCATGAAGGAGTGGGCCAAAATTCCTCCACAGTGCTGTGAAAGACTGATCAATAACTAAAGGAAGCGTTTGGTTGCAGTTATTGGTGCTAAAGGTGGAGTAACCAGTTATTGAGTCTAAGGGGGCGATTACTTTTTCACACGGGGGCATTGGGTGTTGCATAACTTTCTTTAATAAATAAATTAATGAAATAAGTATCAAAATTTTGTGTTATATGTTCACTCAGAGTTCCTTTTATCTAATATTAGATTTTGGTTGAAGATCTGATAACATACAAAATATGCAAAAATGCAGAAAATCAGACAGGGGGCAAATACTTTTCCACTGCACTGTATATTGAATTGATGTACACACACACACACACATATATATATATATATATATATATATATATATATATATATATATATATATATATATATATATATATATATATATATATATATATATATATATATATATATATATATATATATATATATATATGTACAAAAGGGAGAAAGCAACATGGCACAGGCTTTCAGGAATACAGGTTAAAGGTCAAAGCAGTTAGTAGGGAATAAGGCAATATCTTTATTTTAGAATAGTAACATTATATGAATTAACATTACAAATTAGGAACTGGACACTTTGAAAACAGGTCATACACTACCACAAGAAAACTCTGGTGTGAAGGGACTACTTGGATGTCTCCAAGATGTCTAACTGTTTTACTGAAAGGCTGATGGGCAGACTATAGGCTGCATTGGTATTGGTGTTGGCTTTCACTAGCTTTTCAACGTCATGGTTTATATTGAGCCACATGGTCAGCTTCATATTGAAACTGGTTTGAAAAGTTTAGGTGATTTGATTGCTAATTTCAAGCTTGCTCTTTCATCCCAGTTTGATAGATGCATATATAGGACAGTCTGTTGATTTTCACAGATTATGTATAGGCTTCACAGGTAAAGCAAAGATTGTGAAAATATTCACAACTGGTCAGCTTCACATGAAAGTTATTTTGAGAAAGGCAGATGAAATGTGCAATATCAAATGATTATCGAACTTCAAGCCAACTTTCCCATGGTTCTGATTGAATGTATTTGATAATTCCACTGCTTTGACATCATTGAACCAAGGTCATTTCCACCCATTGGCTTCAGTGAGGTGATTTATGACAGACTTAGTGGGTGTAAATAAAGCATGTGTATTTTCAGGCATTTTCAATATGTATTTTTGTAAGGAAAGTACAGGTCATAGTGGACTATTAAAGTCTTCATACATCATTCCATGATCTCTTTGATTAAATATGGGGTTTTATGATTAGTTTTTTTCCTTGAATGTTATTCTTGCATATCTTTTCCCAGACATCTGCTTTTATTGAAAACTCATCAGGTGCAGTACCTGCTTTATTGTAATGGTAAGGGTGCATGGAGTCCACGATTTCTTCAGCTTAGCCATCTCCTTTTTGTCTTTGTGTACCTGTTAGCAGATTCATATTTCACTTTCAATATTTTGTGTCATTGCCATGGTGATGTGGTGCAATTATTTAACGGGTAGAACGTCTGCTTGACCAACCAGAAAGCAGCATCTCTGCCTGCTGTTTTATCACACCTGTGTGATTGTTATTTATTTTGTATTCAAAAACAATAACTTCAGAAATATTGCCTCTTATGCTCCTTCATTCGCTATGTTGATCAGTTTTGAAAAATGATAGCTGGTCACATTGCTAAGGTAAACTATGTTCTAAATTTTCAAGTTTTACATTGATCAGTCTGGTTTGGGGAAGCAGCAGCTGGCTGGTGAAAGTAAAGCATGCAAACGCAGAGCCAGATGACATGAAAATACAAGTTTGCTATAACATCTGTTTCCTAAAATTCTGCCTATGTAAGGAGTTAAAACCACATCTCATTTTGTAACTAAATTACATTGAGTCAGTTGCAGGTTGAACTCGAATTTATTTACTGTGGAACAATTTACTTCAAGAATTGTATGACCTGCATTTTAGAAAGTCTAATACAGAGTAATCATTGGAGTGAGTAGGTCTGTTTTTTATAGTATGGATGTTCAATCTGTACGATCTTCTAAAACCAGGTAGACTCGCAAATATGTATTTAATACAGAAGACCAAGAACCAAAGGAAAAGACAAACACACTCTTCACACCGCATCAGTTTTTTCGGAGGTCAAGGCCGGCACTGAATGCCCCCGAACTCAAAAAATAAGCCACATACACAGTCACTGTATATGTATGCCGTGTTTTCAGTAAACCTATATTCAGCTGTAAGCAAGGGCAACACATTAGGCAGAATACAGGTGATTACAAATCATTTGTTAAGATTTATGTTAGTGTTTGTCGAATAGATTTTCTGCCAAACAAAAGAAAAGTAATTCCACACGATCACTTTTCAAAGAAGTTGAACCTTCTGGGACTGCTAAGAAGATGGACGCTCTGAATTAATTCAGTGTGGTCTAGAAACACGGGGCTCAGTACAAGTGAACACGACCCCCCTTCCTTTGCTGTACTGATTTGAATTTAACAGATACCGTGATCTTCATAATGGCTGTAGAAGGGTATGAACTGGCAAAGATTAATCGGTAACCATGGTTATCCTCAAGAACAAGGTGGCCGTAGTAGCTTTTTATTTTTTATTTTTACATTATAAATGTTTTTGCTCTCCAGACACAGCAGTATAGCAATGCTATTTTCTGTGTCATTCAACTTCATAGAACCATCAAAAAGAGTATCTGTTCCCTGAATTCAACACAGGAAAGTGTTGACCACATTATTAAATGGGATATTTTGAGCAATTGTTAAACAACCTGATGCAACAAGTTAAAAATTAGGTTGAATTATGAGCACATAGATTAGGTCATGGTACCTCTTGAAATGCATGTTAGGGACCATATTCTTAGATGCACAGTAACACAGATGGGACATCCCACTACTCAACGAAATGGACAACTCCATCATTAAACATGTGAACGTTTGCAGCGTTGAAGGAGCCATCATTGCTGATGGGAGAAGTTAATTCTGAATCTGCTTTACAAGACTGGAAGAGCAGATTCATGACTGTAATACAAGCAAACTTTACAAATGGAGAACGACTCCAGGTTAACTAAAAAAAAACAAAAAAAAAACACCTGTGTTCAAAGCATTGCCATATAAATGCTTTCAGTGTCGATGCTCCTGAAGATTTTGAAAGAATACCTTAAAATCTGAGAATCTAAAAGTTGGTAAAAGCAGAGGTCACGTTTTATTATCTATCGTAACATTTTTAAAACGCCCCTTAAAACAAAGCAGAAACTAATTACGACAGATCAGCTTGACAAAAGAACAAGTAGTTTATAATACAGGTACGCATAAAAGACATATTTACTGTACAAGTCTTCATTTTAATATGATGTTGTGATAAGGTTCACAGGGCATTCTTTGTACAACTCCAGAATCCAGACACCAGGTTGAGCTGACGGGTGCTTTACTTTATAAAGCAATGCCTGTGGATGGAGTGAGGCTGAGCACTAGCACATACTTGATGAGGCAGTCTCACCCTTAACAAACAGATTATTCACAATAACGAATGACACAGAATGCTGCAGACAATAACATCGTGCATTTCTGAGCTGCTAAAAGCATTTCAAATACACATGCCAGGTACGGTCCCTCCCCTTTAACCTTACAAATCTTTCAGCCTTTTACTATTTCCATACCACAGTACACTACAGAAAATGTGACATGAAAGGGCACAACAGTTACGAAAAAATAATCATAACACTATCAATTGGTTGTTATGGTTTTCTTTTTTTTTTAAATACATAAAATACATTTACTGTACATTTCCATTCTGCTGTTGTTAACATTACTACATCAAGAGTAACAACACAGTGTTAATGCATTACACAGCCACGAGGATGAGCTTGCCTTTGGTCACTGAAGATGCTGTGGTTTGTTGCTGCTCACGTTATGTAATTATTATGCATGCCCCAAGTAATCACTACATACATTAAGTGTAGATGTAGTCTTAACTGCACTGACATTAAATTACTGGGGAAAACAAGGCATTCACACACTCTGAGATTGCTTGGAGAATCCCCCCCCCCCCCCCCCCCCAAAAGAGAAGAAAAAAACAAAGACTAAAACAATACAAAATGTTAAAAAAAAAAAAAAAAAAAAAAAATTAAAAAGGCACAGCTGTTGCACAGTGTATACAGTATCAAGAATGTTCAGTAATATTCTGTAAAAAAGAAAGAAAATGAAATGCAATGCTATACAATTATACAAGTTTCTGACAGTAAAGAAATAAGTCGTAGTTTTAGGCAACTTTCTTGTTTTTGCAATGCTTCCGATTTTATGTTTTAATATATTTAATATGCTGCATGCTTCGTTGTTTTAATTATGATCCAAAAACATTACTTTTGTTTTTAAATAGTAGGAATCCATTTAAAGTGTTTACAAATAAATGTTTGGTACTATCCATTTCTTTCTAAACTAATGAATGGAATGCATAACATGTTAAAATGCAGATCCTGTGTATGGATTTACCTTTCTATGTGGGTAAACTACACTCCTGTTTTGCAAAAGAAACTTACCTGCTGCCCAAAACTATGCATCACATCGTTACAGTATAAAGAATAAGGACTGTATTCATAACGGTCAGCAGAGTCCTTCTGAATGGTCTTTACAGCGACATTTAAACAGGCCACCCTCTGACTATATTAATAACTGGATTCACCACGAGGGGGAGGATTGACCCCTTATGATTAAAGACAACGCAAATGGAGTGAAATGAGGTCCACTAAAGGCCGTCTTTACACATTATAGCACGGCTGCTGTTAAATCATTAGAGACCCCAGTGTGTAATAGAAAACTGCTAAATATCGAGCACATTGCTAAAACACAGACATCTACACGGGTACCAAGGACCCAGTATTCAGATCAGCCGCTGATCCAATCAGGGTGACACAATTCCCATCTGCGAGGTCCAGAGCCCTTCCTGTCTTTGTTCCACCTGTAACCTAAATTTAACGTCATTTCTGGTGTTAAGCAGTTATTTAAATGATACCTCCAAAACCCAGAAGATTCTGAACCCCCAGGACCTGATATGTGAACCCCCGGTTTAGATCATAAAAAAAGTCCTGGCTAAGTTTTATGAACACATCTCTAACAGTGTAACAGTTAAAAAAAAAAAAAAAAAAAAACAACCAAATTAAGTAGCAAGCTGCAAACACAAGTCAAATAAGCCATTTAACATATTGCATCTTGCAAAAAACTAAAAACTAAAATAACAAACAAGGACAAAGTTTTAAATGGAGAGCAGTGTTATGGCAGTAGCCTCTTGAAGAATAAGAGGAATATGGTATGCAATAAAAGTAATGAGGAGCGCCAGCGTGCAGAGGAAGAGAACGGCATCCGTGGCATGAGCTGCATGAGCACTGCGATGCACCCGATAAAGACAATAAACCGATCCACAGTTTCC
Organism: Polyodon spathula; assembly: GCF_017654505.1. NCBI lineage: Eukaryota > Metazoa > Chordata > Actinopteri > Acipenseriformes > Polyodontidae > Polyodon > Polyodon spathula. The sequence continues at coordinate 8,926,249 of NC_054537.1, read as the reverse complement.
AATACCCAGGGTTCGTCAAAGATTAACATGCAGCCTCTTAAGCATCTTCTTCTGCTCCACCTCTAGAAGTACCGATATTGATTGATTTTCTTTCTGAGTAAAGCTGATCAATATTTTATTTTATTTATTTGCAAAAAAAAAAAAAAGTTCAGCAATAGCAAAGAGTACACTGTGTGTATCAGGAAGCAGTTTAAAGCTAATTCCCCATGTGGGTCCCTATACTGTAAACAAGTACAGAGCTGCTGCTGCTGCTGCTTGGAGTGGAAGACGAGCACTCCATCAAGTCCCACGCTGGTCCCACTCCCTGTATCTGTTCTTTGTCATGGTGACAGGCTATGTCAGAATGTTGGTAATAAAGTCATACAAGCGCTTTGAGTACTGCTCCGGGTTAACAGTGGAGATCTCCGCACCAGCCTGTGGAAACACAATCACAGCCCTCATTTCTCACATTACAAAGCACTGTTAATGACAGCAGTTTTATGCGTTCAGTTGCACAAAATGTTTTTAAATACCCATAGCTGAAAAAGCAGCGACTGATGCCACAATGGCATCGCGTCTTTTGGGAGCCTAAAAGTCTAAAACATTTAGCGCTGGGATATTTCTGCACATTAAACCTACAATTTGACAGTAATTCATACGAGCTGAGATTTTTTATTATTATTTTGTTAGCTCTGTGTGCTTTAATGCATGCTACACCTGGTTTTGTACAGAATTAACCAAACAAGGTTTTTAAAAAAAGCACCCCCATAGAAACTGTGTAAAACAGAATGGAGGGGAATGCTATCCCTTGAAAGTTTACAACAGTATTTTTGCTATGTATTTTTGGCAGTTTTACCAAGCCTTTGCTGTGGTTATACTACACATTTACCATAGTTTACTCTGGTTTGCCACATTTATTAATATGCGTTACATATCCCACTAATCTTTACAATGCTTACCTATGCTTTACCATGTTTTCACTGTGCTTTATTACACTTTGCTGTGCTTTTACTGTGGGAAACCTTTAAAAGGGATGCCTCTAGTTGAATGTGGTATAACTAGGGCTTCTGCTTTTCTGTTTTACCACAACTTTTATAATAATTCAATTGATACCTGTTAAGCCATCCGTTTATCTAAAATCGCACTCTGAGAAACATGTTAATAGTAACACTGATTTTTAATTTACAAGCAGAACATACAAATGAGATTGCAACATGTTAATAAGCGATTGATCTTTACTCAAGCTATAATGAAAAATAAAGTATTTTAAGATGGACACACTAGTCCAGACAAATGTAGTTTTTTCACAGAAAAAAAAAAAAACAGGACATTAAATCAATTTTACTATAAATGCGCTTCTCAATTGTTACTAAGATACAGGAATGCCTTAACAGGTATCAGTTGATTTTTTAAAGGAGAGGAGAAAAGTCGAGGTAAAACACAGAAAATTAGAAGGTATAATCCAACCACTGGAGTGATATCTCCTACTTACCCCGTGTTTGACAGTTTTGGCAGCGTGGGCAGCTTTCTTTTTTGCATCGTAATGTGTAAGGATATCAATTATTGCCATGAAGTACACTTCCTTTCTTGGAGCGTCTGTGAAACACACACAGGCATTTAGTGACGCACATCACTTTCCTCAAATCTCAATGAGCTAACAAAGGGCTGTTCATGAGGTTTCTCACACGGAAAGCACTTTGAACGTCTACGTTTCTTTTGCCTCTTTACCTACATGTCCATTTAAAAGCATTGGTAACAACTTACCAAGGAGGCTATTCAATTTATCTCAACAGTGGCATATCTAAATACTGTTACATAAAAATACTTTAACATATCTGGAATGGTTTGTAACCAAATATATAAAAAACATTATGAGAAGCCATCCATTCATTAAAATGCTACACTTAAATGGAAAATAAGTCAATAGTACTTTATAAATAATACAGCTGAGCTCCATATTTGACATGGATATCTTTGACAATGGTTAAAAAAGATTTTAGCATCAAATGTTTAAACTCTAAACATCCTTTGCTATGTAACATTTTTGGTTTATTAACTGCTGTGTAAAAAAAAAAAATAAATACATTAAAAGTCTATAACAACAAGGATCTATGTGACAGATGTAATACATTTAGAATAAAATGTTTTCTTTACAGCAGTTAAATGAAATTAAAAGTTCTGATTCTGACAAAATAAGTAACGTTGCATAACTATAAAGCAATTATTATTATTTCTTTTTTAAATTTTCCGTTGGACGTGGCGACTGACCCTATAGCTTGCGGCTAGCCGAATCCGATAATAATTTCACCCAGGACAGTACGACAAGACCAGTTCCTAATGAGTACTTTTGCATGACTTACTGTCATGACTCTTTATGGCGTAGACGTCGATAGCTGGGTCAAACTCCCCGGGGGGCAGGGCTCTGTTGCTGTTCAGTGTGTTTCCCGGACTGTCGGGGGGCGTGCCCACGGGGTGGGTGCCGTCGCTCTCCACGTCCTCCTCGCCCTCATTCTCCTCGCACTCCATCTCCTCCTGCTCCGCCCTCTCTACGTCGTGAATGCCAACCAGGAGGCTGTAGTCCATGAGCTTCAGCTGGGCCAGGAACTATACACACACACACAGGGCTGAAGTATGCAGCACAGAGCAGGGTAGGGAAATGGAATGCTATAGATAGCAGCTGCATGTCCTTTTCAGAAATAGCAGGTTAAAGAGGTCAACTGGAACACATCTGAAGTCCTGCTACTTTCACCATTCCACACAGCGGTGGCTGTGGGAGGGCTTTTTTTTGTTGTTTTTATATAACTGCGTGATTGAAAATGACACTCGGGCAGTAACAGTGTTTTCTGTGTAGGCCACAATTGCAGATTCTGCAGTAGTGGAATAAGTTCAAGATCAGCTATTAAGTGGATTAAAAGAAAAATAAAAACTCACAATGTCTCAAACCTATGGCAACATTAAAAGATGCAAAGGTCACCCTGCAGTTTGATAAACAGGGTCTGACTCCCTCTCAGGGCTCATTAGAGTGGCTACAGCCTGTCTTGTCAATTCTTCGGCTAAGCTTGCTTATCAGCTCTGCACTGGCTTAAGTAAAACTAACTCAGCACAGGATCAAGGTCTGGAAACCTGCAGCATTCTCCACTATTTATTCACAAAGTGATTGTTCCCACCATAGCCAAACTGAACATCAGGCAAATCTCACTTCCTAAGATGTTGCTTCTATCCAGGGTACAGCTGAAGGTCGGGTCAGCAGTGACTTGGCCGAGGTCACACAGTGAATCAGAGGCGGAACTGGGTCAAGCTGCCTGGATATCCAAGCTGTTCGTTCCTCATTACATGTTTTATCCCTTTCTAGTCCACTGGAATGCAGTCTGTGGATTGAGACACCTCACTTTACGGCTGCATTTTCCAGAGTTGTAGACGTTTCTATATCTTGACTACACACAAACAGTGGTGGCTTGAGGTGCAACAACTCAAACAGCTAGCTGTGCAACACGTTTAAGAGTAGATAGAGGACCCTGCAAATATAGGGTATGTAGTTTCTTTAACTACTCGGTCCCAAGCACACTACTGGCACGTGATGAAACCTGTTGTAACAATTGTGTTAGTACTTCTGAAAATAAAGCATTCAGTAGTGCAGCAAACTAGAGGTGAGACCCCACGCTGTGCTAGGCTTCTCTTGAGGACGGTTAAACTGGCCACAGAGCTACAAACATCAAAAAATCAAAGACTCTCCCTACAAGGGACATGTGCCAGATAATGCATCTGTTTTTAAGTGTAAAAAGTTGTCAGGACGTTAACAATGAAAAGAAAATTACAGGTATACTATTTAAACAGTTCTAGCAACATGTGGGGATGTATAACACTATATTTTTCAGAACCATGATTCTTACTCTTTAAGGCTCAATGAATCATTAAGCAAATAAACTAAAAATAAAACAAACACAAATGTTTTATCCCGCACTATAAAAAACTGAAAGATATTAACACACAGTCTCCACAGAAATCAAACAGATGAAACTCAGCAAAAAGGGAAAGCAGCAAGCTAAGCCACGTTACCTCCACGTCTTTTTTTAATTTTTCAAGCAACATCTTTTTGTTGTTTTCATCAATGTAAATCTTTTGACCGTCGTTGATGAAGTCGTTGTCCTTGTAGGTCGGCAGTTCTTTGGCCTAACAAACAAACAAACAAACAAACAAATACTTGAAGCTTACAATCCCTTCTTAAATGTGTTTTTCCTGTTGTCCGGGGAACACGAAACAAAAGTACACCAAAGCAGCTGCAAATCATTTACAGGCCAGAGGGGGCACTCATGAGCCCCCTCTGGCAATGCAGGAGATTATTTACAGTAAGTGGATGATGAAGGGGAACATTCAGACTTGGAACAGGCTGTCAAAATACAACAAAACTGAAAGGACCCTAACTCACTTACTGGTGAATAATGAAAACATTACTGCCACTTACAAAGGATAACACACAAAATGAATGGCTCTTTGGACACCAGGTGTCAACATGTGTCTTTTTTTATGTATTTCATTCATTTGTATTTGGGTGAACATTTTCTTGCTGTGGTATTGATGCTTCACCGATAACCACAAAACGCAATTGTATGAACAAATACTAAAAGGAAACTAACACAATTCTTTCACAAATTCATTTTATCGATGTCTCTAGTGTTTCTAGATAATGCAATCTGTATATTGTTAGGTGTATTTTATAGTTTTCTGCTTTTCATTTGTTTTCCCCAGTGTTGTTTTTATTCAATGAAAGGGCGCCCCTTGACTAAAGCACTCATTTTAAATGCGATTTATACTGTAAGAGCATGAAAAAACAGGTTTCTTTCAACAGCCTCAAGTGGTTTTTATTCTACCAATGCCCTGCTAACACATGGCTAAAGAGCAGAGCTGAATATTCATCCACAAAGACACACACACACACACACACACACACACACACACACACACACACAAGCACACACATGCTGTGGTTAATTTGGTTTAGGAGTAATTCAAGGAAAACAACTCTGCCACGCTATATACAATGTGAAGATAAATGTGACGAGACGAAGTTCAGCAGTGGGGCTCCATACAGGATGTGCTGCAAACAGCAAGAAACGAACACACCACTTTATGGAAAAAACTCTCACGAGAAGCAAACAGAATTTTCTGAATAAAGAAAAGATATTTATAGAGTGATAATACAAACCTTTAGGTACATATCCTGTCAACGCTTATGGGATGTGTTTGGTTGGTTTGTTGTGATCTGTTACCTTAGCAGTAGTGTTCACAGTAATCCTCCTATTCGTGTGCAATTCACATAGCTTAATCCTGGAAGCGTTTATTTGCCAGGGTTTCAGAATTCTGTATTATTGTGTGCCGGGTTTCAGTTTTCTGAGTATCTGTGACCTGAAGCCTGATGTGAAAATGGATACTGTGTGAGAGGAACTACAAATAAGAAAACACCTTAATAAAATTAAACCTGGAGCTTAGTTTCAATAAACATCAATTGAATAGCACTGCCTCCCCCCCCTCACAAAAACAAGAAACAACAGAGACCTCCCCCTCCTCCCCCTCACACACACACCACCAATACCCCAAATGTTCTGATAAGAAACTACACCACACATCACTAAGCATGTTAGTGACACACATAACCCACTACAGATGACAATTGTGAATTAGACATACAGACACATAGGCACATATATCCCTCTATTACTACATGTAATGTAAGATGCAATCCAGGTGGGGGGCTTCAATACATCCCTACATTCTTCTTCTAAAATGATGTGCATACGTAAATCTCTAAGGTGTCCTACTCAGGACATACAAAGTATATCCACATGCATCCCCAGGAGACAATAAACCACCAATGAGCAGGAACACCAGAACGAACCACATTTAGAAGCAGAGCAGCAAATGCAGCATCTTTCTGCTTCGAGTGCGACTGGTTAAGTCAAAACTGATCACCTCATGACTAGATAGACGTTCTGCCCTGGGGTTATTCTGGTTGGACTCTCTCCAGGTTCACAATGACCATTTGGTACAGTGGTGACCAGTGCATTTTAAACCCTTGGATTTGTATTCTACACTATACAGACTGTATATACTCAAGAATGCTGTTTACTTGCCTGCACTCTGTCTGGTGCTGACAGGTAAGTTCTACACTTTTGATTTGGTATTTGGATCCTACGTTTTGGGACTGGCATGTAACACTGAACAGCTATTACTATTCTATTTCATGTGGCACAATATTTCAAAAGTGTCAATATCTTTAAGAAGTAGTGATGGGCACCGATATTGATATTTTGATTGTGATATTGTGGGATTAAAAAAACTAAAAATCATGTATGCTCACAGAGGCTGTGCCTTCCCCCACAGTACCAAGACTTGGTGGCAACCTTTCCTTTGATGCCCATATCTCCTCCGTGGTCAAATCTTCCTTCCACCATCTTCGAAACAAAGTTCAGGATTATTTTCAAAACTCTCCTGCTCATCTACAATGCCCTTCATCACACAGGTCCCAAGTACCTCTTCAACCTGCTGACTTGCTCTGTCCCTCCCTGCAAGCAGAGGTCCTCCGACTCTGGCCTGCTTGTTATCCCCAAGCAAAAGTGCACCACACCTGGAGAACGCTTGTTTAGCTTCATGGCTCTGACTCTTTGGAACTCTCTCCCAGCTTTGGTGCGTGATGCTCCCACCGTCACTCGCTTTAAATCAACTCTCAAAACACACCTGTTCTCTCTTGCTTTCCATGCTCTTTAAGCCTGATATCTGCCATTAGTTGCTGTGTTGCTGCTACTATTTCATGTATTATGCTACTATCATGCATTATGCACTCCCCCTGTACTTAATGTATGATGCTTTTTTTTTTTTTTTTTTTACTGTATATCATGTATTTCTCTGTATTTAAAGTATTATGGATTTTCTTGTTGCTGCTGCATCTTGTAAAGAGCTTTGTGATGGTGTTCCACTACGAAAGGCGCTATATAAAATAAAGACTGATTGATTGATTGATTGATACTGCTAAAAATACAAACGCAGTATAATCAAGTTTACTTTATATTGAGATACAACAAACCCTATGCATACCAATCACGGTCAGTCCTGTAGTCACTCACCACACACTAAACTATTATTGAATCATTTCATTCCATTGATTGCTGTTTAGGTACCAAATGCTATTTGCAGGCTGCATTAACTTTGGCACAACTGACCTACTTTTGCATTGTTCTGAGATATGCACATGTTTCAGCGTTTCATTGCATTTTGTCCATGTGATTACTTACGCTGTTATTAATGTATTTATCACTGTCACTGTGGTTAAAATGTGAACTTTCGGAATTATAAATGAGATATACTTTTATAACATGTAAAAAATAATGATAAAAAATAATAACAGACTATGTTCTAACAAGCACTGCTACAATGTTAATCGTTAGGTTAGCGCTATGCAAATAAACATGATTACATTCACTGTTTTCACAGCCTCTCTATTACCAGGATATCATATTTTTGTTCTCCTCCAGAGATAAACTAAGACTCATCACTTGCATACTGTGCACACACCCCTGGCTGCCAATTAAATGCAGTAACACCTTTGGTGTTAGTATCGCAAGTCATAATGACCTTTATCCTCAGCATGTTGAACAGTATATAGTAACAAACGCACATGTATCATCTCACTAAAAACCTGACAATTGGTTCCTAAGATATTGCCTTTGCAAGCTCCACCAATCAAGTGTCAGGTAGAAAAATGTAACATACAGTACAGTGTGCACATATTCATACAGCAATGTGTGCACATATTCATACAGTACAGTGTGTGCACATATTCATACAGTACTGTGCACATATTCATACAGTAGTGTGTGCACATATTCACACAGTACACTGTCTGCACATATTCACACGGTACAGTGTGTACACATATTCGTGATGGTATCTCCACTATAAGACACATGGGACTGCCATTAAAAGGCAGGATTACTTACATTAATTCTGTAACCAGCTGTTTACCCACCATGTTGACAAAATATATTCTGTAAGTCATTCACATTGAACGCCATACAGCAGCATTGCAGAGCAAAACTACATTTCTGCCTAGCAGCAGTGACTTGGAAGTCCTAGCAGATTTATTGATGTTAGTACAACCCCAGTAAACCTGTTTTGTGAGTGGTTAGCTAAATCAATTCATTAATGGAGCGAATGTGGACCAGTGTTTTTATGGGTCAATTAACTAATCATCACTGATGTGTTTAATGATCGCCCATAATGTTGGAATTTAGTTTAGGCACGGCAAGATTTCAGTTTAGACAAACCTGTGCTGTAATAAACACCCAACTTTACCTCTATCAAAAGCATCCATGTGGTGAGCTTGGTCTTTTCTATAATCACATCAATAAAACGAAACTGAAAGTGCATGCCTTAAGAGCTATCGTTCAGTACGGTTTCCTTACATTTTTGACGGAGCTGTAAAAACGCGTTGCAATCTTGATTGTTTGCAGCCTATGGCTCATACTGCTATGGCGCAACTTGGTGCATTCATCCTGGAAACGGTGCTGCCAAAACAGTGAAGGAGAAGAGTGGGGGTTCATTCAGACAGCACTGCTAGAGCTCACTTCACACACAGAACTTTGTGCACAATACAGAGAGACAGCCTGATCATGAGCAATGCACTGCTAGAGGAGCTCACTTCATACACAGGAGAACATTGTGCACAATACAGAGAGGCAGCCTGATCATGAGCCATGCACTGCTAGAGGAGCTCACTTCATACACTGGAGAACATTGTGCACAATACAGAGAGACAGCCTGATCATGAGCCATGCGCTGCTAGAGGAGCTCACTTCATACACTGGAGAACATTGTGCACAATACAGAGAGACAGCCTGATCATGAGCCATGCGCTGCTAGAGGAGCTCACTTCATACACTGGAGAACATTGTTCACAATACAGAGAGACAGCCTGATCATGAGCCATGTGCTGCTAGAGAAGCTCACGTCATACACAGGAGAACATTGTGCACAATACAGAGAGACAGCCTGATCATGAGCCATGTGCTGCTAGAGAAGCTCACTTCTTACACAGGAGAACATTGTGCACAATACAGAGAGACAGCCTGATCATGAGCCATGTGCTGCTAGAGAAGCTCACGTCATACACAGGAGAACATTGTGCACAATACAGAGATACAGCCTGATCATGAGCCATGCGCTGCTAGAGAAGCTCACTTCATACACAGGAGAACATTGTGCACAATACAGACAGACAGCCTGATCATGAGCCATGCGCTGGTAGAGGAGCTCACTTCTTACACAGAACATTGTGCACAATACAAAGAGACAGCCTGATCATGAGCCATGCGCTGGTAGAGGAGCTCACTTCATACACAGGAGAACATTGTGCACAATACAGACAGACAGCCTGATCATGAGCCATGTGCTGCTAGAGAAGCTCACTTCATACACAGGAGAACATTGTGCACAATACAGACAGACAGCCTGATCATGAGCCATGTGCTGCAGCTCACGTCATACACAGGAGAACATTGTGCACAATACAGAGATCATGATCATGAGCCATATCTACTGCAGCCTGTAAGTAATGGTGGGTATAGAAATGGTTATAAACTAGCGGGCTTGTAAATGATTTATTAACAGATTAATCAAGTAAGTCTCATATGATAAGGATTATAGTACCAGCGATTAACTGATCAACAAAATACCTTATCTATAAATGGCAACTTAAGATGTAGATTATGTACATTATATAAGAAAATACATTTTGTCTACTGTACTTTAAAGCAACCTCAAGTTACATTTTCTGGCACTTTAATAAACTGGAAACAAAATATTAGCATTCCTGAAAAAAGAGACTGAGACTACAATTGACACTCCCTTATGTAAACTGTAAACACTGCAAGTGAAACAAACTCGGTATATACTGGAGGGTTAAAGTTGTGTCATAACAGCACCCCCCCCCCCCCCCCCCCCCCAAAAAAAAAAAAAAAAAAAAAAAAAAAACAGACATGAAATCTTCCATGCAATCGGTAATTTAACAAACATATTCTGATAATGACTACCGATGCTAAAATCAGCTATTGTGGAAACAGCAGTTGGGTTCTGTTCTGGCTGTTCTAGAATGATGCTAGTGGAACCTGTCTGGGTTGCTTGGAAGCTCTCCAAGGTCTCCACAGAGCCCGGACAGTCACAGCTCCATCTTGAAGCCCACTTATTTTTCCCTTCCTAGAGCCTGACAGCGAGCCCAGTCTGTCTGCATGACCAGCACAGGGCTCGACCGAACTCAGCTTAATAATTTTACACTATAACATGCCACGCCACCAGGGAGCCAAACACTTCTCTAAAAGAAAAAGCAGGGTCACCTGCTTGTCTGAGCCAGCTCTCAATAGCAGCTACAAAAGCAGAGTCCTTATATAAGTCAAATTGAAGGTTGTACCGTGTATTCAAAACTCATGCAATGCAACTACAGATATTGCAACAAGCTCTTTGGGTTTGTTATAAAACTATGTGAAAGACGACCCGGCAGACACATGCTTGTGCTTGGTTCTTGCACAGTGCCAGCCTGCTTCAGCTCACCAGATAAGATCAGGTAGTGCTGCAACTCCTGGTAATATCACAGCAGTGGGCAGGGCATATTTTATTGGCATGTAATAGATGCAACTGATAAACTGGTAGAATGATAAAGTAAAAATAATAATAATAATAATAATAATAATACAATGTGTTACTGCTGCAGCTGAATAAACCCTCTCTATGTGTAATCCATTTATTACATGATCATACGCAATTTTTTTTTTTATTTCGGTCTCCCTGCAACACCCACTGTGGCCTTTGTACCGGCAATAAAATGCAATTAACATGTAACTTCTTCCTCAAGTGGGGAATAAAGTTGTATCCCAGCTGGCTGTGAGGAGACAGTGATAAGGATATTAGAAAAAGGTCAGAAAATATGAGAAAGAAATGAAAAAAAAAATAAAAGGATGATGATTCATGCCATTGTAAGAAAGAACAAAATGATACAATCATTCCCACAGTGCTTGCCTTCATCACAGTGCTATTACAAAGAGAACTCCTGCACACACACACCCTTCATCACAGTGCTATTACAAAAAGAAGTCCTGCACACACATACCCTTCTCCCCGAAAAACTAAATCAGCCGTTATCTTCCAAACTCCATGATAGAGCAGTGGCTCATTCCACATGGCTTGAGAACATAAATACACAAATAAATAAATAAATAAATAAATAAATAAACAAACAGCCATATATGACTGCCAAAAATACAATTTCAGGAAATAATTAATCATGTTATGTATCACTCTCCTTTATTGAAATATTAAAACACGACAAACATAAGCTGTTGAGAAAAACTGAGAAAAAAATTACCTTTTCTTTGTCACTAGCTTCTCTAGCAACTGTGGAGCCCTGAAATACAAATCAAATCAGCAAATGAATATACACTGAAACACAGGGCCTTTCTATAAAACCTACAAACCAATGCTTTTAAAACATATCCAGTACTGTGCAAAAGTTTTAGGTGTGAAAAAATGCTGTAAAGTAAGAATGCTTTCAAAAATAGACATGTTAATAGATTATATTTATCAATTAACAAAATGCTAAGTAAGTGAACAGAAGAAAAACCTACATCAAATCAATACTTGGTGTGACCACCCTTTGCCTTCAAAACAGCATCAATTCTTCTAGGTACACTTGCACACAGTTTTTGAAGGAACTCGGCAGGTAGGTTGGCCCAAACATCTTGGAGAACTAACCATAGTTCTTCTGTGGATTTAGGCAGCCTCAGTTGCTTCTCTCTCTTCATGTAATCCCAGACAGACCCGATGATGTTGAGATCAGGGCTCTGTGGGGGCCACACAATCACTTCCAGGACTCCTTGTTCTTCTTTACGCTGAAGATAGTTCTTAATGACTTTCGCTGTATGTTTGGGGTCGTTGTCATGCTGCAGAATAAATTTGGGGTCAATCAGATGCCTTCCTGATGGTATTGCATGACGGATAAGTATCTGCTTGTACTTCTCAGCATTGAGGAGACCATTAATTCTGACCAAATCCCCAACTCTATTTGCAGAAATGCAGCCCCAAACATGCAAGGAACCTCCACCATGCTTCACTGTTGCCTGCCTCATTCGTGTACCGCTCTCCAGCTCTTCTGCGAACAAACTGCCTTCTGCTACAACCAAATATTTAAAATTTTGACTCATCAGTCCAGAGCACCTGCTACCATTTTTCTGCACCCCAGTTCCTGTGTTTTCATGCATAGTTGAGTTGCTTGGCCTTGTTTCCACGTTGGAGGTATGGCTTTTTGGCCGCAAGTCGTCCATGTAGGCCACTTCTGACCAGACTTCTCCGGACAGTAGATGGGTGTACCACAGTCCCACTGTTTTCTGCCAATTCTGAGCTAATGACACTGCCGGACATCGTCCGATTGCGAAGGGAAGTAAGCATGATGTGTTTTTCATCTGCTGCAGTAAGTTTCCTTGGCTGACCACTGCGTCTACGGTCCTCAACATTGCCCGTTTCTTTGTGCTTCTTCAAAAGAGCTTGGACAGCACATCTGGAAACCCCTGTCTGCCTTGAAATTTCTGCCTGGGAGAGACCTTGCTGATGCAGTATAACTACCTTGTGTCTTGTTGCTGTGCTCAGTCTTGCCATGGTGTATGACTTTTGACAGTAAACTGTCTTCAGCAACCTCACCTTGTTAGCTGAGTTTGGCTGTTCCTCACCCAGTTTTATTCCTCCTACACAGCTGTTTCTGTTTCAGTTAATGATTGTGTTTCAACCTACATATTGAATTGATGATCATTAGCACCAGTTTGGTATAATTGTTTAATCATACACCTGACTATATGCCTACAAAATCCCTGACTTTGTGCAAGTGTACCTAGAGAATTGATGCTGTTTTGAAGGCAAAGGGTGGTCACACCAAATATGGATTTGATTTAGATTTTTCTTCTGTTCACTCACTTTGCATTTAGTTAATTGATAAATATAATCTATTAACATGTCTATTTTGAAAGCATTCTTACTTTGCAGCATTTTTTCATACCTGCCTAAAACTTTTGCACAGCACTACATTCTTGTCTCTTATTAGCATTATTATTATCACACAATACATAAACAAAGTTAAAATAGCCCAAAACGCCCTTCATAAAGTAATAGATAGCTTGTTGTATGATGGATAAGGTACAATTTTAACATAGTAAAATGCAGTATGCTACTCCTGCATAAAAATGAGGTGTATCCTGCATTACTGTGTCCAAAACACTACAGGTCGTTTTTATACGGGCTGCATGAATAACTTTATAAATAAACTGTAATAAAATGCCACTTATTATAGGATAGTGCACAATACATATGAACAGCAATTCCATCAAGTTTAAAGGGTTTAATAATGAGAACTACATATTTACTATAAGCTTCCTATAGGTTTTACAGGTTTACTGTTTGTCATACACCAAAAATATAGTGTGGAAACTCACATCTATACTGTGTAAGTGAGCTTCCAGTCTACTTTCAAAACAGTTTGCTTTCTGAATAAGCAATAATTAGGTCGAGTCGAGTGAGCACCACACTTCCGTGATGTTTTTGAATACGAGCGACAGTGTTCTGTTTAATGCAACTAAATGTTTTTAAACTTAGTAAGCATTGCCTTCGTAAACCACGGGAGCGCCAGAACCAATGTGACACTCCCTTTGGAATCCATCATGCTGTATAGTCCTATAGACAAGCTTCTCTTGTATGAGCCTGCATGTAACATTAGTGCAAGCAAAATACAATGATCCCCTAAAGCAGTCTGGGCTGTTTTATTTTTGTCCCTGAAAGTGGTTGTGGAAAACAACGAGATCAAGATAGAGTGGAGACAGTTTGTTTGTGCTCTTGAGAACACTGTAAAAGATTTTGTTGCCAGGTAAATATTTGATATAGAAATCTTTAAAAGCAGCGTGGGTGAAGCTGGGGGGGTGGGGGGGGTGGGGACTGTAAAGTCCAGAATTCCTAGTGGCATGGTTTTTATTTTTTTTGTAAGAGTCAATTTCAGCTATGTTTTTTGGAATGTAGTAATCACACTTATTTTTAGGCTTTAATTACAGTTCAGTGTGATAAATTGCTGTTTGTGTGTGTGCTTATTTAAATAAGGGTAAGGTTGGGAGGGATGGGGTTTGATCTGTCCCTGCCACAGTGCGCATTAGCTCCCAGTCAGTCTAAACGACAGAGATGTCATGTGGATCGCTACATACCGCTTCGTTTACTCAAACAAAAGCATTATCTTGTTGACAAGGCCAGTTTTGAACTGAAGCAATGTTACAATATTGATATCAGAGAAGCTCTTTTCCCTTAAGCAAGCATTTGGTTTTCAGTAAATCAGGATTAACGGCAAGTTTTGATCTCCAGTGGCTGTCAGCAGCACAGATGCCAAAAAAAGGAATTATCACTGGCTCTCTTTCAAGAACTTCCTTACATGACAGTGATGGCACCCAATATGCTTGCAAGCTTTAACAGCAGTGGGTCTCATGTCAGCAGATAATAAAACAGGCTAAAGGCTAACTTGTATCCAGCATCCAATATCAACTGTATGTTTTTTTGGTCGGTCTGACATAGAATTCTCTCAGGAGATAAACTCAGAATCTTATAAAGACAGATTCTGTGACTTAACAATAGCTTCTCACTGAAGTTTTCAACTGAGAATTCTTATGATTTTTTTTTTTTTTTTTTTAAAGACAATATTTCCAGACTAAGATAATTCAATGTGGCAGTGTGACAAATATGCAAATTTGAGTGGTCTTTGCTTTCAGTGAAAAACAAGTTGATAAACTGCAGATACAAGCCACTCTGACAGAGAAGAAGAGACTGGGAATTTGCTTTCAGTGAAAACAATTTGATGGTTTCTGTTCTAAAGACCCTCTGCACAGAGACTCAAAGACTGGTAAAATATTTCAAAGGAAGTCTATTTTTATACATTTTCAAAAAATAATGTGTGTTTTAATATTCTGTAAAGTTTAAAAGGTAGGCTACAAACACATATATCTATATATATAATAATTGTCTAATATCTTTTGTAAAGGGAACAAATCCCTCCACTATATTCTCCCGCTCGACCATACGAAAACAGTTCGTCAAAGGTGGGAAGAGGGTCCCCCTTCTCCCAGGTCAGTAGCCAGCGAGCTGGCTGCTTTTTGTAACAGTTAAAGAAATGCAAAGTATCTGAATCCAGATTTCTTAACTACTTTCCAGTACTCACTAGATATTGATGCAGTACAGTTAGCATATGTACATTATATTATGCAGATAAAAGCTCATCCCATCCTCTCCCACTGCTTACCTTCAGATCATATTTCCGGTAAACAGACAGTCGATGGCTGAATACGTTTCTTGTTACAATCATGTAGGTCTCAACTCCGTCCACTGTAAGCCGGTACATGCCCAGGAACTGTGGCAGAAGCGTGTTTCCATGGCATTCTACAACAAACTGCATGGTGGAAGGTGAAACAGTAGAGTTACTGGAGGAACCCCACAGCATAATGCCCCATGCTCAGACACTGCTTGAATTGGTGCCCAGACTGCCATCAACAATGGGTTTTCATTGGATGTTACCCATCCATATACTGATAAGCCCCAGCCTTCCTTACTGTGGCTTCTGAAAACTGAGGAGGAAAGAATCCCAAGGGCAGGCATACTTATATTCCATGCGCACAGATTGACTGGCAAACCGAACCGATGTGGGATCTCCCACATTCCTCCTGAACCCCCCCCCCCCCCCCCCCCCCCCCCCCCCGATGGTCTACCCGTTGAGTGATAAGACTCCAATCAATGTGAGTTTGATGGATGTTGGCGGTTCTTTCCCAGCAAGCCTTGCGGATAAGGTTGCATTCACTTTTTTACCAAACCAAACGGATGGAGGCTATTGCTTTGTTTCTGATAATGCTGACACTTCTTTTGAGCTTTTTGTTAAGTAAAAAAAAACAAAAACATATGAGAATAGGCACGGAGAAACCTACTCCCCCTGGATGTGGATTCAATGTTTACACTCGTCAAGTTTAGCTCAGATTGGCAGCCAGTGCGGGCTGGCTAAACTAACATGGCAACGTAGTATCAGGGGCAGCAGGGTTTTCAGCCCGGGTGAGCGGTGCACGGAAACGAGGTAATGTAGGACTAATGGCAGAAGATTAAAAATTCAGACAATAACTTAAAAGTATGACGTGGAAATGAATAGCTTCCAGCATTAAAGAAGTACTGGGACCACAAAAGACTTCCGGTTAAGATTTACTGTCTGCCCCACAGGGGATCAGAATATTACAATTAAACCACTGTTGAAACCTGCATAATCAAAAGAGCTGGCATGAGAGTCAACAATGAACGTTTTTAAAGTATGCAATGCAGCAACCCGATCAGTACACATTGTGTTCTTATTTACCTGATGGTATTTCTTCAGTATATTGTGCATCTCCGCCACGTCTTCACTTGTGATAGTCTTCACCACGTATTTCTTGTCACACGAGGTGTGAAAGCGTGCACCACTGCGTCCTTGTGAGTCATTTGTAAACAGTGAACTTCTTGTGAGCGAGTTCTGGAGCAAAAAAGGAAGACAGTGTTTTATACCACATCCATTTCATATAGTGAGTCTGGTGAACTGCGGACAAGCTAAAAAAAAAAAAAAAAAAAAAAGAAAAAAAAAGGCATGTTTGATCGCAAGGCATGGTCTTTTCAGGCTCAAGAAACAAATTTGAGTACAGATGCATCGAACATGTCATTGCAAATCTGAATCCTATTGATGCTTCCAGTACAAAGTTGTCTTTCTTATTCCAGTTACACAAACACAGACTGTAACATCCTATAATCAAAATGGAACAGAACCACAGTGTTCTACCCAGTTCTGGTCACTTAATCTTCTTCTAGAAAGTCTGCATTTTTACTGCTGCATGTGAACTTTTTTTGAATAAATATCAGAATGCAATGATGTTCGTAAACATTTACATTTATTATCTCAACAAACAAGTGCACTCATGAAAATACATTGAATAAGTGAAGTGAATGAGCTAACCTGTACACCAGCTAGCTCTGCTAATCTACTGCTCACAAATTAGATTCAACCTTGGCTCCCAATAGACAGTAAATACTTCTAGATGCATGAGAAAATATATTTCTGCATACAATTAAAAATGCTGTTCTAGCACTACAGGGCTGAAGCTGTCCATGCAAGCCTTTTAAAATAACCTCTCTTATCATCTTACTTCTCTCTCAATTATTGTGCAGCTGAAGCTTGGTGTATATTTTAAGCCTAGCTTCAGGAAATGTGCAGTTGTAATAAATACTGACACATGTTAAAAGTGTGCATGTGACTTTTTATGGGCTGAAATAGTCAATGGCTTGTCAGCCAAGGTTGGCTCTGAGGTAGCCCAAACCCCAGGACCAAGGACCCTTGCTCTTAGGTGACCTATCCAGAGCCCAGCTGACTCCGTTCCCTATTAAACTATTATCGTCTGGCCTAATAGCAACCAAAAAGGCCATGTTGCAGTCTTGCAGTCCCCTGAGGTCTACCTCTGGCTGAATCTAAATGAAGGAATCCACAGCAAGGATCAATACAGGACATTTGAACACTGTGCAAGGCTTTTGAGCTCGGGTAACTAATTTTAATCTCTTAACACCCAACAAGATAATTGCTATTAATATTGTTTTTATCAATGTATATTTAATAACACTACTGTTTTTTTATATATTCCCTCACATTCATTGAAAATGGGGGGAGGGGGAGGAGGTTGATCGAACCAGTTGTGTGCAGCAACACACAACCCTGTTCTTGGTGTAGTAAAATATATTATAAATACATGGTTTGAAGGAAGATGACAATTGATCAGAAAAAAAAAACTGCATGAGACAGTAGTAACAACGTCATACAGAACGGCGCTATTAGTATTATTAATAAAATCTACAGTGTACTAACTGTTCACGTTAAAAACCAATGCTTGGCCAACTTCCCCAGCCATGAAAATTGTGGCCTGTTGAAACAAACAACGGGGATTAGTGAAGCTTCTATTTCTGGACCCCAGCGTTCTCCATCATGTGTCCACGCATTTGGGTGCACACCTTGTGAGTTCATAAACAGTTTGTTTACACAGACAGGAATAGCACATCTAAGCCCCCTGATGACATCACCAAATGGGAGAGTTCTGTATTTCAAATAACTTCTCAGAAATACAAACCCTACACATCTAACAAATACACTGGCATACTGGAGTGTGACATTAGTCAAGCCGATAACACCTGCGCTGTTTTGTGTTGTTACTGTTTGCTTACTAACCATGTTAATGTCCCCGAACAGATGTAGGTATTACTATCAATGTGGGGCCAACATTTGAGAAAACGTCCCCACAAAGATAGTGACTCCTGAAAAAACGATATTGTGGGGACATCCCCACTTTAAAACACCTTTTTTGTGGATTATGAAATGGTACCTGTAATGTACTGTGGCAGATTAACGGTTTACAGCAGGTGTGTGAAATAGGTTAAGCGTTAGTGCCCATTGATGGCTCTACCATCTATTACAGCCTGCTAGAACTGGAATCTGATTGACTGACGGTACTGAATCGTTTTCGAATGTCTCAGAGACCACTTGGAATTTTCTCATTCACTCTTCTGGAATGTTGGAAAGAACCACAGGTACTCGTCAAATCTACCTGGACTCTAATCTTTAGCAATGATTTGCCACAATGTACTGATTGAGAAATGAATTGGTAGTATAAATGAGGAGTTCTCTGCATTTGCATATTATATTGCTCCAGTAAAGTAGAATAAGTTGTGCTGGTTTATACTGTACAATCGACAATCACTATATAATCAGCTTTAACTGTAACATATATATATTTCAGCCAAGTAAATTCAGCATAGATATTTACCAACACAACCATGCATGACCTTTGCAATGACTGTGTGCATCCCTGCTCTTTGGATAAGCAGAGACTGCTGTCGTTTTAAACTCTTTGCTGCATGCTGGTTAAGCTGTTTTTTTCCTTTAAATCAGTGTTTATGCTTGAATTATTTTTATTTGACTGCAATCCATAACAGAGACATATATTCTAATGCACTCAAAACCACATTCTAAAATGCAGGGGAATAAAAGAATAATGGCAAGTCCAGACTATTTATTTTTTACTAATGAATTTGGGTTGTGGGTCAGTCAATGTCCTTACAATAATGCTATGAAACAACAGAGCAGGATTCCTGTACCCTGAGAGTTAACAGCTCTGTGAGCGCACCTCACGCCTGGCTGACATAAATACAGTTTGATATTCATGAAACTGTTCTACCATGCTGTTGGCTTCCTTACAATTTGTATGAACATCAAAGACATATTCAGATATCCGCAGTCATAACATTACACAGGAAACATCATCATTTGCCTCTGCACTGTGCCTCGTGAAGGCAAGGGAGCGGATAGAGGCTTTCATATTTGTAAAAATAAAAAAAAAATAATAAAAAAAAATATATAAATATATAATATATATATATATATATATATATATATATATATATATATATATATATATATATATATATTATATATCATATATACCTAGGGGCTCAAATAATACCTAGGGGCTCTGACAACAACATCAAAGTGATGCATCTATGGCTGTTATAACCTATTTCTGTTTCACACAGTTGCTACAAACAGTTATATTGGATAACTGGTGCTTCTGAGAACCTGGTTTACCTGTGCATTATACAGCATGTGAAGAACAGACGGACAGACAGAGAACAGCTTCATTATACTGCTCCTCTCTGCATGTGCCTTCAGAAACAAATAGGTCTTTTGGATATGAGAAGCTGGAATGGATCCCATTTCAATCATTTTCAGGTTGATTAGTATTCTTCATGCACAGGACTTACCGCTGAATCACTACTGATTGAGAACATACAACTTCATTATTTAAAAATACTATCCATTTGTCAGCACAATTGGACTAAAAACAATATAAATATTTAACAGACCACTAATGGGCTACCTGGAAAACCTACCTGGCCATGACAGCCACAAAATAAGGTAAACAATAACATGAGTAGATGCAGATATTCTGAGGACCCGAGTGACTGAGGCTATGCCAGCACTCAGAGCAGCTGGGAAACACTGCTGGACAGAAAGAGTGACAGAGGGTATGAGGGACTGAACTGCAAGTATTTCACTTACAAAGATTTCAAAAAAGAAAAACTCTTGAAATGAAATAGCAAGAATACAGGCTGCTGTACAAAGAATTGAATCATCATTTTTAAAGATCTTATACAAATTAAAGCTGGGTAAAACAGTTATAGAGCCTATTGTTGCTTTATGGGTTTCAAAATATAATTTGCACATTTGTTAAAGTAATTTATTACAAGTTAATTTAATTGTACTTTGCTGTATAAAGCTATTTATTTTTTAGTGTACACAACACAATGTATTCACCACAGCAGTAATGCACTTTATACATATCTTTACTAAAAAACTATAGCCCCCAGACATCTCACATTACATCTGACTTTTTAATATCTACATTTCACTTTTTGGAAAACAAAACACAAGCTTCAAATCTATGATTCCAGATTCACACAGCACAAATTCAGATAACGTATAACCACTGAAAAAGACCATTAATTTATTCTCTTTTTTTAATTTTCTGTATTATTCTTATGCTGTTTGTGTATTTTTACAGTTAACCCCCCTTCCTCCCCCCACCCAAAAAACCAAAATAACAACAAAACAAGGAACGCACAGGTGTCTGTAACGTTCAGTGAAAATGTGTGATACTCTGAAGATTCCGATCTGTGTGTAATTCTGAGTTCTCCTGCTGTAGAACATTGTATACAGATCTACACTGATGAATGGCCACTGAGGAAATCAAAGACTGCAGTTGTCAGATATCAGTCTGCAGTGAGAGTATTAAACCGAGTGAGAGACAAGAATCATTAGAAGTCAGTCTTGAAGTAGCAGAACCAGGGCTGGTAGGTATTTTAAAAGGCATATGTTTAATAGAAGCAGCTGTACTGCAGAACCATCAGAGACCACAGGAGAGAGCTCCCCACAGCTCCTAATGCTGTCTCTCATTTACACAAACCAATGACATATGAAACAGGACTGTGGACTGATGAAATGCTATTATACAGTACCATGTTAGTGGACTGTCAAGTTTCTGTGGTACAATAAGATGACAGCTTACTGTAGGTAACACTGCTTGTATGAAGTACCGAAGGCCCAGTCCTTCCATTCCGATTTGAAGTAGGACGCTAGAAATCCTAAGTAGAAGGCAGGCGGTATGGGGTCCTCCCCCAACGAGGGTGCAGGTGGCAGTGACCGTCCCTCGCCCCTCCACAGATTTGGGGTCAATTCCATTGATTAAAAGCGAACTGGGATTAGAAATGGAATTGACCCCAGTGCCCCCCCCCCCCCCCCCCCGAAAATGAATTTCTGGGTTCTGGGTTTTGCAGGGGTCTAAACTGCATACTCTGGGCCTAAATATGTGCCTTACTACGGACCCAAAATTCAAAATAAGTGTATAACTTTTTTGTGATTTTAGGAGTCCATATTTAAATAAATCACATTGATGTTTATGTAGGACCCTAGAAAAGGGTAAAAGTTATTAACATAGATTGTATACACTCTACTTAAGACTTTCAAGGTAATAACACTGTTGTAGCTCAATGTTGCCTGAATGTGTCGCCACAAGAGGCACTCGGATCGATGAGTCGACTGTACAGCTGGTGAGTGCGTAGGGGTAAAAAGTTTCAAAGTGAAAGCAAACGCAGTGTTAACCCCTTCATTAATGCCTACATTTTTATATGGTGTAACGAAATGCCCTCAGAGAAGGAATGTTTTACTCTACTTACATACGTAATGAAGTGTGGAAATTGTCGCTATTTTACTGGAAGAAAATAAACAATTTAAATGCTATTCACTGGAATGTACAAGCACTTTAAAAAGGTGTTTTTTCTTTTTGAAATAACTATTTTAGGTGGCTCATCTGGCAAAGTAGACAGCAATTTAACACACCAGCTGGAAATGAGAAGGCTGGAGGCATATTCTCCAATAATCTTACCTAATCAAATGTCAGATCTGTTACATTGAATGGCTTTTCAAACCCCAATTTAATAAGAATGTGAATCCCAAGCATGAAAAACAATAACACTAGCTTCTTCAATTGGGAAAAGTTGAAAAGATTTATCTCCTTCAGTGACTCTGTTATTGCTCTCTGATGTCAATCCGATAATAAATTGTTTCTGAGAAGCGCAAAGGCTGCTCTAGGAACCAAACAAATGGTCTTTCATTAAAAACAGCCGGTACATTTATATTTATTTAACCAACAACTAATGAGAAAATGAATTGACTGGTAATCCCAAAAGTTTTGAAAAGTTTCTTTCTTCATCTATCTCTAAAACAATATGATATACCACAGAGCATTATCACCGCTGGGAGATGTTTTTTGTATTATTCTTATTTTTAAACTTGTTGTACTGTTATACGTGTAAATCACCTTTATTGTGTGATTGAAATGGAAAAGTAATTCAATCTTAATATTCAATATAGGGTCATCCTAGCTTAATTGAGCCAGGAGGTTTAGGGCAGGGACCCGCGGCCCGTTTATCGCCTGACTGCTGCCCAGTGCATTAATTCTATTTCATTTATAAATTGATCGTAAATATATACTTATATTTTTTCTTTTAACTTTGTTGACTTGCTTTTTCGAAGTTTTCGCGCAAAAAGCCGTGCACCATTTTAATCGTACTGCAGAGGGTAATTGCTTCTCATCAGCTTGTCTCCAACTAATTTCATGAGTCTTCCTCTCCTTTCTTAAATGCACAAACCCGCAGCATTGAAAGAACCCATTCCCAACACAGGAGGTTTGTTGCTAGGGGAGTGACGTCACTGCCCTGTGACTTTTGCTACATTACTGGCTGCTACAACTGAACAACTTGTCTGCTAAAATAAAAACCGCTTCAGCAAGTACATATTTCATTTGCTTTGTGTTACTGTGCAATGCGTGTGTATATGATAACAGTATGATATTAATGCTTTGTTTTGTATATTTTTGTCTGTGATGTGTATCGTGCCAAATATATACACAACTATTACATGAGTGGTTCTGTAGATATGGGACAACCCCACAGGAAACAATAATAATAATAATAATAATAATAATAATAATAATAATAATAATATAATAATAATAATAATATTAGCAATTTAATATTGTGGCACAATGAACTACCTAGCAGGTAGCCTCAACAACATCATCAGAGCAATTCCATTATTTAATTACAACCACAGGCATACAAAGTGAATTCCACTGCTAATGGAATATTGCATACAGCCTGGACATGCAAATTGCCAAAAAGAGAAGAGTGTTTCTCTGGGATTTTGCAGCATTTTCTGTAAAACACATAACAGGTTTCCAGTCAGACACTTCTCACTTCAGTATGTTTGCTTATAAGAACATAAGGACATAAGAAAGTTTACAAACGAGAGGAAGCCATTCTGCCCATCTTGCTCGTTTGGTTGTTAGTAGCTTATTGATCCCAGAATCTCATCAAGCAGCTTCTTGAAGGATCCCAGGGTGTCAGCTTCAACAACATTACTGGGGAGTTGATTCCAGACCCTCACAATTCTCTGTGTAAAAAAGTGCCTCCTATTTTCTGTTCTGAATGCCCCTTTGTCTAATCTCCATTTGTGACCCCTGGTCCTTGTTTCTTTTTTCAGGTCAAAAAAGTCCCTTGGGTCGACACTGTCAATACCTTTTAGAATTTTGAATGCTTGAATTAGGTCGCCGCGCAGTCTTCTTTGTTCAAGACTGAACAGATTCAGTTCTTTTAGCCTGTCTGCATATGACATGCCTTTTAAACCCAGAATAATTCTGGTTGCTCTTCTTTGCACTCTTTCTAGAGCAGCAATATCTTTTTTATAGCGAGGTGACCAAAACTGAACACAACATTCAAGATGAGGTCTTACTAGTGCATTGTACAGTTTTAACATTACTTCCCTTGATTTAAATTAAACACTTTTCACAATGTATCCGAGCATCTTGTTAGCCTTTTTTATAGCTTCCCCACATTGCCTAGATGAAGACATTTCTGAGTCAACAAAAACTCCTAGGTCTTTTTCATAGATTCCTTCTCCAATTTTTTTTTGTACAACCTTTTGTACCCCCCCCCCCCCCCCCCCCCCCCCCCCCCCCCCTCCCCCCCCCACACAGTGTGTGTGTGAGTGTGTACTGCACTTTGTGCAGTTTTTAATTTGTCATTTATTGCATAATTAACTATTTTCATTCCTTAAAAATGTTGTGTAGCTGCACAATGGCAATTGCCACGTTAGTTTAAGAAACAGTAGTACTAAAAATACACACAGTTTTGACAAGAAGTCTTTGTCAAACGTCTTTCCTGTTATTGGTCTGACTGGAACATGTAAAAACTGCATATTTCTTCCGGGAGGAAAATAAATCATCTGGAAGTTTTTTTTAATGACTTTTGGAAAACAAATGTTCTGCCTTTGCAAATTTGATTGTAGTTTATTGAATGCCTAGCTCTTGCTTGATGCCTCTGTAGATCACTATTGGTGGCAATGGCTTTATAATTCAGAATTAATTAGGCCCACATACCTGGAAGTCCTGATCATCAATTGCAAATCTTTCTCTGAGATTTCGGAAGACCATTGGACAATATTCCTTCATCTTAAAGTGGCTAGGCATGTTTTCTCTGTAAAACATAGAGAAGGTCATTTTAAAAAAAAAAAGCATCACCCTTTAAGTGTATTGAAAAGTATATATTTAATAATGTAAAGTATGTGAATGTCCTTTTAATTGTATTTAAAGCATAACAAATGGGTACTACATTATGGGCGAGGAATCAAAAAATGCAATTTATAAAACAGAAGTAAAAAATGTATAAAAAATGTAGCTAATCTACAAACAAGTTTTTTTAATTTGTTTTTTTGTTTGTTTTGTTGAATTTAAAAAAAAATTGCCTAACTTGATAATAACAACATTAGAATGTGTTCTGCATACATGTCAGTACAGTATAATGTACTCCAGTAGCTGGAAGTCAATATTAAAATCCTTCAGTCTATTTAATAAGTAAGTCGGAATTGCAGCACACTCACAGTATCCTTTTCAATTGCATTATTCATACTTGCTTTATAATTATTAGCAATAAGTATATCGAATGCATTTTCCTCTCTGGGTTTGACTGACTATCGATGGGGCACCTGACCTGACAAAGGTGGTTTTCTTAATTTTAGCATGTAACATAAACCCCTTCAGGGCAATCTGTCCTGTCAGAAACATTTCAATGCTTTCCCTGACACACAACAGCAATAGTCATCAGTCAATAAAGGCAGCATATTACGACAAAAGGGTCAAGCTTGTGAGAAATATCAGCTGCTGCAAAATACATGATCAATACAAAATATTTTGCTACAGCTATTAGAAGAAAAATGCAGCATAATAATATCATGCTATTTACTGTACTTACTTATTGAAAAGGTGATTATCCACCTTTATCTTCGAATAGGCTTTGAAGTCATCTGGCATCAACATAACTGGGATCTGAACATGACTCAATTCGTTGATCTGTTTGGAACACAAAAGAGAGGCCCTCTTTTTACAACTCATTTAAAACCTTCATTTTTATAACAGCCAAAATCATTAGGAAAAAATTGCATTCCATTATGCTACAGCCCAGTACTCAATGAAAGTCTTTCTATCAGGCTGATCTCTATAGACAGGCGGTCTTTCAATCCAGTTTATTTTTATGCAGGTTTTGAATCATTACAGTAGGTTATTGTAAAGGTTAAAGCGAAAGCCTGATCTGCATCTAAACGTGTGAAAAAAAGTCAGTCAGGTGTAGCCAGAATGATGAAGGCATGCATTTCATGTAACATTTTTGAATTTGGATTCCCATCTGGCTTCTTCTCAATGTGTCTGTGGCAATTCCCTGTGAGTGGAACAATTCAGATTACCGATTTAAGAAGGGCAAAAAATGCACCTCTTGAGTCGTTCTGCATTTATTATTCTGTCCCAGTATTTTTTTAGGTGCGGAAGTCACTGGCTGGCACCCAGATTGACACTGTGGGAGAGCAAGGAGGGGCACTTATCGCATTTGACTGATAGGACAACACTGAAATGATGTGGGATTAGTGTCTGAAGTCCTTAGAAAAATTGTTGCTGTATGCGAGAGCACTGCAACTCCTGTTTACAGAAACAAGACAACACGTCAGTGCAAGCGCAAGGCAGCAAACAAACCAGGATCTGACTCTTAAAATACTGTGAGCAGGGGCATCTTCAGGACAACCTAGTTTATACACCTGCTTTGAAGTATTTACACTTCAATAGGATCACTTTTAAGCTTTACACAGTAAAAAACAGCTTACAAAAAAGATTGCTTACAGTGGAAAAAAAAGCATATTCATCACAAAAACACACACACAATCCAGAAACTAGAAAGCTGCATTTGACACGACTGCAGGAGTGTTTTTACAGTGCAGCAGCCATCCTGATGACACACTGTGGGGTCTGGTAACCTCAGGGCTGTCCTTTCTGACAGCAGCACATTAATGACACTGTCAGCTATTCCTCCCTGGCTATGACAAAAAAAAAAACAAAAAAAAAAAACACGAATACACTGTTCCCGGATCTGCTTCCTTTTTGGAGTGGAAAGTATGAAAGAAATACTTGATATGGAACGTCTCCTAAAGGAAATCAGGAAAACCGATTACATGGAAACCGCTATTGTTAATTACTATCCAGGGCCTAATTTGTACTTTGTTATCCACAACTGACCCGAAAGAAAACTGTCAAGATTGACAGTCAGTGGGGCCTACTTTAATCATCTACCGCGGCAGATATAGATAGTGTAAATGTTTATTTGTACATTATTCCTGCTGGTGTTACCCAGCCTCCCCAGGGTGATTTAGAACACCCTTATTAACAGCTCTAAATACAATGGAAACACAGAGCGGGGGGTGGGGGCGCAAGTGAAAAAGCAGTGTTACGAATTTTAAGATGTTGTTAGTAAGAACTCCCAACAGGTACTTCTCCCCATAGGATAAAATGATAGAGTGATTTCAGAATTTGGCCACCAGGTGTCTACAGTACATACATTCTTAATTTTGCATTTATTACTAGAAGCTGGAACAACTCCATGGTCAGCTTGATTTATTGTATATTTCCCAGCTGTGTATCACCAAAGAAACTATTAAACAATTCCACTGCAACTGACTCCAACAAACTGTGCCTCTCCTTTGTTTTGTTTTTTTCCCAGGGTTGTCAACTCCCACTTGCAGTAGTTGAGAACTGGAATATATTTAAATTAAACTTGTGAGGGAATGGGTGTTAATGCACCACAGGTCAGACTTAAGCACGGTTTACCATCTCATCCGAGAGGTGTCACTTCAGCACAGAACACTCTAACATGATGCAGGGACACTGGATGAGCTGTAGATGGTCCTTAGAATAGTGTTAAAACGTATTCTCTCATAAAACCAAAAGGAATATTAATTTAATTTTTTTACAACTATAAAAAAACGCATCAGAGTAGGACTGGACCATTACCCAATATAACAACTAGATATTAACAACTTTATGTAAAATACAGAGACAGCTGTTTATTGTTTTTTTAAATATAATTTTTACATGCTTCTGGCCATGCGTCTTTCAAATAATGACAAAGTGTCCAGTAAATCAATATTTAAATTCACTTGTGTGGAAACATATTTTTTTAAAGCTGTGATCTGCATGTACATATAAAGACAGATAGACAGGTACTATACCTCTGTATCTCTCCCAGTTCTTGATAATTACTGCTTAAGAATCACAAGGAATAACAGTTATCTAAAATAAAAGTTTGAAATGTGGCATAAATCCATACAGAGCCTCCATGTTGTTGCCATGGATTTGCTTCATCAGCCGGGGATAATAAACCCCAAACCCTGATAGCTGCCTCCTCTTGGGACAGGGCCTTTGACACAGTGGTCACTCTGTTACTGTACATCCAGAACCCACCATGTAAGCTGGTAAGGCAGAAGTATACTTCCTCAATTCTAAGGCATTTACAAAAAAATTACCAAGCAAACAATAAGCTGAAGACAAACTTAGATACTATATTGTTAGCTTTGGGGTATAATTTGAAGGTATTTTGTGGCATAGTGCTGTACCCTGGCTTTTAAAGTAAGTGCCAAATAATAAAACACAACAACATAAACCCTGTCATTACCCTCAATTACCTCCTTCAGCACCACACAACAGTCAGTGCTAATTAGCACTGTTTGTGTGAAGCATTAGTGAAACCGTTTCAAAACTGTCCACTCAAAGTGCTGATCTTGCCAAATGACACACAAATTTGCACTTCTGTCTAACAGCAGCATTGTTTATTTGGAACTGTAGCTGAACAATAATGATCCAGGTATGCATTACTTATTTTAAGAACAGCAGAGCTATTAATGATATATTATTATCCTTAAAAAAAATATACCAAATGAAAGACAAAGTATTTTTATAACAGCTGTACCTGTCACAGTTGGTGACACTATTAAACAACACAACTACAGCAACCAAACGGATACACTACCCGTCTGCAATAGGAACTCATAATGGTCAATAATCTCTCCAGTCATGGGGCATATCCAGGTTCACGAGAGACCCAATCCTACAGGCTTTCTGGGAATCTTTAAATCATCAATGGCTAAACACCTGGAAAAAGTCTTCACCAGTTAAGAAAATACTTGGTTCAGTCGAGTACATCGTTGGTCAACCATACTGTCTAATCAACCGAACACACCTGTAATCACGTGATGAATTACGTGTGGTGTATTACACGCACACAGCTTCTGCTGCTGAAACCGCTACGAGATTTAGCTGACAAGGGGGACCAGCAGACTGAGACTAATGAAAGTTACAGAATTATTCAGACCACCAAATCCTTAGCTGGAGCATTGTGTGCTTTACATTGTTGCAGTTAAGCAAATTAAAACAGTCACCTTGTTCTTGATGTTTCTTCTGTTTCATCAGTAAGGGCTGGAGATCCTGTCTATGTTATTCAGCACCCCTAATACACAGTACAACTAGAATGACATAGGGAACAATTTAGACAAAATATACAATAACTGTAACAATAAAGCCCTAGTAACACAGTCACCGTTTGTTACTTACTGTAGGAAAATGACCCTTCAGAATAAGAAAGAATCCTAGGATAGGCGACTTAAAGGGTACATAAGGACTTTTTATTTTACTGTGTTACATGTTCCCATGTGTTGCTACAGCTGTTTACATAAGGTGTGTGTATTGTTTAAATTTTACATTTTTTTACATTTTGGCCACTTTTTAAAAACTTTTACATTGCATTCTCTGCCTCAAGATGGCTTCCAATGTATCTGCATGGATCTCTCAGAACTACATTTCCCATCATCCTCCTGCTCACTGGTACATCCATCTCAGTTACATAGTCAAGCTTGCTGGGGGGGGGCAAATGGCAGCTTCTGTGAGAAGTTAAAAGGCTTAAAGGAAAGTGTTCATGCTCCGGTACATCAAAAGTGCAGGGACCAGCCTGACAATGTAGCACTGTTGAGTGAAACATTTTCTTTTTTCTTGCCAAAAGCTGCAATGATACTAAGTACTATGTGTGTTAAAAATGCCCTGCCTAAAAAAACGTCATAGCAACAGCATTTCCCAAGTTACTGCAATAATTAGCATTTGTTGAAATTCAAAATTAATGGTAACAGCTGTTGTGTTACAAAACACAAAAGATAAAAGGTATGTTTTAGTAATAATTCTGTTCAAGTGTTTAAGATGGGTTCTGGGAACCTGTCAGTAAAAGTGCTTCGCTTATAACATCTATCATGTCACAGCAACTAAGCAGATAGCAAAATAATAACCAGGGCCGGCGTCAGCACCATGGCAACCCAGGCAAGCACCCGGGACCCTGACGCCAGAGGGGGACCCACACAAACACACAGAAATAAAACTGGAAATACTGTATGAGGAAATGTACTATTTCTGTGCTAGCTATCCTACTCCAGCAGCCTTTAGGACTGGAAACGTTTTGTTTTCACTCAACTAAACTAAACTGTATGCGTGCAGTGCAGTGAAACTTTTCAGATCTCCACCTTTATTTTTCTTCTTTGCCTCTGACAAGTGTTTTGTTGAGCCTCACTATCATAACATCTTTTATTATCATAGCGCTTGAACGCCTATTACAATTAAACAATTTTAATTGTAATTGTCAATTTGCCGAACCTCTCGAACCTCCCAATAAAAAGAAACTCAAATCTGAATGTCAAAAACGGAAGGAAAAGACTACAAACAAATAAAATAAAATAAAAACAACTGCAGTAAGTACACTGTCACAGTTTCTATGTGTACATTTAAAAATATAATTTCTGTAAAGAGTGTTTTCTGTTAATTGTGTACTAAATAATCTACAGATAAAAAAAAGTTCGTTTTTAGTAGAATTTAAGCCCTGTTTATACTTATATATCACTAAAAATCCTCAAGGCAGTCATCACTCTTCCAGTAACCACTGCAACAATAAGCTTCCGTTTTCTGTTTTAAGTTTGGTTAAAACCTATTTATGAACTTCCATGACCAATCATTGTCTGAGTGATCTGCTTGTAATGGCAACTGAAAAATCATTGGTAAAAAAAATTCAAAACAAACTTCATTTTGATGTCTTGGTTGATATCTTTTATTAAAATGAAGCCTAGACAATATTCACTGCTTCACGAGGTTTATTTATGCAATGCCAGAGGTTTCTTCTTTTTTTTTTTTTAACTTTGTTGCAGAGTTTTATTATTATGGAGAGGGGCTCCTAAATGCACCCCCCCCATGTACAATATGTACAGTACTGTAACAAGGATCATTCAGACACTGCTCCTGTAACCAGGGTAACCGCTACTGTATAAACCACAGGCAGTACACTGACTACCAAAACAGGCACAAACTTGAGGAAAATCCTTCATACATTTGTATGAATCTTGTTGAATTGACCTCTTTGGCACTCACACCTGGACTGGCTGTTGTGTAAGTTCTATCTAGGCACATGGACTGTATTGTGTGTATTTGTGTATCTACAGCCTAGATATTTATGTATCTGTTTATTATTCATTGCAGTTTTCTATTATATAAATTCATTAAAAGTCTAAACAATTACTAAATACAATAATTCCACAAACAATCAGTTCTGCTTCATTCCTCTATTTATGCATTCGGTTTCACAGGTGTTTCATTGCCATTCATGATCTTCGGTACACATTATGTTCTAACAGTTGCATTACAAACACTTATTTTTGGAAAGGCTTTTTTGGAAGCACACCGTGTCATAATACCCAGCACAACCCTAATCATGCTTAGCCTAACATCTTTGAAATGAGTAGTCCTACAAGAAGTTGCCTTACTTTGTAAACACGCTCTGGTCCTGTATGTTGTGGTACCCCAGGGGTTTGGCACGTATTCAACAAGAACCAATGCTATGATGTGTTTATTATGTGTTGGGTTTAGTTTCTCACTGCCTATGGGAAATACAGTACATGGATTTTTTTTATTTTATTTTGTCAGTAAGTGTTAACAATGTAAAAAAAGGAAAAAATTACAATAAAAGTGCAGTAAACTTGGTATTTTTAAAGAATTCCCAGATGATGTAATTATATAACTATATATGAATATAGAGTAGTTTTTGTTCATTTAAAAACATGGGCTGCTGTTATAAAATAGAGCAGCTCCAGCTGCTCGTTCCTTTAAGAGGCATTGCCATCTGTCTTCAATAAATGTTGGAGGATTGCATTTTCTACCTGGAAATTTTAAATCATCAATTTACAAAAACAAAAAAAACATTAACAAAATCAGGCTGCTAATTACAGTGTTTGTCCAACTGAATTAAATATGCTCACCACTTAGTAATGAGGAGTTGATTGTATAATTATTCAGTGAAAATGAGCTTTGAAACACTTGAATGCAATGACAATCATTAATCCCCATTGTTGAGTTTGTCAGACTGTTTTGCCTATGCTGTAAACCTTTGTGGTGCAGTGTATTCATTATTTTATTCATCTCCTACCACATGATGTCATGCACCTATATATAATGCATCAATTAATATACACTGTATTAAAAAAGCATTCCTGTTAGAATAATCTAAAGGGCATGACCGATTAGATGGGATGGTTTGTAAACACAATGTTAGGTGGAAATGTGATAAAGCGTGTCACTGATATGTCTAGAGAAACAGTTAATTCTACGACACCACCTGTAATGGACCTTTATTGAGAGAATCACAGAATACTACACATCTTGTAAAGGCACTTGGCTATGTAAACACTGTCTTACAGTAACATGCAAGTACAGTACAGTACAGTGTAACCTTTCTGTGTGCAGTGAAAACAGGTTTAAAGTTGCTGATAATAGCATTGTATGTACACTGTACCAAAATGACATACAGTACTGTTTCTTAAAAAAATTCATGAGGAATGATCTGTGTGTTATGTGGTAATTTAGTGCCATTATCTATTTTCAAAATGAATTAAAATAAAATAAAAAAATGACACCTACAGGCTTTTCCTGCTTCTGCTCTAGTACATGCCAACTACTGTCTTATTAAAATGAACACGGAGTCTACCTTGTCCACTAAACACATTTATCTACATAAAATCATACTGCAACTGCAGTGCCCTGTTTGAATGGCCGAATCCTAGATAACAGTGGTCTCTGTGTTTGCTATTTTCAATGTTTTCACATCCTTTCATTTGCAAGGCACTGGGGTTTTTTCTGGATGTAGAAACAGTAGAAAGGTGCTGTAACAGATAGATGCTGTAAATTTACGAAGCTTTGAAAACATGATTATATCTAACGTAAAAACTTTGAAGCACTCTTTGAGTAGGCGTGAAAGGTGTGAAGAATAATACACAGCCCTTTGGATTTGATCTCGGAGTCTTGACATGTTCTGTATTTGCAAAACATTTTGCAAGGACTCTGCTGCTGACAACGCAGTTCTTGATTCATTTGATAAAACATTAAGCTAGGTAACCACCAGACTAATTGCAAGAGTCATACCACAGGAAACCCCACATAAAACACTGTTTTATAAAACGCTCTTATATAGAGCGATGGTGACAGGTGGTCAAGTTGTTATTCATGGTTTATTATTAATAATATTTTACTTCTGATCTGATCAACTCTACAGACTCATTCTATTACCACACAAGAACTGTGATATTTGCTTTGATTGCACACCAGTTTTCTTTTTTGAATGTTTAAATGGTTCTATGAAAATAACCTGAGAACAACTTGTTTACTACTGAACCCCAACTGGAGAAGAGAGACTCCTCCTCTGTGAAACGCTGACCCAGTGTACAATTTCAAAGAGAACATACTTCATAATCTCATACACTACCACCAATCAGATTGATGCCACGAGTTTAGTCTTCATGAGAATACAGCATCCTTGTCTTTTGGCATTTGAGTCAATTTAAAGATGGTGTTCTAGTCGTGTCTGAGAATTCACCAGAATACTAAAAGGATTGTGAGACTGGAGCTGTCACAGTGTACAGTATCACCAGGAAGAATACACATTGGACTTCAGTGTAATTTGCAGAAGCAGAAGATCAGTGAAAGTGGTGCCCGTTGAGTTATTTTAATTTACATGAACGGTGGTACCTGTGCATTTCCAACCAAAGCGACACAGTAAAATACTTTGAACGGAAGCTTTTTGTCCCCAGTGTCATGCCATTATCCAACACATTGTTTGACAGTCAGATGAAGTTTCCAGGTCCAGATTAAACTCTGGCACAGCTGTTTGGGATTAGTTACTCGTATACCTGTACATTAGGAGTAATACTAATGCAATAAAAAAAAAGTGTTACAGTATGTATTGTGTACACATTTATGAGTGTGCTATTACAAGTTCTATGCCTGTGTTCTGTATTGAAATGTATTTGCTCCACTTCAAATTTCTATGTTTGCTGCCCCATACAGCCTAAAGGTATAGTTAGGGCTTCTGTTTTTCAGGTTTCATTAATTTTATTTTATTCGGTGCGTATTGTTAGCTGTTTTCTAGTGTAATGTAAATCGTTTTTCTTTTTTTTCTGGGTTTTTGTTTTTGACATATTGTATGAAATTAGTGTTTTTGGTTACTTTCCAAAATGCTTGCGCGTTTATTTTTCTGTCAATATGTACAGTAGTAACTCGACAGTACGTGCACACTTCAGCTGTACCTTCTTTCCTTTTTCTTTACCAAAGACAGCTTTATTAATTTAATGATGTTCAAGATGGGTGCTGTTGAAAAAGTTAAATTAAGCAAGGATGCAGAACAATCCATTATCCGGATGGTATCTGCAAGACAGTAGAATCATCTTCTAGTAAAAAAAGTAAAATCACCGGGACTCGAGCGGCTGCCAGGAAAAGGAGGTGCAGAGGGTAACGGCATGAGCCTATAATTTCATTATAATTATCTCTTACTGTTTGATGTAAATATGTATAAAGTGAAGCGACTATATAGCCAACAACCTCCCATGTACATTATTAACATACAATGTGATAAAATGATCATGTTATGTCACGTTCTCGTATGCATTCCTGTGAATTCTCTCGATTTCGTCGGGACACTACCACACAAGACCTTCTGCCTCTGGATTATTTAAATCGCCAATCTTAACATAAACTTCAACTTTATTTATTTACTATGATTTTCCCCCATCTGACCTGCAAAATGTCTTAGGCTCTTTATGATGCTGATGTAGGCTATATCAGATTCTAACAGGCTACAAGTTAAGAATAAAGTATTATTTACTATATATGTAAGAATTATTATATTGATTTGTTCAGAGAAAGTTGTGCAGTAAGTCTGGAAAAGGAGACCTCTGGTTCTCGTGTTTTCATAAGCTGACGGGTATTACTGTACTTGTTTTGCATGTTAAGTTGTGGCTGATCTGTTGCCACAAAGATCCAACAAACTCTGTGTCTATTGGTCGGCTTTTAAAAAGCCTCCAGTTAGAAACGAGAGACTGGCTGTTTTGTATGGAGTTCCTGAGCTGGGAGAACGCACCTTTTTTTTGTTTTGTGTCTCTAAACAAAGAGAGTAGAGTCTGTATAGTTTTTTGTTTATTTCTTTATATTTAAAGGGTGTCAGCCAACCGAGTGACTAAGAACCATTGCAGCAAGGCATAGCCTACATAGACAGTGAAGGTTATCAGGTTGTGTGTGTGTGTGTGTGTGTGTGTGTGTGTGTGTGTGTGTGTGTGTGTGTTTGTGACATTGTGTAATTGATTGTACTATTCTGTAAAGTCTGGTGTTGCTTCAAGTAAATCCTATCACTATTGAACATCTTCTTAAAAAAAATGTAACAATAACTAAAACTTTCATAATACTTCAGGGTTAATGTTTTGTTTTTACTGTGAAACTGAACAAGAAACTCTCAATTTTTTTGCAATCTGCCTCCTTGTTGTTTTGTATACTTCCTATCAGTCACTGATATTCTGCCCAGTTAAATACCTTTGCGGGAGATAATTAGAGGTCCCTCACCTTTACTGAGGCTGGCATAGTCGAAACATACAATTGATAACACTATGTAACACAATTTTTGTTTCTGGGTAGTAAGTGTTATTTCCTAATTGCTTATGCCTCAAAAGTATAGAAAATGGCTATTATTCCCCACAAACTTTGCTTTTGTGACCAGGACAGTGATATTTCAAAATATCACTATTTCCAATGGGAAAATGGGCAAATGTGTGTCTTTTCGTTCACATAAAGTCAGAAAAAAACAACATATGAATCCAAATTAACATGTATTTATACTAAAGTAATACAAAGTATGACTACAAAAGATTTAGAAGTGAGTAGTTTTTAAAGATTTTGTAGTCATTTTTGTATTACTTTAGTATAAATAAATACATGTTAATTTGGATTCATATGTTGTTTTTTTCTGACTTTATGTGAACGAAAAGACACACATTTGCCCATTTTCCCATTGGAAATAGTGATATTTTGAAATATCACTGTCCTGGTCACAAAAGCAAAGTTTGTGGGGAATAATAGCCATGTTCTATACTTTTGAGGCATAAGCAATTAGGAAATAACACTTACTACCCAGGAACACATTTTTTTTTTGGTTTTTTTGTTACACAGTGTAATTTAACCTCTTGTTTGATTAATAACTAAATTCCAGTAACGTGGTTAGGAAAAGCAAGTCTTGTGCACTGTACTGTAGCTAAAGCCCCAATCAATTTCAATGTGATCATTAAATTGCAATGCACTCATTTTCAATTCATGTGTTTTTTTTTTACAGTCTGCAAAGCAGAATTCTAATACTTAGAATGCAGTTTCAAAAAAACAAATGAACAAACTGAAATGGCAAAAGTACAAAAAAAGGGAAACAGTAGCTTACAGTACAGTCCAGTCCCTGGCAGATTTGCTTTCACATGTTCTTAGTTTGTGGCGCACATTCCGGCTCTTATTTTGCCTGTTTTTTTGTGAGTCAAGTTTTCAAAAGGACATCATCATCCTCACCACCATCATCATCACAGCACAAACGAAATAGGAATGAAATGACTTTGGTCAGCATGGATTACAAAATGAAGGACCACTTGAGGAAGAGCGATTTAATGATCCATTTTAAAACTCAAACAGACTCATGCTTGTTTCACTTTACAGTGTAAAAAGGTTCACAATAACTTACAAACAACTATTACACCTCCACTATTTTATTTTGGATTAGTGCTGAAGCGTTAATGACCTCTATGGCTAAATCTTTCTCGCAGCTAAGGACCTGCAGAGGTACAGTAGGTCAGCACACAGCTGCAATGCTGAGGGTGCTCAAAAACCCCTGCCAGTATATCAAAACAATTAGCTGTGTATTCCTTTAAAATATTAACCTTTCTGTTTTTGATATTGATGAGTCTTGTTAATTAAATGTTAATATTTAGTCTTATGTTAGCCTCAGGTCAACAGCTGCATGAACACATGCACACACTCTGACCTGAGCAAAGGTCACATCTCACTGTAGTGCTATGATTTGGCACACCCACAGTGCTGTATGTACTACAGTCAGAAAAAATTAAGACCAGACAATGGAAAAGAAATATAGCAGCTTTAAAAAAAAAAAAAAAGGCTGAAACTTATTAAGAGGAGAAAAAAATCAAATACTACAAGATTTAAGAGTAATTCAGAATTCAGGTTGTAGTATGGAGAAACCAGTGACATTTATGCACACACTAAACGTGTGACCTCCAGGAAATATGTCAGATTATTCAAAAGGAATAATCATATACTACTGAAAGACATCTGATGCAGTAATTCTGCATGTAAAAAATAATTTAATACTTCCAATTATTTTTTACATTTTTTTTAATGTAGGTATTGAAGAACCTTTAACGCTCTTTGTTTACAAAAATACAGCTTATACAGCAGGAAAAGTGTAAACAGACAGTATTTCAAAATAACAAGTGAGCAAATACAGCAATGACTGCACTCCAATCTCAGCTGCATTCTACCTATTCATAGCAGCGTTTAGGAGCAAGTGTTCACATGGTAACAACAGAGAAGACAGGGCAATCAGACGGATTGCTAGGTCATTTGACAGGAAGACAAGCGCAGTTCTTTGTTTTTGAATGAAGCACCAATATGTATAGTACTGGCAGGGGGTTGTTTGTAGAGTTGTGTTACAAATGTTTATCAAATTAAAAACATTCTCTGTTTATGCTGTACAAATCGCCCGCCTCGGCAGACCTACTTCACTATCCAGGGGTCCTGGCCATAAAAACTCTGACAAACACTGCTCTATAGAGCGTCAAAATATGGCTGGTGGTGAAAAAAACCCAGGTAGGAAGGGGTGGACAAATAGAGTAACTGACCAACATGTCCAGCTGGATGTTGTAAATAACTGAATGGACTTAGCCTCTAAAGTACAAAGTTTCTTTTACTTTATTCTGCTTGCTTCAATGTCAAATACTCTTGCTACTTAAAACTACTAACCAATGTTCCCTCTAAGCTGAGCACGTGCACAGCCGCGCAGCAATCTGGCGGGTGCCGCGCACCAACAACATCAGGCCACGCAGAGCCACACATGTTCACTTCATAAAATCTCACGCACAGCACTCATCTATCTTTAGGATCCTTAAAATAGATCCAGTATATTTTTTTCTGGATAAATGCTGCACTGCTGCGGAGGTGTCAATCACCTGCTTTGCATATATCAGTTTGGACATTGAGGAAACCCTATTGGTTAAGAGAAACAAAGAGCTACCTAGCAATAGCCAATCGAGTGCAATTTAAGACATGTACTTTCTGATAACTGCATTGGTGTACGCTTCCTGCGCTTCTCTTTGATCATAGATAATACTGTGTGTGAGAGTGGTGTGTTATTTCTTTTGGTAATTAGGAAGGCGTTGAAAGGATGGAAAGTGTGGTCGGACGATGTTAAAACTTTATTTAAAATCTTCAACATTTATATGTGCCTTGTTTTTGTTGATATTTTCGAGTTTACTTGTTGCATGTGTTGCATTTACTGACAATCACATTTGCTAGTGATCACTGTTGAGCAGGGCAGTTTTTATTAACTATGACGTCACTTATTTAGTATTCAACTAAGCTGCCCATTGACAGAAAAGTAATGATCAGAGAAGTTTGCAATCTGCTCAGTACAAAAAAAAAAATAGAGGAAACATTACTAGTAACCCAGTCAAACAGTTATTAAAATCAGCCTGCAAACTTCGCTACTGAAACTTGGTATTGTGCACTATTTCTATAGAGGTCGGACAGGTTTGCTGTAGAAGCTGGTAAAGATAGACCTGGTTGAGTCTGGTTATAGACACTTCCTATTTTCAATAATAAGACCAAAGTGAATCACAACCTTGCAGCGAACCAAAGGAGATTATGTAGCAGAAGTGACAGAGCCATAAACAACAGGAATCAGCCCTCTCAGGAGTCCCACTGAGGTAACACGGCCTTACCACATAAACATCATTGTTCGGGAGCAGGGACACTGCAAGACAGGACTTCTACAATACATCTGCAAAGAACTTTCAGAACACAGGAAGCAAGGGTGAGCAAACTTCCTGCTTCTGCCAAAAAGGCTCTTACCCAGCTAAAAAAAACATGAGCGAGGTTCTGTTTCAACTGCGGCCGCGGTTTCCTTGCCATGAGCTCAGCTTTGTGATCAACTTCCTGTCGACTCGAGAGTTCTTGTAGCTGACAGCAAACCTGTATGTCATAACTGTAGACAGCTGCCTATGAAATAAATAGGCAAAAACTATTACACACAGCTAAGGTAATAAAATAACCTAACCCAGCTCCATTTTCTCCCTACTGTTATGGTGTTTTCCCTTTAGGGGTAAATTTTGGCCTCTTCAGTCTGACGAACTTTCACACATCATCCTGCTGCTCCTGGCTGTTTATAAATGTGTGTTTTTTGTCTGTTTTTTTTTTTCTGCGGTCTAAGTGATAAATACAAATAGTAAGTTGCTATGGAAACGTGCAACAGCTTGTCATGATATGACAACTTAATGTATAGTTAGTTTTTAAACATCTTTGAAGGATTTTGTGTAACCTGATCCTTCTGAGCTCTAAAAAAAGCACCATTCAACTTTTAGGCACTTCTACATGCTTATTTTACACAAAGCTGTGCTGCTAATTGAGCTCCGTTGATTCGTCGATTTAAATCAGCTGCTGTGTTAATTAGGCAAGGACACTTGCTCCAAGGCTACAGTGCTGTGTTCAAACTCTTGAAGGTCAAGCAGTTTTCCAGATACTGTATATGGATATTGTAAATACAGTTTTCCAATACAATATATGGATGTTGTATGTACAAACACAGCTAATACAGTATACTGTATCCCCATCGTCTGTGGCTGTAACCTGTCCAGTGAACAGAGATCTTGCATATTTTGCAACAGTCATCTACAGTACCTGTATTCACAGGTATTTGAGTGGAAGAATGCCACGTCTATGATGGCTATGCAATGCTTTATTCCACTAGAAACTTGCTGTGTACAGTATTACTTGCAGAACATTAAAATATTGTATTATGCTGTGAATCTGCCTTTTCTTTGATGATTTTTCTGTTACAAATTCTAAAAGACAGCAATTTTCCTCTTCAGTGCTATTATTCTGTACACCTATTTGCAACACAGGTGATTTTTTTAAAATTATTTCTACAGAAACGAGCACCAACATGCTAGGCATTAATGTTGCAGTATTCTTGCACAAATACCTAGCATATTTTCCTGTACTGTACTCAAGCACAACCAACAAAAATTCCTTTTGAAGTGAACCGAGTCCTTTTGTTCAAGTGAACTCAGTTCAGCTGGTTTGGAAACTAACCATATGCGAAAAGGTTCGTGGTATGGGTATCCTACACCCCAGCTTCCCAAGCAGCACTGAGGCAGTGCCGTGTGATGTTAGCAATCCAATAGCAACTGCAAGCAACTTTATAGCTTCTAAGGAGTTATTTCATTTTATGCAACTTTTAAAGTTTTGTTGGCGAAAAGAAAAAAAATAAAAATATAATAATATTAATAATAATAATAATA
Source organism: Polyodon spathula (assembly GCF_017654505.1). Lineage (NCBI taxonomy): Eukaryota > Metazoa > Chordata > Actinopteri > Acipenseriformes > Polyodontidae > Polyodon > Polyodon spathula. The sequence continues at coordinate 8,885,709 of NC_054537.1, read as the reverse complement.
ATAACAACAACAACACCACCACCATCACTAGGTTTCCTGGCATGGGCTAATCATTGTAGCACACTCCTAGGTCAATCACAGTCCCCTGCCATCTTCAAGCCACTTACTCTTCCATTATGCACCAATCATACATTATGTATTGGCTTTACACCTTTAAACTAGAGTTATATTGTAGCGCTATTTCAAGACTCATATTCCTGCTGGGGAAAGTATAATGTAGAGCAGGGGTACTCAGTTACTTAATGAAGGTCCAAAAGGTCAAGGTCTGGAGAACACTGTCACTCCCATCCCCATACCGACAAACAAAGAGCTACACAAATATAGTTTTTACACATGTTGTTGGTTTGGGTGGTCTTCACTAAGGTTTCAAGGTGTTTTGGAGGGAATCTCATTTTTACTAGTCTGCCTTCTTTGATGATTTGTTACTGCGTGAGTTCTTTTCCTGCCATAACCACATAATTGTAGAACTGCTGTATTCTTATGTGCCTGTGTTAGCAGAGCCAAACATTGTGTTTCACCATTGCAAAAACAAAGCAAATTGCAGCAAACAAAACTCAAGCACAAGAATTAAAAAGCTGAACTGAAAAAAATCACTGTGCTTTCTCTTTCAAGTGAATGAAAAATAAAAAAAAACACCTTACAAATGATACAAAATACAGTAATTTTACATTCAGTACATTCACAATGGGCTAATACTCACAGTAAGTGTGAGAAGCAGAGTTTCCTCAAGGGCTTTGAGTTACAGGTGAGCTCAGCAAGAGCAAGAAAGAGACGCAAAGATTTGCATCAGTCACAACAGAACACTGATATTAATATTAATAATGTTCGCCTTGGAGAACAAATATCACAATGTGACCTGCAGATACTTAAGACAGGAAACATTTTAACATGTAGTTACTCTTTTATTTAAACTGCAGCTTTCTGTCTCTGGGTCTCTTTCTTGCCGGTAACAGCTTGGGCAGTGACGCTGCCCTGTCACACACATCTTTACATGTTGTTGTTTTCTAGAAACAGCAGATAAACAAGGACTAATAAAATGAGTCTTTGTTCTCTGGTCTCCATGTCAAGGTCAGGAAATACTTCAGCAAACCTTTTTTGGATAAAGTTACACAAGTAGAATGTATAAATGGATGCAGCATGCTTTTTTGTGTAGTATAAACCTGAACTATTGCTCTTAAAGTCAGTGCACAGCCATTTGAATATTATTTCACTGATCTTTTTTATTTTATGAGGTCTGAAATCATTCTGAATGGTCCCATGGTTGCTGTAATATTACTGTTTTTAATTTATAGCTGTCTGCCATCTTGCCTGGTTTTCCCATGTTCGTTTCCTTCCTGAACATCATTTGATATTGAACATTACAGTCCACCTACTGTACTTCATGATAAACAGAGCCCCCCACTGTTGTTGTCTTTCTCGATGTTGGAGTAGCACCGACAACCACTACACTACTGTATAAAAATGACACATTGAATTTTGGAACAGGGTTACATAGACTGTGATACAATGTTAAAGATATGTAGTTATGCACAAATTTGTTTTTCTTTTTTTTTCCCCAAAGAGATCTGTCTGAATAAATCTGTTTTCCCTCAAACATTACTATAATTAGCCCAAGAAGGCAATTGCTCGGCTATATTCCAGCAATCTCTATTAATCTTTCTGGGACAGCCTTTCTTGGCAATGTATGAAATATGCATCTCATCTTGGCTCACAGTCAAAATACCACATTCCATTACTGTCAAAAGTGAATGAATAGACAAACACAAAAACCTATGCACAGCCTGCTCTGTGAAGCTTACATAGACATTGTTAGAAGCTACAGTGCCTTGTACCCGAATAACATACAGCAGATAACCACATGTTACACGTTATTAGTGTACACATTTAAATGTTAGTCAAACTGTAGAATTCAGTCTGAGCTTTCTTATCAGGAATGAAATATATTGGGAAAAAAAAAACAGGCAGAAGCTGTTTTGCATTTGAAGAACTCCAAGTATTGCTTATTATAGCTGTACTCTTAGTATGTTACTTAAAATTTACCAGCAAATGTGTTCCAAACTGCACTGAAAGGAACATTTCCTTAAAGTATAATATAAATTTGTTGAGGTGACGTGGGGTCACAGGGAACCTTTTGTCTAACTTCAAGAATTTAGTGAACCAGTCAAGCTACAAGGCAAGATCTGTCTGCATATTGTCCCTTGGACATATTTAAAAAGGACATTTGTTAATGTTCATTACACAAAGGACTCTGTGGAACTTGCTGGCGACAGAATACTTCAATTACAATTTTGTATATAACTGTAACTAAAGTCCTTTTCGGCTCTCATTAAAGCCACAGCAGCTGATTTACTAAACTCAGGCAGAGCAGCTCAAATGCTACAGTAACTGTCTGTGCAGACAGTACCGCTTTGTCTTGGCACAATGTTTTCCCTGCAAGTGTATGTGGCACAATTCTAATAAAGCCAGATGCAACACATGTGCTAAATCATTATTCAATTGTCATTTCATGTTTTCATATGCCTTTTTTTTGCCTTGTGACAGGTTTGCTATTATGCTTAAAGAACGTGCATGGTGTAATAGTAAATCTCAAACTCTGGTATTGCGTGATGTCATTGAATAGCACCGGTTGCGCCATTCAATAAACCGCCCCCATAGTATTTTGTTTTTGTGATGTGCTGTTGTCTACGTGCCACATTATGGTATTCTTGTCTGGTGTTTATGTGTGTGTTTTTTGACAAGCCCTGGATTGCGTATATGTGAGACAAGGGGAGACACTTTCATTGGTGTTTGCTGAAGTAGTACCTCACTTCCATGATTTGCTTCATTATTTGGAGGGTTCGTTCCTTTGTGAACTGGAATACATTTGGTTTCTCATTGCAAAGCGGTGAAACAGACCAAAGCGTTAAACTTACCGAGTCCACTTCCAAGCGAATTGAGACGACCATTTCAACTGATCTCGGTTCATTTGGTTAGATGAGCATCCTGATGTGATTACGTGGTTCTCAGAGGTTTCACATATCACGCCAAGTAAACCGTACCAGACTCATAACCGCATCAAAGGGTCAAACGAACTAGATGCGAAAGTGCTCTCAGATCACTGGTGGTTTGTTGCTGTATCTTCCATTTTTCTTAATGCACTTGCAGATGCAAGGGATGTTTGTACAAAATGCGATTGGATAAAAATGTCACCAGACACACCCCCTTCCTCTGACTGCAAAACAAACATTCCACAGCATCAACACAGCAGGTACACTGACAGAGCAGACTGAAAGAAACGCCATAGAATAGAGGGCAAGCCTTGACATACACAGGTACAGTAGGGGACTGCAAGTGCTCTGTCTTTTGACGTACCTGCATACGTCCTTGAGCTGAAGTGCTTAAGCACATCTAAATTGCATTAAGAAAAACAGCAATAAAACAGTTCTAATGCAGTATGTTAATATAAACATGAAAACAATTATATAAAGGAGATACAAACACACACACACACACACACACACACACACACTTTTTGTTTTAAATTCAGAGATGTCTATTTGTCTGGAGTTGTCAAATAGTCACATCGGAGAAAATTCCTTGAAAAAGGAACCCATTCTGTCAAGTTACATTAAAAAAGGGCATTATTTTAGCAAATACTGTACGTTTAGTGCCAGTGTGCCAGTGGAAATACATTTTTGGTCTTCCAAAGATAATACAGAATCCTTAAGTTTTATTAACACTACAGTACATGCAAATGACAAGTAACAATGTCTTTTTAAAGATGTTTGTGAAGTGTTTTTAGGGGGGGTGAGACTAATGCAGTACAAACAAAAAATCACAATACCCTGAAATTGCTTGACTGCAGGCTGTTGTGCCTGGACAAGGCCGAGCTAATGCTTCGGGTTTCAAACACAATAGAACACTGGGAACCAAATCCTGCCAAGCTTTCCAAAACAAGCGGCAGTAGTTAAACTCAACACATTTTTAAGGCCTAAAACCTTTGTTGTCTTTGGCAGTAAGTGAATGAATTTTCCTCACTCATTAGTTGTGATGCCCAACCTTTTCTGAGGCTTGAGCTTCAAGTTGTAGCAATTTATGTATAACAAAAAAAAAGGAATACTCACTAAAATGGATCTTTATTTACATTGGACAGTACTGTAATTGGTCAACTGTATACTGCTTATTATATTACAATTGTGTCTCCCTTACAGATACAGTATTACTTACAGTGCTGCCAAAGAGACTCCCTGCTAATATTGCTGAAAAGTATAGGGCTGGCCTCATTCACTCAAATTCCTTCTGACAGCAGAGTATGTCTAAAAGATAGTCACAAATGCCTTAGAGTGCTTTTTGGCTGCCCTTGGCAACCACGTCAGTGGAATTCCTCCAGCCTCTTATCATAAATCGATTTACTTTGCTAATACTGAAAACAAGGCTTGTATGATTTATGTAATCTTCCCTCTTCGTTAGCATTATAGTGTTGCACTTGATTTAATACGGTTACAAAACCCTGATCCTCAATTGTACTTAAGAGTATCATTTCAGACCTTGACACCATGCAGTGTTCACTGTAATCCATGGATAGGTTAGGCAGACAATGTAAAGGTTACCTACAACCATTGAGGACTGGTAGAAAGCTGGTATAACGGGTTATGCAGAAGAACAGTGAAAAAGGATCTGAAAAAGATATTTGTAGAAACAAGTCTATTGCTTGAGTGTCTATGTCCGACAATTGCTGATCCCATGAGAGAAGACTGTATAATAAATATTGCAATAGGCTTGTTTTTGTTGGTCAGTCTGTAGTCATCAGAGTTATACTTTTGCAATTAGCAAGAACACTTTGATTATTACTTACAGCTTACAGGGATGTGTACAGTATGTCAAAAATAAAAACTGCTACAGCATACATGTTCTGGCCAGTTGTGCACACAACATGAACAAAAACAACTATCATACAGTAACACCTGCATTTATTGGATGTTTTTTCAGGCAACCTGAAAATGATAAATAACTTCTAATACAAACGGTGCTGTCAGCGGGATGATTTTTTGAGTGCCAAGTGTAAAAGCAGTGTAGCAATAATAGCCTGTGCGATCACTGTAATACTGTGCAAGTCTTTTTTTTTTTTTTTTTTTTTGGTTTCTTACTTTAGTGTTTCAGATTTGAAAGCACAGTGGGGACTATGACATGGCACTGAAGTGTCACAGTGTTAGACTGTCTGTGGCTGCTGCCAGTTTACAGAAATACCCAATCCCTGCAGATTAAAAACATCATCTTTTAGAAGGAGGAACAAGAAGCTGTTAGAAGGATGCACCCTGGCCTTTAACATTCAAATGTTTTTTCTGCGTTGTAAAATAACCACAGTACTTTCCCTCAGCATTTACCTCACCGCTCGGGAGAGCACTGCTTCCTGTACGCTACAGTATATAGGCCGCAGGCTATAGTATTCTTCTGAAGCAAGCACACAAAAGTACTTTTATTTAGTGGCAAATCTATGTATTCTTAAACTCAGTGGAGATACAACTATGTATCTTACTGTTTTTTTTGTTTGTTTGTTTTTTCTGCTGAAAAGCTTTTTTGTTTGTGAATTATTGTTGAATGTTAACCCTTTGAGGTACAAGGGACATGTGTGTCCCACAAACAAAATAATGCTAACTTTCTCATTTTTGCAATGAGGTGCAAGGAACAGATTTAAAACGTCCTGCAGGTTAGATCTGGTCATCCAAATTATCAGTCCATCTCAAATGTATTTTAACCCTTACCTGCTTAAATAGAATGACCATATACAGGCATGAATATGATCAGTTTGTGTTTTAGCGTTGTTGGCAACCTTAAAATCAGAAATGAAAGCCTAATATATCCACAGAAAAGCGTTACGTAGCTGTTTCCAATGGTATCATTTATTTTGTTGTGGATTGTATTATTTATTTATTTATTTATTTTATACAAAAAACCGTAACAAAATGTATTAATATTTTTAAAAACTGTCAAATTCGACCCCTTTCTAAATTATATATATATATATAAAAAAAAAAATATTAGGATGTTAAATTTTATGAAAATGTCAAATAATAAATATGTACAAACAATGTCCAAGACGAGATTTATTTGTTCAAGTTACTTGGTTTATGCAATAACCTGAAAATAATTTTTTAAAAAAGGAACAAACCTGGTTGTACTTTTAGTGGTCAACGCTAATGTTGACGTTACTCCATCCATTCACAGAAAGTCAACAGTAGATGTTTTACATTGTTTTGCAGTCGAAAAAACTACTTCCACGCTGTTTTGCGGTATATATTCAAAATAAAGCTACATTAGAGTTATAATTTCAATGTTACTAAAGTTGCACTTGATATATCCATTTGTTTACAAATTTAAAGTTAGCCGTGGCCGTGCTCCCGGAAGCTGTTTCACGACTGTCCAGCAACAGCGGCTGTGTGCAGTCCATATGTTACAGGGGAACTAAAGCGGGGTCTGTTAACATTAGCGGAAAACAAGGCAATTAAATTGCCAACAATTTCAAACAGAATACGTTTACTGTAGAATGTTGCTGTTACAAGCATTGCATGACTAATTAGGGTCCTTACGTTTAATATGCCAATCTCATTCATTTTTGTAACGCTGAAAACTGACTTTGCAATGATTTTATTAAAAGTGGACACCTGCTACCTTCACCCTCAGTCTGTTAGAATAACACAAGGATACATTACAGTAATGCAATACTCATATCATTATGGTTTTAAAGTCTATAAAACAGTACTATAAATGGAAAAAATACATTTAAATTACCATTGAAATCGTAACTGTAACAAAAACACAGATTTAAACGTTCATGAAAACCTGGGTTAAGGTCATGCTTGTTTTAACCAAAATGCATTCGTGCAGCTTGCGTCCTTAGCTTGGAGGAAAAAAAAAACAAAAGCAAAAAAAACCTGTGGTTTGTTGAAAACTAAAATGTTCCAGTAAAACTGCCTGTACAGTACTTGCTTTGAAATCTGCCTCACCTTTCTGAACACATTTGTTGGTTCAGTAATGTTGCCTTCTCCCTGACCAGCATGCTGCTTATAGGAAAAGCGCCTATGTGGTTGCACTGCACTCATGGGTGAGTGATTGCTTGCTTCTGGTTGAAAGTGGGTGTTCGGTCCACCGGTCGGTTCCGTCTGGTGTTTGTAACTCTGGGTTCTACTGTACTGTACTAACACACAGACTAACAGTGACCTGCAAACCACAACAAATACCACTGGAATGGGAAATTGGTCTGATAGTTGTAATGTGAATAAAATCTTTCAGTTTCTTCAGCCTGGAATGACCAATACACATTTTTAAAAGTGACTTTACTGTTACAGTACTTAAGTCTTAAATGATTGTACACAACAAGTGTTCAAAAATTTAGTGGTGAAGAACTTTAATATTTAATGACCTGACACGACTGAAGTGGGTGAATCACACTCTTCCAAACTGTGCCAGGTTGCAAAGCAGATGCAGAGATTCCCATTAGGAAAGTGGATTCATGATTAGATTTGAACACATGACCGTACCGTGCATGGCGTGCTGTGTTTATTTCACTCATGAGGGTGGCCGTGATGAAGCTAACGTCCCTCTTAGGGAGGTTACTGCAGTGGTTATTCAGTCCTTCTCACTTTCGAAATAACCACAGCGCTCAATCAACGCGATTCTCCTTTTCAGTTCAGCTCTATATTAAAGAACTGACACATTTCCAAATGCTACAAAACACACACACACACAAGCCAGGGCACTACATTAATTTGCCACCTTTCCATTTTTTTGAATTTATTTTAAAAAAATAAATAAATAATGTTTAAGGACAAAGCCCTTCTGCATACATTTTAAAATTATCTTTATTGAGCAGCTTCAAGTCAGGTATTAGTTCTGTACCACACAGTATAATGCAGAAATCCAAAGTGCAATATTTTCAAAAAGGAAGCAGACAATGCCATTGTACAATGAATGGTACAGCAAATGACAGATCGTGTACAGAGCTCTGTGTGCACACTACATGAAACCCTAGTCTTTGGAGAAACAGGAGGATGAAGTTGCTTGCTTCCAACTAAAGAGCATGCAGAAAAGATGTGCACCTCTGCCACAGTCTGAATCATTAGCTGTGATGACGCATACTGTTCAATATTAGCATACTGCAGCAGACAGCCTGTTTTATTTATGATGAGTGCAGTGAATATCCCTGCTGCAGGTCTCACACCTGCCAGCCTGTCTGCCAGCCCTCTGCTGCAGGCCACAATTGACAACCTTATAGTAGATCCTGCTGCCCTGCACTGCACTGTAAGTAGCCAGGTGAAAGTTGTTTCATAACCACTCTTCAAGTGAACCTACAAGTTTCACCTGTGCCAAGCCGAAGTGATAACTGCCCCCTAGTATTTTGTACCGTTTCAAATGGCTGTACAGTACAGGCAACGTGTAAACTTTACACATAGAGGATACTCCATGAACGTTCATGGAGTACTGACTATTAGACAAATGAGGACGAGCACAAGGGTTGTTTACAGCTATCCTCATGAGTGAAATAAAACACAGCACTCTACTGCGCGTACAGTATGTGCTGTAGTATTCTGTGTTTCTGTAAGTACTGTATACAGTATGTAACCCTAAATGAAACAGCTGGTCTGGGAAAAGGCCATCAACTGTGTCATTTACTCAATCAGTCTGCTGTTGGATTTGAATACATGAAAAGACAAAGGTTATAAAGAACCACTGCATTTTGTTTTTATCAGGAAAAACTAAAATTGGCTGAGAAAAGTTATTTTTAGTCTTAATGCAAAGCCCTGACATTTAACTAATGACAAAAGGACTATATATTGTATTATTATTCCTACTATTTAGACAAGGTACCACTGTTAATGTGCCTCATCAATTACAGGGAAAATCCAATTGTATTTAACTATTCACAAACAGAAACATTAATTTAAAAAGGCTGCATCTGTCTGTTTACAACCAGCGCTTTCACAGATCATTAAGCAATGACCAGGGCTCTTCTAAAGGTAGGTCCACACAGCTGCTATTATAGGGCTCCAATACATGTCTGCACTCTAATTACCTTTATCTGGCAATCGAAAAGCCAGCACGCTCTATACTGAGCTTCAAGCTTTGCTAATTAAACACAGCTGGCATTCCAGGACACTCTACAGATCTGAAAACCTACCATTCAGATTTGTATGTCAATAAGCATACTGCAGCAGTATAACTTTAAGCCTGCTGAAAAAAAGACAAATGCTGCTGGTATTTAGAAATCAAGTCATCAAAAGTGGTACAATTCTAAATACACAATTACTAAGGCAAAGGGAGACTTGATTGATAAACTGAGCAGCACAATCAATGACACATTCAGGCCAGAACAGCACAAGATGGCACAGCATCAATGCACGTCCTTTCAGCTGCTGCATGCTGGCAGGATAGTGTGCAGTTCACTGCGCATTTGAATGTACATTTGCGGTCATGGCAAGGGCAGGACACTCAAAACAAAGCTGAAACCTAGGCTAAATGGAGTGCAAATGTCATTCTGTGTTGTCATTGGTGTCCATTATCCAGCTGCATCTTGTAGTCTTACTTCTGGGACGTATAATTATTTTTCTTTTTACTTTCATACAGTGGTACATATAATAGCTTTTATTAAGTTTTGCAAATGATTGAATATTCAAATTACTTGAATTTTGATGTGGATATCCGAACATGAAAATGCCACGTCCGTCCCAACACGAAGTCTAAACACACCTTACAAAGTCTGAGTTTCCATACATAATTAAAGCCTAAATTATAAAATGGAAGCAGCAGGCTTACTGTAATAACCCAACAACTACTTAAGATGTGTTCAGTAGTCGGTAATGCATATCTTAATGTTCATAATCATTCAGGTTTCCACATTTGTGTCCTTGACTTTACGTGGAAGGGTAGGGTGCACTTCACTGTGTGTAATACACAGCCGAAAGGTGCTACTGTACTGCAGACACAGTAATCAGTGGCTTCAGTTGGAACAATATCCTGTTAATACCCATCTACTTTAAAATATTTAACAGGCTGAGTAGCTAACTGGGGGTACAGTACCTGCGGTATCTCCTGATACACTGAGGATCCCATTAACAGCACAACAGCGTCTAAGGATGTAAACCCCATTCATACAATTGGCAGAAAAGCATGACGATAAGCGGAGCTGTTTAAGGGCTGAAATGAGTGAGGACAGAATGGTCCTAACACCTGCTCTAGATGAAAACCCCGCCAGTATATCAGCTTGTGAACTACACTCCTTGTCATTCATATGTGAACTGAGGCCGCAAGGGACTTTCTGTGTTCATGCATTTATGCAGGTATAAAGTAGCAGCGAGCAGTAGACATGGCACATTTACTCAGTGTCACTGAGAGCCTACTATTGTAATGTCTGGTGCAATAACAACAACAACAAAAATACAAATACAACTCAGATGTGCAAATACATTGTATCCCTCTCCATGGTCAGAGACTGCATGCACAGAAACGGAAGCTACTGCATGTGCGTGTCTTTTTTGACCATGCTTTTGCAAGTTACTGTATGTATTTTCAACGTGGAAGCTGTCTGCTGAACACTTCCAACATGCAAGACAAAATAACGTAACAAAGCTGAAGCGAAGTCATAACATCTGAATTTGTCCAATGTGTTCCATATTACAAATACTGTCTCTACAGACCATGTGGATTCTAAGTGAGGCAGTTTTGAACTGTTGAGGACTTCCTTTTCTCTTTTTTTTTTTTTTTTTTTTTTTTTTTTTTTTTTTTTTTTTTTTGCAGAACGAAGGATTTGACACAGTCATTTCACAGAAGCAGGGCCTGTAGCTCTTCACAGAGTTTCCACCCAGGATATAATTATACAATATAAATGTGGCTGTTGTCCGCTGGCCCACTGAAAGGTCACAAAAGAAAGAAGCAGAACTAAACATTGCAAGTAAAACAACCTACAGCATTTAATGTCTTCTTTAACATTTTTTGGGCTTCCTGAATTCAAACTCTTTATAAAAACTCTGCAGATAGAAATCTTCTCAAACATTCTACACTGTAAATGTGACTTGTCGTATTGGCACTGAACATATCAATGGTTTTGTTTTGTTTTGTCTTTCCCTGTTGGATGATTTTTTCAGTTTTGTTTCCAACCTCCATCTGCTGCACTGCATCCAAAAGATCAGAAAATATCAGCTTTAGATAAAATGTAAATGTATTTTGCATAATACTGTAAGCCCTGAACCAGCACACTTGCCTTGCTATAATGGCTGGTGCCACCTTATTAGCGAACAGTGTAAAATATGACAGAACGCTTTAAAAGAGCCTCCCTTTTCATTCCAGCAGAACAGCAGAGCAATGTTAAAGCTACGAAGTGTAATACAAAGAAGAACATCTGAAGTGTCATCAATGCAAACACTGTAATTATTAAGCAGTAATTAGGAATCATGTGTTAACCCACATTTTCTTTTTAATCTTTCATGGATATTACAGTACATCAGCAAGGGGTGAATCTCTAGTGGTTTCTAAAAAAAAATAAAAAATATTGAGTGAAATTGAATAAAACAGGATCCTACTTGAATTTCAAAGCTTATTACTGTACATCCCTGGAAGCTTTCACAATATCAGTGGCTTTGTTTTCTTGTCTTAAGAAATGTTGATCAGCTGCAAGAATTACGCCCACTCACTCACTAAGCATGCACAGGGCACCCTGTACTTACATCTACTAAAGCACTGTATGCCCATATTGTTAATGGAACCACACTTTCACTCAACCAAGATCTGTGCAGATCCTACCAAAGAAGATGCCCAGGAATGTTGCTAAGCAATCATACTCTGATTGCTACAGCAGCCTCAGGACAAGAATGCAGTGCCACACTCTAAAAGGTGCATGAAACAATGCCTGGGGCAAGTACTAAAACAGACAATGCTGAGAAATACTCTGCACCATCATCTCTCAGTAACAGGGCTTCCAGTTTTACTGTTGAAAACCCAACACAAATAATCCAGAACAGCGCGTCGGTGAAGCAACATGAGAGAGACACAGTGTATGGGTTAAAATAAATAAATAATACTATTTTAAAGAGAAAATCTGAAAAGACAAATACCACATTAAAACATCTTTTACAATGTACTTAGTATTTTAATTACTTCACTCATTTTTACTTATAAGTTTACAGTGCAGTAAGTCTACTTAAACCAAAGCACACCCCTCACTTCAACAGGGGCTGCTGCATCCCTAACACTGACTTACTTACTTGATGATGTCACTCTACCCTTTTTGTGTCTCAGTCAGTTAACTCGTCAGTGATCCGTAAACTCACTGATTATATTTGGACACTGGAAACTGATCTTCAGTACGACTTTCCTATACAACACATTTACTATGTACAGTAGAGCACAGGCAGAAAGTCCCATCAGGAAAGGAGATAAATTTAAAATGTTTTGACAGAGACAATAACACACTTTTTGTTCGGCTCTTAAGCTCCTAGCAACCTTGGAATGAATATAGATCCGGTCTCTAATTAAACAAGTTGGGTTGTCTCAATTTAGAAAACTACAAACCAGTATAAAAATTTAAAAAATCCCAGCCACCACAGTTTGTTCAACTCCAGGTCTGTAGGAGATTGCAGACTGACAGACGCTGTCACAGTGGATATTATAAAGCACTGCACACTGCTTCTCTAACCCACCTGGAGAAGCCCAGAGAAGACAGGTTTGGATGCCTGATGCCCCAACCAAGGTCATGCACTAACAACATTAACCATGACCTTCAAAATGTAAAGGGCGAGTCTAGTGTTTTTTTTTTTTTTTTTTTTTTTTTTTTTTTCTGAAGTAAAGCTTTCTTTTCATACACTGCTACTTCCTTTATCCCCACAAGATATTTTACATTTTATATAAAAATAACTTTGTCCTTGTACTGAAGATTGCTACTGCAGTACAGTACAAGAAACACCACTCAAAACAGCAGACCTCTGAACTAATCTTGTATTTGCCATTATACACCACATCTTTCTATTCCTTTTAGTATAAGAATACATAGTGGAGGCTCCTTAGAGGGGGCAAAGTGAAATATATATAAGTCTCCATTATAAACTCCTGCTATTAACCACAGTACTGTCAGTAGCAGATCAAGTGATCAGAACACAGGTTTTAATTGGAGGAGCCCAGAGTTTTTTCTTCAGAGGCAAGCCTCTGTTACAAACTCCTGTCTGCTATAACGACACACAGTATAGTACTAGTAATGGCAGATGACGTACTCTGATCCCTGGTTTTAATTGGAGGAGTAATTCAATATGCTTGCAGTGTGTAACAGTTAAGTACGTTATAATAAACTATGATGGGCTTCTGTTTTTTTTCTCTCTGTTGGCTTCCCCCTTCCTGTTCAATTTGTACAGTGAAAGAATCATAACAGAGGTAGGCTTGAATGAGATGAGAGGAGTCGTCAAAACAGGAGAAAAAGCTTAACAACCTGCGAAGAAAGAGGACCTACTGACCCTGCTGGAGTCTGTGAAGAAAGCAAGTGAGAAAGCTGGCCTTTTCCTCAATCTCAAGAAAACAAAGGTGATGTCCAACAAGAAGATGTACGATTTCAGAATTGCGAATGAACAGATAGAGGGGGTGAAGAGTTTTTCCTTTCTTGGGTCCACGATCGAGGAAAATGGAGATTGCAAAGATGAGCTGAAGAGGTGTTTAGGGTTAGGAAGAGCAGCGATGATTGGTCTGGTTAAGATTTGGAAAGACAAAGACATAACAGCGAAGACTAAGAAGAGGCTGGTGAAAGCAACGGTGTTCCCTGTAGCTTTGTCATGGACAATGAGGACAACCGAAAAAAGGAAGACCAATGCGTTTCAGATGTGGTGTTGGAGATGAATGCTAAGAGTGGCATAGATGGACAGAAGAACGGATGCTTCAATAATAGAACAAATTGGAGAAACACTACCATTGCAGGCCATGATTGTGAAGCAGAAATCATCTTAATTCGGTCATGTGGGGTTGGAGAAATAATTATGCTAGGAATCAGTGAAGGCAGGAGAAGGAGAGGCAGACCACAGATGAGTAGGTTGGAGATCAAAAGCATAACAGGACTATCTCTTTGCGATCTCCAATATGCAGTTACAGACAGAAAAAGGTGGAGGGTGTTCATCATGGAGGGCTCCAGAGGTCGTGTCCGGTACAAGGCGAATTTTGTTTGCACTTACTGTAAACTATACTGTATTTAAATATTAATCTTGCATTGTAACCCCATACAGTACTGCCCTGTAACACTTGTAAGTCACCTTGGATAAAGGCATCTGCCAAATAAAATAAAATTACTACTACTACTACTACTACTATAATAATAATAATAATAATAATAATAATAATAATAATAATAATAATAATAATAATAATATGAAAAGTGTTGTCAGTCACAATACAATAATAGTCTACTGCTGCTGAGGGCTTAATGCAGCCCCCCAGGCCTTCTGCCTCTTTTTATCAGACAATGACCACTTGGACATTTCCTAATCCTAGGGGATGCAGCAAGACATGAACGGTGTCCGAGGTGTAAATCATGAGCCAGATACAGCAATAGAAACATGAGATATTTTTCTGAAATGTGTAGATAGTCTTTCTTTTTCCACTTACTGGCTGATAGGTTTGCATTTTCCAGGGATGCTCTAATTTATGGCTGCAATTACCTTGATCGCAATTGGTAAGTGGAAAGCAGCCCCTTGAAGGGCATCCTATGTTTGTTTTCAGTTCACAGATCACTTCTCCCTGTTGCACCTCTTATTGAAACAGCAGCTGCTGATATTTCTTAGAATTCACTGAGCATCCACACAGCCTGGCAGGGCACTGTCAAGTCACTGCTTACTGCCACAGTGTGTGCTCAGTTCATATGCACCACACAGCTACAGAATATGCACCTGGGATAAGAATGCTACATGTACAGGGATTTCTTCTGAGCAGTCATTGTTGTGATTTTAAGCTACAGTAATAGATCATATTACATTTGAAATGGTTATACTTTTCTATCTTATTGATTTAAGCCTGCTACTGATTATGTTTAATTATGTTTGATTAAGTTCAATGCAGCCAGCTGCTGGGTTTTTTTGTGTTTTTTTTTTTTTTTTTTTTTTTTTTTTTTTTTAAAAACTGTTTTCAATTAAATCAGGTTTACAGATTCAAGACAAAGCTACTGTAGTCAAGGTAGACTTAAAGTGTTTTAAGGAAAGAGAAATTAGTTGTTAGGAAAACATACCGTAACCAAGCTTTTTCACGTACTGGAGGTCAGAATGATGGGGTCACCAGCCTTGATCAACCCACCTCTCACGCGTAGTGGTATATTTATAGGAATGTAGATCGACCACTGTTGGTGGGGCTTTGATCACCCATTTTTCATGAGTAGATAGCTGTCTTCTTTTAAATAAAACTCAGTCGCACAGGAGCAGTGGCACGTTTTTGCAGAATGTGGCCAGGTTCTAATGAATTGATTGACTGTCAATTAGACCTGACCACATGGTATGAAAGAGGAGCTGGGAAAGTTACGGGGGTAAGTTACAGTAGGAACACCAGCCAGAACTATAAGCTGTACTCTGGGTGTTACAACAATGCGATAACCCTAGCTTGGGTGACTTCTGATTTGTATTTTTGTTTGTGTATTTTGTTTCGAATTGTTTAATGAAAGTGGTATTAATGGTATTTAATGCAGTTAGTGGAGTGAAACAGCTTTCTACTGCAAGAGGTGATGTGATGGAACAGCAAGCACTGAAACGCATGCATCGTTGGAAAACCAGTCAGTGGTTCCTGAGAAGGCTTACACATGGCTTCTGGTTAGGGTTCTTGTTAAAGGAAAGAAGCAGCAGATTGAGAGACAGGAAGACGAGTCATAGTATAACTCTGAAACACTTCTAATCTCAGAAGCCACAGCAGTTCTCTCTCGGTAACCACTGGCTGTTTTTTTTTTTTTTTTTTTTTTTTTTAATGACTGGTGTGTTTTCAAAGCTTCTGTGTTCCGTCATGTGACCTCTTGAAGTAGAGAGGCTAGAAAAAACCTAAAAACAGTGGCAAGACCATTTTACTAAACTAACCTAAAAATACCATTACAAATCATTAGATAGTATTGGAATTATTATTTTCGCTCATATTTTTTAACATACTTTAAGCAAGACATGATTTACATTGTACCAATAGATCTCTCAGCAAACAGACAAAACCTGCAAGCAGTTTTATTTTTAAGCAATCAATATGATCGTTAACTACTCTCAAATGAGATAACCCGACCTTCTTTCTGATACAATGAAGACATTTATATTTTTCCAATGGAAAATGTGGATATGTTTACTGCAGTCATAAAGATATAGTTTATTTGCATTCTGAAAGATGTTTTCTACTGATACAACAATTCATTTAATCAAGCATGACAAAATGACAATATAAGATATAACGCTCATGTTGGTCGTTTAGATGTATTTCAATTTACTTAATAATGACATGCTGTGAATCTTTTCATTATGTGCATGCTTGAAAAGGTAGAACTGTGGCCCTCTCAGCATGCCACCAGGCAGACAGTGGAAAGCTGATTGAATAATCTTGTCTTGGAAGTCGATAGAAAAGAAACTTCTTGTAAATCAGGTGCTGCTGCAACAGAGAGATCCACAGAATTCTAGAGAATCCAAAGATTACACTATGTAACACAATTTTTGTTCCTGGGTAGTAAGTGTTATTTCCTAATTGCTTATGCCTCAAAAGTATAGAAAATGGCTATCATTCCCCACAGACTTTGCTTTTGTGACCAGGACAGTGATATTTCAAAATATCACTATTTCCAATGGGAAAACGGGCAAATGTGTGTCTTTTCTTTCACATAAAGTCAGAAAAAAACAACATATGAATCCCAATTAACATTTATTTATACTAAAGTAATACAAAAATGACTACAAAAGATTTAGAAGCGAGTAGTTTTTCGAGATTTACGATTATACTGTATTTACACTATTTTTATACTGTATATTTTGGATGTAAATATCATAAAAAAGACCATGACCTACATCCATTTTTTTGTAAAGTGTATTTACAGATGGACAGGTTCCTCCAAGATATGCCTATATTCTGATACTCAACCCAACAAGAAACTGTGTTTCTGGGAGTCATTTTACTGCAGTAAGACAGAAAAGATATGAATGAATTATAAAACAACACAGCAATGATTTTTTAGAAGCTGTTCCACCGAGCTGCCACAGGGGTCATTTCATAATTAATGGTGTGAATGCCTGGCCCTTGCACCAAGACTTGCTCGGCAGGGGTGGGGGGGGGGGGGGTCCCATGGAGGCACCAGATGAGCATGTGAGCTGGCCCTCCTCTCCGGGTCAGTGCCCTGCACAGCCCTACAGCATCTCAGGAGGACTGAGCTGGAGACGCAGGTGGCGGCTGACGGCTGACGGCTGACGGCAGCTTCATTCGCCTGGTGCAGTAGTAGGGGGCTGAGGACCAGGATCAGAAGCTCATTCTTACCTGTCAGGTTTCTGAGGCGCACTTATCCCAGCCACTCCAACACAACACAAACAATTTTGCTCCAGAAGGCATGCAGACACTAAAAACTATGCACAGTTTCTTTGAGTTGAGTACATGCCTGTGTGCATTAAGACAGTGCTCTTGTGTAACCCAACCTCATAACGATCTGTTGTCTGTATTTTAACTAACAGCTCTGATGTCAGTGCTCAAGTGCTGATGGCAAGCAGGAGTTGCAGTAGTGTCAGATACAGAATAATGAAAAGAATAATGAGAAACTTGGAATACTGACTGAATTATTTCCTTTGACAGCCTTTTCAACATCTCAAGAGAAATGCAGAGTAAGGCAAGATTAGTCTACTAATCCCATTTACTTTGAAGTGTCACCCCCACTCCCCATAGTTTTACCAAGGAGTGGGCGAGATTTAAGTGTACATCAGTCAATCACTTTAGACATCCTCCTCATTAGTTTCTTTTTATTAAAATGTTTTTTTTGTTTTTTTTTGTCGAACTAGCCTGTGCTTTTGTATGGTTTCAAACTCTTCAATATTGGCCATTATGTTAATCAAGAATGGCTTGTTTAGCAGACGTTTCATAATTTTCCTACCGTTGTACTGAAATGAAACAGGCTGTTGCATAACAGCATGGAAGTCTGAATTCAGACATGGCTCCTTGCTAACATACAACCAATCTATTTTATCTGTTGAAAATGCAGTGCTGCAGCCATGAAACTGGCTCTTTCCTTCCCAGCTTCTTGCTTCACTTATTTTATTATTAAATGCTACCATCACAGATGTTTCATTGCAGTACAGAAGAGCATGCATGCCAAAGAGGAAGACAAACATATTTTGGCAACAGCAGCACTTTCATCTGCCATATTGACACTATGAGATGTAGAGTAACTGGCACTTGAAACTGTTTTTGTTTTTTTGCTTAATTTTCTATTTGGCGCACACTGAGCATATTCAGTCGATTCTGGGAAAGGCAGACATGATGTATCGATCAGCTAGGTTTCAGGTTTGCAAATGGAATCTGAAATAAGCCAGAAAAGACCTTCCTTTATCAGGATTTCCATGGAGACTGTAGGTGCTGGTTTTGGTTATAAACTCACACCTGTACTGTACACAAGCTCGGCCCATGCTGTGCCTTATTACATATCTGTGATGGAATCAAAACTAGGGCTGTAAATGTTTCAAGAATAAACAAAAATGTAAATAGTACAGTATATTAATGGTCTCGAGTTCATGTTCTCATCTTTTTAAAGTCACTTGTATTTGTACTGTAGCAGTGGTACTTGTGAACGATTAATCTATTAAAATACAGATTTACTGCCTATTTTAAATGGCTCACATTTTTACTGCTTGTGCATGTAAACTTGATTGTGCATGATGCTTGCTGTCAAAACAATCCGAGTAAAATCAACTTTCCAGCCTGACAGCTGTCAAAGGCATGTCCTGTTTGGCCAGGATCAATCACAAACATCAGCAAGTTTCTGGCACTGAAAGAGCATACTGACAGCATACTGCAACAGCAGCCTGTTGCTATTTTCCAGTAAATGACTGATTCTGTTCAAGTCAAACTCGGAGGGAATACATACATACATAAATAAATAAATAATAGGTATTAAAATTGTTGTCTGCTATAGTTTAATAATGCGCAATTAGAACACACTGGTCCTGAATGCAACCTGAATCATTGTTTTTGTGAAAGGGAAATGTAACTATTATTGTTACAAAACAACACCCGAGGTTCATTCAAGGAGATGAAAGTAAGACAGGTGGTTGCTACCAGTTTAGCAACATTAACACTGGGTTTAATTTCAACCAAAATGGTGCCACGTCCACTACAGCAGCAGAACAGTCCCAGCCTGCCTTATTCTTTTGCAAAATGGGCGATTGTGTTTGTTTTCACATTTGGCGTTTCAACACCTGCATGACATTGTCCCGAGACAAATTTTCTTCATTGATTAATATTTATTCAATCTGTGTGTATTTGCTTGTCAGGAATCGGGGAATGGCATAAGAATGAAATCTGTTTTTATACATTTGTTGTTGTTTCTTTGAGTGCAATGTATCACTGGGTAGCAGGGTGCACACTCCTGGTAAAGTGAACTCGTATCTTAAGTATTCTTTCCTAATGCTTCTACATACAGGAGCTGTGAGTTTAACAACGTTAACAATTAGTTACAGACTTGGTGTTTCCCATTGGATTTAAGGAGCGCAGGTGATGCATGTCTGCTTGCTCTCTGTGGCAGGCTGTCTGTACGGAAAGGGGAGCGCACACCTGAGGCTCATGCTTGATATGCGACGTTCTTTCAGGGCTGTGCTTACCTTTTCCATAGAGGGGATGTTTAATCTTGTTTAACCCTATTATTTTAATAATGGTAAATTTAATAAGGGTAAGATTGAGTTTATATTGAAATGAATGTGAAGTAAAGCATTATTTCTGTTTAAATAATAATAATAATAATAATAATAATAATAATAATAATAATAATAATAATAATCTGGATTAATGTATAAGTATTATGGGTATCTGCCCAGTAATGGATTTGCTGGGGGAGGGACCTACCTGAGATATGGTATAAAAGAGGCCAGTATGAGGAGCTCTCGGTGTAAATAGTCATTCATTGAAAAAACAAACTTACTTCTGTTCACAAATAAAGTATTTGTTTCTTTTAACTGAATTTTTGGTTGAGCGTCCTCCCTCGGCACACCTTCACAAAGTCACCTTGGATAAAGGCTTCTGATAATTGTGTATAATCAAAAAAACTTTTCATTAAAGCATCATAAGGAATACCTTGGGCTCCCATATTTGACTGTGTTCATAATAAAATGTCAATAAACAAGAAGTCATACACAAAATGTTAACACAATTGTAATTTTCTTTTCATGCCTTGTGTCCGTCCTCATTCACAGCATTACCACGCATGCAGTATGAACTTCAAGTGTCTGCAACATTTGTGTCACATGAAAAGTGATCTTCCCTTTAATAATTCTATGTCATTGAGACTCTAGACTCTAGAGTAGAGCTGAGTAAAATGTTTTCTCCTCTCACACTTGGCTCATATCCCTTCCATTCTTAAAGAAACCTCTTTTGACATCTTGCATCTCTAATGGAACAGTAACTGCCACCAAATAAACTCTCCACTGTCCGCACATCCTTTCCAATTAAATATTGCAGTGTTTTCCCTTCTGGTTACTGCTGTAAAACGATTCCCTGTTTTGCAAACAGCAGGGATTGTGAAATGTAGATGTGACGACACATTTATTGTACAAGTTGAAAAACTCCGGAATCTGCCTTGCAAATACATTAAAAGGCAATAACAGAACTGCTCTGCATTTATATACATTAAAACAAATGATACTGTACTAAAGCCTGTCCTTGTAGACATATATGATCATTGCTATGCTCCCCAAGGACAAAACACAACAGAAGGTGATTCAGAGATGTGTCTGCTTGTTCCACCTTATTAAACAATGGGAAGCAGCCTCTGCAAGAGAACAGGATACCCACCTCTGCAGTGCTCATTTCTTACACACCTAGGCTCCATCATTATTGGTCAGCTTGGTTTTGTAGAATGTATTTGTGCAGAACTGATTTTTCCAACAATGCTGTATCATTGCTACATGTTCAGTAATACCCAGCTTACACTGCCGGCTGAAGCCCTTAAAAGGGTGTTTCCACTGCTTGCCACATCAGCCCTGGCCAGCCGCAGCTGTTTTTTCTGGCCTGGTTTGCTATATCATACCCGATGTGACCAGGCCTGGCCACAAAGGAAATACGTCCCCACATAGCCCCAGCCTGCAGTGGAAACAAGGCACAAGTAGTGACTGTAATTGTCTATGAACTGTATTCAACTGCTCATCCAGTTTTGATGAAACATGGTAAAGCAGTGTTATCAGGCATGTATTATTTTTAGGATACTGACTGATACTGCAGCTCTGTTTTTATTTACAGCTGCTTCAGGGGTATGTTAACAGCTTTTTAGTTTCAATGAGTGCCAGCAAATCAGCACCCCTCACCGCTGCTAAATCCTGATGGGATGCTGCCGTACAAACTGAAGGGAAAAATAAAGAGAATTAGGGAGCTACGGCAATGCTTTTGTCAATCAAACTGCCATTCTGTGGATAGGCTGAGAAATACCTCATTAACCTGGACCTTGTACTCATGCAAGCCTAGTGTACGTTCTGTCAGTAATATACACCATGGTTAAAAAAATACTGTAAGTCAGTATTATAAAAACACAAGGAGCTACAACCTAGATCCCCACTGTGCCTAATCTCAAAATAAGTTATCATGCATAATACTGATTAGTGTAATAAACAAGTTGGGTTAGATTCTCAAAGCTTTTTACTCCAAATCGCCATTATTACACGTTATTTTCAGAAAGGAAACAAACACATCCATTGAAGTTACCAAACCAGATATAAACAACTCTATTAAGGTGGCTTCAGCTGTTTCAACTTGCAATTATCCAGTCTGTCCCATCGAAAACTCCTTGCGATTTGCCTCTTACTTAAACATATTCCCAGGTCTTTGGACATTCATAGCAAAGGTCAGTTTGCACGTCACCGGACCTCAGGATGTGTTCAAGGCAAAATCGGAGCTGTTACTCTTACTGGATGAGGTGGAATTCTTACTGGAGACATCATTCCACAGAGCGCATTGCAAGAGCAATCATTCCATTTTAATCACCTACACAAAGAGTCTGCGATTTGCCTTTAAAGGATGCAGCTCTCTGCATGACTGGCTCTGCTTTTCAGTGATTTGTCTTGAACGGTACTTGCTGGTGTTAGGCATCATTGTATTAAGCTTCAGTAGGTGCACACAGCATTGTTTGCAAGCAAACGCACAGCTGAATTTAACTGTGTATGTATATACCGGTACACAACGCATCTGATGTACAGGCACGACTGAAGTATTTTGGGCTAATCTGTATTCAAGAGCAAAATACATTTTACTATTAAAATATAAATGGACTGTCACACTGTGCTGTGCAGTAAGATTTATTAACAATGTCTCAGATCTGATGACAGATCGCTGCCCTATACAGGCATGTGACATTCTTAGGTGTTTAGAAGTATCACTGGCAGGTAATATGTCACTTGCTGCAACATATTTTCTGAAAGCACTGTGGCAGACTGAAAGACATATACAAGCATATCTCATAAGGAAAACAAAAAAAGGCTTATCGTATGCTGTGTAGTTCCGTCACAGTATTTACACAGAGTATAAAATAAATTCCCTATTGCCCAATTAGTTTCTAAACAAAGACTTACTCCAGTTTAAGCTTGCAATGTTAGGTTACCATTAGCACACACTCCACCATAATGATATATACCCCTTTCATCTAGCAGCAATGACAAAGCAAAGCTTCATGCCAATTACACATGAAAGGGAAGATCAGGTTAAACTAGATATTTACCAAGATAGGCAACCGGAACATCCCTAGAAACGTTGTGCATACCCTCATAGCAAAACCCCTGCTGTGAAGTATCCTTATTTCTGTTGTAGCGAGTCTGCATGGTGGGGAATGCATTCAGAAGAGGTTCAAAGCACAGGAAAAGGTTTTTCTACTTTTAAAACTACCTAGACCATATACATATATGTTTATATGTGACCAAAGTCTTTATATTATGCCAATAGTTGTTTTTTTAAAGAACATCTCTTCATTAAAAACGGAACTTTTGCATGTTCCTTCCAGCCAAGTCTCAACACGGTTTACTGCAAACAAACAAACCTTGAATTTGCTTATATTCAAGCAAGGGGATCATTTTGGCATTTTTTTCCCCAGAGATGTTACAGTAACAGTCGAATGCAACACTTGCAATAAAAAAATACACTATAGAAAAATTGACTTTGGCAAGGTTTTCTTAAAGGCGGTCGATTTGATAAGAATTTTAAATAGCTCACATACTGTATGTTCTCCTGCCCCCAGACTTTTAGCGTATAATTCCTTAACCTATTAAATGTAAAACACACACACACACACACACACACACACACACACACACACACACACAAAACCACTACATGTGGTTCATGAACGGGTTTAGCATCCCTTTTAACCATTTTAGACACATTACAGTGTTAATCTACCAACCTTGTGTGCAAAGCCACTTTCAATCTGCTGGACACAATAGAATGTCAGAGGGGAGCTCTAGCCCTTAAGCAACTGTGTAATAACCATACTGATACCCAGGAACATCACTACAGCTTTACTATTCAGGGTTATTACAGGTAACTATCAGCAGGTCTATTGCAGCTGTTTCAGTCACATCAGTGACACCAGGAGACTCATTTTTATGTTGGATTAGACTGTCTATATTAAGAGGCAAACCATCAACAATAACAGACTAATTCTAGAATCAGCAACAAAAGGTTAAATGTATTGGGGGGGGGGTCGTACTGAACAAATGAATATTACGTACAAGCTCTTTTAAATAGTAATGCTACACACATGCACACAGGTAGATTTCAAATGATTTTAATAAAACTAACATTGAAACAAAACGTTAACTGCAGGAATGGAAATAAGAAACACATTGCTTAATAAGACAGATCTGAGATTGTTACAGTACCTATTCACTGCAGCTAATGAAGTGTGTATTAAAACCTGGAACAGGTTAACTGCTATACAATATGAGTCTTAATTCCACCACTGAACTAGATTACTAATCAATGTTAAACCCCTGTGAAAAATACTAACACTAAGCATCAAGCAAGGTACAGTACTAAGAAAATAGTTAGAGCTTGCTCTCGCTCTCTCGCTCTCTCTCTCTCTCTCTCTCTCTCTCTCTCTGCTCAAAAGCACTGGGGAGGAAACAGATTAACTTAGGCTGGCAGGAACCCGCATGAGACGAAAGGGTATTGTATTTAAAAAAATAAGTATCAAGTCAGCCAAAGAATTTGCTTACTATCCGAAGATACCTTCATAAATGATGAAAGATATTGCTCAGTCTTCCTTCTCTGCCACCACATGTGCTTCAAACCCTATTAAGGGATCTGTTCACAACACCTATTATACAAGATCAAAATGAGATTGCATCTTCCGGTTTAATTTGTATTATCACCTGATGAGCAACATTTTGAAAATATAGGCTGAAATGTGTACATACCAATGCACATTACCAGCAAACGTGTTTCACTGCCCCAAGGTCCCCTTGGGGTATGTAAACAAACCAACACCACAGATACTAGTGCTGGGACAAACATTTTAATATTCAAAAAAACACTCCTTGAAATGTGTCCAGAGGCAAAACGGACTAGATTCCTGTGTGTGTGTGTGTGTGTTCCAGTAACAGAGCATAAAGCACTACAATATATTGTGCAAAGGACACCACTGCACACATATCTATGTAAGTGCTTATTTGTGTGTTAGGAAGGTAATTTGTTCAGGTACTTTACCAGGTTTACCACACTACTGGGTGATTTCTTACTGTAATACAACATTACATTCTATAATATAAGACACAAAGCCACAGAAAAAGGCTACTGTGATAACAGTTTCTGCAGATTCACATGGGAATTATGTCACAATACAGTTTGCACTAGTGTGCAATTGTTTTTTGTTTTTTGTTTTTGTTTTTGTTTTTTTTTTGGGGGGGGGGGGTTAAGTATAGTGTGCTGTCTAAGATTAAAGCAGATGTCCACCCTCAGGGTCACAGAGACCAGTGTCTAGTGTCTATCTATCTACACAGATAGACAGATAGCAAAGGCATACTATACATTAAACTACGAAACTGGACTCTGTGGGAAACGTCAGCTTAAGAGGCTCTAAAACTAAATTGTAAATTCAATTTTCAGCAGGGGATGGAAACAAAGACCCACTCCACAGCAGTACAAGCACATCCAGGTTTCAGCATTCTTAATGAATCTATCCACCAACTACAAGTACTGTAACAAGCTACACAAACAAACAAACAAACAAACAAATGGACTGGCTAAACCTAAGCAACTAAAACCATACGTGCCCTGATCCTTGCTCTGAAAAGGAAACACATCTCTAGATACTGTTCTGCATATGAAGCATCCAGCACACCCGTGTAATAATATAATAATAATAATAATAATAATAATAATAATAATAATAATAATAAAACATCAATTTCTCTTCACCAATTTCTAGCTGCCATACTGATGTTTGATTGGCCGACTGTTTTTTTTTTTTTTTTTTTTTTTCTGTTAGATTCAAATGCCTTGCAATGCTGTAATACGCCGTGCCGCATGTGCGCGGTTACAGTATGTCCTCTCTTGCAGTACAGTAACCAAACCAAGGTTCCATCAGCAACCACACATCCACATAAATGCAAATGCTGCATTCCTTACTCTGCCTATGCGCCTTCAAAATCAAATACACGCAGTGAGCCTAACTGCTACGCCGAATGAATTACCCTTACCTTACCCATTAACCTCATCACGAATTCTGTATAAATAAGACATTACAGCATTAACAGATTCGCACAAAAACCACCACACTGTAAAATAACAAGCATACAGTGAGTGCTTCCTTCTATGCCAACCAC
The DNA here is from genome assembly GCF_017654505.1 of Polyodon spathula. Classification (NCBI taxonomy): domain Eukaryota; kingdom Metazoa; phylum Chordata; class Actinopteri; order Acipenseriformes; family Polyodontidae; genus Polyodon; species Polyodon spathula. The sequence continues at coordinate 8,859,709 of NC_054537.1, read as the reverse complement.
ACTAACGTTTCGCGACACCAGCTTGTCACAATAATAATGTATCTGAAAGGGAAAACCTACTGTACTTTACATACTGTACATGCATTTTCAATCAACAAGTCACTTAACACACACACATCGTGTATTGTTTTATATAATTGCGACATTGTTTTCTTAGTCCTTGTCCATAAGACCGGGCGAGATGTGTTGCTCCGATCTGACAGATAAACGCGCTTGGCGTGTTTTACTTACCGAATGGTTAACTCCCCACATTAGCACACTCAGCAGAGGGTCGCTGGCTCGGAACAGCTTCACTTTCTGTGCCACAAAATGCTTCTTCTTCGTCTTCGTTTTACTCGCAATCGATGAGGAAATGCTGCTGGTCGTAGCCATTTTTCTTACACGTTTGTGCAATATTGTTAACAGTTCTCTTCCAAACAATACTGCGTATTGAATCTGAAGTGTCAGTCACAACCCGCTGTATCAAAGTTTTGTTTTTTCTTAACCCTGCTCTGCTCGCTTGCACGGACAAATCACCAGCCCACAAGCCTTTACTTTTTCTTTTTTTTTTTTTTCTTTTTTGCAGCAAAAGCAGCTGGCTATATTCTATGCTTACAACTAACCTAACAGTACTGCACCAATTTTAACCACCTGGACTCAGGTCTGCTAAATCATGCTACTGATATTCTTCTGACACATTCAATGACAATCTTATAACTGAAAATGCGTGTTTTAAAACAGCGTCGGTTTCTTCAACTACACTCACAAGATTGTCAGTACCTATGGGCTTCCATGCCCCTGCACACCCCTCACTGCGCTCCTTCTCCAAGACGTTCGGTTTCAATTTTCTTTTTTTGCACTTTCCTTGACGGTTCACTTGGATAGATGATATTTATATTAATAATAAAACAAAAGATCCGTACTGCATTCGTTTAAAATGTTGAATCTTAAATGTTAGACCCACAGCTTCCCAGCGCTTCCGGCCGGGTGCTGCTGAGGTGACTGACAGTACAGAGGGGCGGAGGCGAGGACTCCAACACGAAAAAAGATTGGTATTTAGTTTCTCATACAGGACTTCACAGAACAGCATCTGGTCGGTTAAAACATTACCACACAACACAGAAAAAAAAAAACATACATATCTCACGCGAAAGTAAAAGAAATATTACAGAAATTTAAAATATAATGAATATTAATAATTGCATGTTTAGTCTCAGGGCTTTTTTTCAGCAGCTGACTGGAAAACACTGTTTTAACTGTCGACTCGTTCTGCTTAATGGATTCTTGCTTAAAAAAAGGCCAACTCAAAATTGAGCCCTTAGCCTTTAATATAATTCAATTATATGATATACATTTGAGTTGAAGTCACTCGCGGGTAACTGTAAAATACACTCCCAATGTGTAGAATATGTCAAATGCCCGTGCATGGATTAATCAAAATAGGAAATTAACAATCTCAAAACACAGCGGAGACGATCGGGCACCTCAGAATAACAAAATACCAGCCTCCAACATTTCATTCAAGGCCCTATCAGTTACACGGATAACCAAGAAGTACGTTCAGTTTAGAAGATGAGAACACAAATCATGCTGCATTCCAATGGAGGGCATTTCCTACACCTCAGTTTGATTTGTAAAATGCTGAATCCAGCTTGTCCAGCCCAGTTTAAGTACAATGATTGAGGAAGGGCTTATATATATATATATATATATATATATATATATATATATATATATATATATATATATATATATATGCAGGGCTTGCAAAAGTATTCAACCCCTGTGCTGTGGAAGCTCCCAGTTTGCACCGATGACAGAAATTGCCCTAACAAGGATACAGTTACCTTACCATTGGCCTCCACCTGTGAACCATTAAAGTTGCTGTCACATTTTCTGGATAAAAAACCCACTGTTGAAGGATCATTAGAACATAAGAACATAAGAAAGTTTACAAACGAGAGGAGGCCATTCGGCCCATCTTGCTCGTTTGGTTGTTAGTACCTTATTGATCCCAAAATCTCATCAAGCAGCTTCTTGAAGGATCCCAGGGTGTCAGCTTCAACAACATTACTGGGGAGTTGATTCCAGACCCTCACAATTCTCTGTGTAAAAAAGTGTCTCCTATTTTCTGTTCTGAATGCCCCTTTTTCTAAACTCCATTTGTGACCCCTGGTCCTTGTTTCTTTTTTCAGGCTGAAAAAGTCCCTTGGGTCGACACTGTCAATACCTTTTAGAATTTTGAATGCTTGAATTAGGTCGCCACATAGTCTTCTTTGTTCAAGACTGAACAGATTCAATTCTTTTAGCCTGTCTGCATATGACATGCCTTTTAAGCCTGGAATAATTCTGGTCGCTCTTCTTTGCACTCTTTCTAGAGCAGCAATATATTTTTTATAGCGAGGTGACCAGAACTGAACACAATATTCAAGATGAGGTCTTACTAGTGCATTGTACAGTTTTAGCATTACTTCCCTTGATTTAAATTCAACACTTTTCACAATGTATCCGAGCATCTTGTTAGCCTTTTTTATAACTTCCCCACATTGTCTAGATGAAGACATTTCTGAGTCAACAAAAACTCCTAGGTCTTTTTCATAGATTCCTTCTCCAATTTCAGTATCTCCCATATGATATTTATAATGTACATTTTTATTTCCTGCATGCAGTACCTTACACTTTTCTCTATTAAATGTCATTTGCCATGTGTCTGCCCAGTTCTGAATCTTGTCTAGATCATTTTGAATGACCTTTGCTGCTGCAACAGTGTTTGCCACTCCTCCTACTTTTGTGTCGTCTGCAAATTTAACAAGTTTGCTTACTATACCAGAATCTAAATCATTAATGTAGATTAGGAATAGCAGAGGACCTAATACTGATCCCTGTGGTACACCGCTGGTTACCACACTCCATTCTGAGGTTTTTCCTCTAATCAGTACTTTCTGTTTTCTACATGTTAACCACTCCCTAATCCATGTACATGTGTTTCCTTGAATCCCAACTGCGTTCAGTTTGAGAATTAATCTTTTGTGCGGGACTTTGTCAAAAGCTTTCTGGAAATCTAAATAAACCATGTCATATGCTTTGCAATTATCCATTATCGATGTTGCATCCTCAAAAAAATCAAGCAAGTTAGTTAGACACGATCTCCCTTTCCTAAAACCATGTTGACTGTCTCCCAGTACCCTGTTACCATATAGGTAATTTTCCATTTTGGATCTTATTATAGTTTCCATAAGTTTACATATAATAGAAGTCAGGCTTACTGGTCTGTAGTTACCTGGTTCAGTTTTGTTTCCCTTTTTGTGGATCGGTATTACGTTTGCAATTTTCCAGTCTGTCGGTACCACCCCTGTGTCAAGAGACTGCTGCATGATCTTGGTTAGCGGTTTGTAAATTACTTCTTTCATTTCTTTGAGTACTACTGGGAGGATCTCATCCGGCCCTGGGGATTTGTTTATTTTAAGAGCTCCTAGTCCCTTTAACACTTCTGCCTCAGTTATGCTAAAGTTATTTAAAACTGGATAGGAACTGGATGACATGTGGGGCATGTTGTCAGTATCTTCCTTTGTAAAAACTTGTGAAAAGTAATCATTTAACATATTTGCTATTTTTTTTCTTCATCTACAATTTTGCCATTTGTATCTCTTAAACATTTAATCTCCTCTTTGAATGTTCTCTTGCTGTTGTAATATTGGAAAAACATTTTGGAATTGGTTTTAGCTCCCTTAGCAATGTTTATTTCTATTTCTCTCTTGGCCTTTCTAACTTCCTTTTTGACTTGCATTTGCAGTTCTGTGTACTCTTTCTGCGTACTTTCTTTTTGGTCCTTTTTTAATGCTCTGTAAAGTGCCTTTTTTCGCTGAATATTTTTTTTAATTGATCTATTAAACCATTTTGGCAATTTAGTTTTACATTTAGATTTGTCTACTTTAGGGATATAATTGTTTTGCGCCTCTAGTACTACATTTTTGAAGAACAACCATCCTTCTTCTGTGGGTGTTTTCTCTATTTTACTCCAATCTACTTCTGTTAGTCTCTGTTTCATACCTTCATAGTTTGCTTTTCTAAAATTGTAAACCTTAGCTTTAGTCTTTACTTTTGGGGATTTAAAAAACATTTCAAATGAGACCATGTTGTGGTCTGAGTTTGCCATTGGTAAGGCTGTGAACCTGAAGGAAAATGAAGACCAAAGAGCATTCTACAGAAGTTGGAGATAAAGTAATACAAATGCATAGATTACGGAAAGGGTACAAAATAATATCCAAGTGTTTGGATATCCCAGTGAGCACAGCTGGATCAATAATCAGGATGTGGAAGCTGCATCACACCACCCAGGCACTGCCAAGAAAAGGCCATCCCTCAAAACTCATCTCTCAAACAAGAAGGAGACTTGTGAGATAAGCCAGAGAAAGGCCAACAATCACTTTGAAGGAGCTACAGAGTTCAGTGGCTGGGAGTGGAGTAATGGTGCACCAGTCAAGAGCTCTGCATAACATTGACCTGTATGGGAGGGTGGCAAGAAAGAAGCCGTTACTCAAAAAGTATCATCTAAAAGCACATCTGGAGTTTGCCAGAAAGCATGAGAGTGACCCAGCTGCGATGTGGGAAAAGGTTTTGTGGTCAGATGAGACCAAGATAGAGCTTTTTGGCCAAAACTCAAAGCGCTATTTGTGGCTCAAACCTAACACTGCCCATGCCTCAAGACACACCATCCCTACAGTGAAGTATGGTGGTGGCAGCATCATGCTGTGGGGATGCTTCTCATCAGCAGGGACTGGGCATCTTGTTACAATTGAAGGAAGAATGGATGGAGCAAAATACAGGAAAATACTGCAAGAGAATCTGCTTCAGTCCTCTAAAAAACTGAAGCTTGGGAGGAAATTTACCTTTCAGCAGGACAATGATCCCAAGCACAAGGCCAAAGCAACATTTGAGTGGCTCAAGAACAAAAAGGTAAATGTCCTACAGTGGCCCAGTCAAAGTCCTGATCTCAATCCCATTGAGAATCTGTGGCACTATTTGAAAATTGCGGTCCACAAGCGTCGTCCAACCAACCTGAACAACCTGGAACAAATCTGCCAAGAAGAATGGGCCAAAATCACTCCGACACTGTGTGCAAAGCTGGTACATACTTACCCCAAAAGACTTAAAGCTGTTATTGCAGCGAAAGGTGGCTCTACCAAATATTCATTTGCGGGGGTTGAATACTTATGCAAGCAAGATATTTCAGTTTTTTATTTTTCTTTAAAATATTTCCCAACATAAAACCAAAGTCACCTTACAATAATTGATTTTGAGTTTAAGTGTTTTAAAATAAAATATCAAACAAAACGAAATTTCAATGTACCATTTGTAATTCAGTAATATGAGAGAATTGGTCAGGGGTCTGAATACTTTTGCAAGGCACTGTGTGTGTGTGTATATATATATATATTTAAAAGTAGAAAAGTTAAAAGTTTTAGAACACCCCCATTTTTCCAGTTTTTATTGAAACTTAAGCAGTTCAAGTCCAGCTAATAACCTGAAATGGTACAAAGGAACGAGGTAAACTGCCAGAGGTTAAAAAAAAGTTTAGGTTACCAAAACCTGAAAAATATTGTACATTTCAGAGTTAAACAAAAAGGCCTTTTTCAGGGAACAAGTAATGGGTTAACAACGTACAGCTGTTCTGCAGCAATGGAAGTAAATTAAGCCTTGAAAGTTGATGCTAACAATTCCTACAGGTGTCCCAACTTTTCTTAATTACTTACAAACCCTCTGTCTGTATAAAAGCAATGTTGGAACAGACTGTGTTACTACACCCTCTTAAGCATTATTTGGACAGTATTGTACTGCAGGAAGTAGTATATTGCTGTCATAATGGTAAGAAAAAGGCAATTAACAAAGGAAGACAGACAGTCCATTATAACCCTTAAAAGTGTAGGTCTTTCCTTAGAGAAATTGCAAAGAAAGCCAAGGTGTCAGTGAGTACAGTTTCCTACACCATCAAAAGGCACTTGGAAACTGGAGGAAACTCTGACAGGAAGAGGTCTGGCAGACCCAAAGCCACAACAGAATCAGAAGAGAAGTTTCTGAGAGTCAACAGCTTACGTGATAGGCGACTCACAGGACAACAGCTTCAAGCACAGCTTAACACTGGTTGAAGTAAGCAAGTCTCACTTTCAACTGTGAAGGGAAGACTTTGAGCTGCAGGTTTGACAGGTCGAGTGGCAGTAAGAAAGCCATTGCTAAGATGGCAAAATAAGAAAAAGAGGCTTACCTGCGCCATGAAGCACCATCAGTGGACTACTGAAGACTGGAAGAAGGTCTTATGGATCGATGAATCAAAATTTGAAATCTTCGGTTCATCACGCAGGGTTTTTATATGCCGTCGAGTAGGCGAAAGGATGGTTCCTTGGTGTGTGACACCAACTGTCAAACATGGAGGAGGAGGCTTGATGGTCTGGGGCCCTTTTGCTGGATCCAGAGTCAGCGACTTGCACAGAGCGAGTGGCACCCTGAACCAAAACGGCTACCATAGCATTTTGCAGCGCCCTGTAATACCCTCTGGTATACGTCTAGTTGGTCAGGGGTTCATCCTACAGCAAGATAATGACACAAAACATACCTCCAGGCTATGTCAGAACTACCTTAGAAGAAAAGAACAAGACGGTAGGCTTCAAATCATGGAATGGCCAGCACAGTCTACAGGCTTAAACCCCATCGAGCTGGTTTGGGATGAACTGGACTGAAGGGTGAAAGCAAAGCAACCTACAAGTGCAACACATTTGTGGGAACTTCTGTGACAGTGTTGGGAAGAACTTTCCAAAACAATATTTGATTTCCATTGTAGAAAGAATGCCACGAGTGTGTTCGGCTGTTATATCTGCAAAAGGTGGCTACTTTGAGTAAAAAATCTAGATTAAATTTTGTTAAACAAAACCATTCCATGATTTCTTTTTTATCACCAATTATTTATTTGTTCTATGCTTTAATTTCAGAGTACATTGAGACATGTAAATTTCAATAAAAACTGGAAAAATGGAGGTGTTCTAAAACTTTTGACCGGTAGTGTGTGTGTATATATATATATATATATATATTATATAATATATATATATATATATATATATATATAATATATATATATATATATATAGTTTACCACTTAATTACTTTCAATAAATCAATTGTTCTCTTTAAATTTTTAAGGCAGGCTATAGATATTTTTTGTGCATGTTATATTCAGAAAATGAGCAAATAAAATTATGCTACAGTAATATATTTATAATATTTTTTACATGATTATTTATTTGCTTAGTAAAGAATACCCTTAACTTTACCCTTAATTATATTAGCAATGATCATAATTAAAAAAAAAAAGTAATGGAAAAAATGTTATGAAAATTAAAAAACAAAAATTATTTAAAAAATAAAGCACAAACGCAACTTGGTCAGAGACTAGAAACAAGTTATATTATTTGTGTGTTCAAAAATAAGACACCAAAACGTGGGTGTTTAATGATGGGCAGGCCAATTTAACCAATCATAGGTTCGCTAATTATGAAATAAAGCAATAAATATCAGTCACTAAACTGATAGAGGTTAGCAGGGACAGACGGAGTGCTGTACCTGAACGTGACTTAAAGTTGTATGCGCAACGCTTGTCTTTTTCAGCAGCTGAGCAATCGAAAGGTCTGGGACAGAAGCGAGTATTGCACCGCCTTGACGAAGCTACTTTATCATTTTGACACTACACCTCTCAGAAATTAGACCAGGTTTACTCTAATGCTTAGATAGATTTTTTTTTCCAGCGGGTTGTTTTCTTAACGTTGATTAGTGCTTAATTTTCCATTGCCATGGCCTTTCAGATTTCTAACAGTCTGCAGAGGGAGTGAGAAAGGACTTTATTGCTACATGCAATGATGAGTGCTGCACTGTTATTCTTTTCATGAACTCCAATACTTTTAAGTACCAGTAATCTTGTTTCTGAAAACAGAACAAATGAGCCATTTCATGTGGAAAGGTACGTAGTAATTCTCAAGTCTGAGACCAATTTTCATTGCTGCTGCTGCTGCTGCTTTCTTTGTACCCATCACTACTGGAAGATCCTTGTGCTGTGATTGGATGCACCCACAAGCTGCACCCAATCAGAAGACTGAATGGAATGCTCAAATTCCACAGCAGAGCATTTGCAAGTTTTACAGATGTTGAAATGCTGTACACTATTCCACAAGCACTTTAACCCAACTGCAGTTTAAACACTGTGATAGTCTGGAGTTCCCTACAATATTTAAAAATCAGTAGATAGAGGCAATACTATGCAAAGGGGTTATATGCTATATGCAGTATGTAATGCCTAAGGCAGTACTCTGTTAGTTCACAGCGTCATAAATATGAAGCAACACATTCTAGGTGTTGGAAAGAAAGGGATCTTACAGCATGTCTGCATTCCAGTCTGCAACCTCATAATAACTCAAACACACAATCCAGGCAGCGGAGTGATTAAACTAGCAACCTCACTGTATGGACTATGTCTGTGTTCAGGTGCTTTGATCCGAGTCCAGGGGCTGCTCACCTGTCCCTCTTGCCTGCCATACGTCCTGATTTTCATTACATGACAATAGCTGTTATCTACTTCATGCTAATATTGGGCTCGGCTTTCGCCAGCATGGTGGTAATATAGCAGCCCTCATTGCCTGTCCTCTGACAGGTAACATGGTGTTCCTATTGACCCAGTGTTGATGGCTGAAGTGTTGCAGGGATCAAGCAACGTGGAGCCTCCCTAGCGCCTCAGCATGGCAGCCGTCTGGAATGGGCTGGGTGGAGCACTTCACAGGGGTCATCAGGTGGGCATGTACAGTACTGAATCTAAAGAGAAGATATGAAGGATACAGTTTTTTTTTTTGTTTTTTGTTTTTTTTTTTATTGCTGCCTATAGACAGCAGTGCACTGGTTCTTACTAAAAAAAACAAACAAACAAAAAAAACCACACTTTGGTTAACCTAGCCTGGCCTTCATGTGTCTACGGCAGGCAAATAGAACAGAAGTGCTGTTTGAAACAATGTGTTCTGTGCGCTGTACTATTTGTACAAATACAATAGGATATACCAAATGATTCGAAACAACAACAAGAATATATTAGTTCAGATTACTGAAATAACTGAGACCTGTACTTTAAATTGTGCTCTTTAAATTCCCTGGATTATTTTAGAATATTAAGCTGGTAAACTTTCTTGACTGCTGGTTAGCCAGTATTGCTAATCGTAACTGTTTAAGAGGACTTTATCATCGGTGAGAATGTGTGCACATGCAGCCTCAGGTTAATGCTGTATTGCCTCTGGTTGTAACCACACAGACATAAACAAACCCCATTGTATTTGAAATGCCCTCTTTAAATTGCCATGTTATCTCATAAAGCACATAAGGAAATCCAATCATTAACTGCTTTATATATGAATCCTCTTGACAATGCTGAAACATTGAAGAGTCAATAAATATCATTACTGTTATAATGTAAATCATAGTATTGGTTCTCAAATTAACTTTATGTACTTTTTATGTGTTTATTTTTTAAATTGTATTTATCATTCATTCATTTAAAATAACAGTAGTGCTGTAATTAGAGGATGTAGTTTTGTAACCTGTGTAATTGTAACAGTGTTTGGTGATAAATAGGCTATTCCTGACCTTGGACAGATAGCTTGCATGTCATGTCTTTCTGTGTTGAAGGTGCTGGTGTAGGGCTAGGTGATGTCATTTAAGGCAGTGTGTTACCATTATGGCTTGGAATTAAACCAATTAAAAATGTGCTTTGATGAATGTAAAAACCTCACTTGGGACGAGTCCAAGCATTTATAAACTATTCTGTAGTGTAGGTATGCCCACATCAGATTTTGTCGCACTCTAACATTAGCTGGGCAACCCTTGTGTGTTTGTGATTTAAAAAAAAAACAGAAAGGTACACAGGCAAGGTCTTGAAAACTGACAGACTTCGCAATGTACCATGATGTCCAGTTTATCCTCAGCATTGTTAACAGTGCCTTAGCCATGCCGGCAAAGTTCACTGGATTCCAGCTTTACCTGTGAGAGTCGAGCACTAGCTCATTCCAGGCACATTCTGTATGTGATCAGAGCAAGTACATGAGCTGGCAAGCAATTTGTAACAAGGAGGACAGAGTTATTACATCTGTCATTACTATTATCTTGATTAACACAGCAAAAATATCTTTCAGGAAAAGAAAATATTGAATTAGGAAGAAACACAAGAAAATACACAGAAATACATAATGCTGCGCTATTAAAAAAAAAAAAAAAAGGGAAGGCCTTGCTACAGTCTCGACAATAACCTGGGACAGTCATAAAAGGCATTTGATTGCTTGTGCTTGTCAATAAAAGTAGGCTGTATGCCAGCATAATGTACTTTTTTTATAACTAAACAGCTGTAACAAGGTGGCCCCGTGGTGCGGTATATCTTTGTAATAAACACAGGCAGGATACTTCAATTGTGGTGTTCTTTATTCAGTTCACAGCTGTCGTTTAACACAAAATAAACAAAACAAACAGCCTACCTTCTTTAGAAGGTGTTATCTATACTTGATCACTTGGTCCTAACTAAACACATGATGGCTAAGCCATTTACCTGTACAAAAAAAATTATCAAATCATTGAAGTTCACCCAGAACATAAACAGTTCCCCAGACTACAGCTCCCACTCCCACTCCCACTCCCACTCCCACTCCCACTCCCACTCCTACTCCCACTGTACCCCCATCTAGATGGGTTCACCCTGTCCCTTTTTAAAGGGCTCACAATCACCTCTATTGTAGAAACCTGTCAAATCAGTTAAGCAAATATTAGGCCAATTAAGCGGGTCGTGAAACCAAAGGCCTTCTGGGCAGTGGAGTTCTCTTTCTGAGCCCTGTAGTCAGACTGACCCCTCTAGAGGAAGGAAGGTGAAGTACCTGGCTAAGGCTCTCTGCATTCTCAGGCTAACATGATTGCCCTGACTGAATTACACAGCCTATTTCATTGTTCAATGTAACTAATTAACCCCTCCATTCCATATCTGTGAATGTTTACTGCATCACTGTGTTAAATCTGAAATGAACAGACTACTGGAGCAACTGACAACAGTGTGCCCTTGTGACATGGAAGCATCACAGCCCAAGCTGTTACCAGCAGGAATGAAACCGAGAGACAGAAAGCTGCAGTGTTGCTAGTGTGCATGTTTATTAACAAAACAAACCTAAAAACAGGAACGAAATAAACTGTCACGAGGGCCAAAATAAAATATTCAAACAAAAGAATAAATCACTTGTGCATTAGCCTTCACTACAGACACAAAACAATACAAAAACCACAAACACCTCACCCTCACAAAGGTTTTTCTGTCCTTTTATACTTGTGGCCACTCCCCAATTAGCATATATAACCTAATTGGGGAATGGCCACACCTGTGATTCCTGGCAGGGACAGATTTAACCTCATCCCTGCCAGCCTTACATTCCCACACACGATTTACAGCAGCAGGGCTTCTGCCCTGCCACAGCCCTATTTACAGCATTGTAATGTTTGATAACACTTTACATCAAGTGTCTCTAATCTCATCTTGTAATTAAAGTTGCATTGTAACTGTGACACTTAATGCATTTTTTATGGCAAAAATAAAAACAGTTTGATATTCATGAAACTGTTAACAAATAATGTAAATAGGTTAGTGAATAGGGCCAAATGTACCACCTGCAGTATTTCAGAGTACAAGGCATAAACTGCGGTTGTTTCTGTGAATCTATACAAAAGCTTGAATAAGCAGCCTTTCTTCAGTGTATTGAATGCACTGTAATCATCTAATATTCATGTATTTTTTATTAGATATTGTGCTTTTACTGCTGAATGTTAGCTAATAGGAACAAGTGCAGCGCCTCAAGGATGTGGGTGCATAGCACAGGGTTATGAAGGTTATAGATAACCCTGATGATCTGCGGTCTCTTCAATCATAGTTTAGCTTTATTCCACTCACACACACGCACACAGTTCAGTTTCTCTTCTGTAAATAACAGCGTAATCTGCACATTTCTTATCACATCAGAGCAGATGTGTTCAGTGCCTTGTTCTGTGGCTCAGAGACTGACACAAACTAGGAGAGAACAGTGGCTATGCAGGTTCTATATTTAGATGAGGAATGACATTGAAAATACATACACACACATTGTTCAAAAACAAATGTACACTATCATTTGTTCATTGCAGTGAAAGACAACCGGCAGGTAGATTTAGAATAAGATAGTCCCCCATTGGTCTATTCTTTCTACTGAGGATGTCCATACTAGTTATTCACTTTTGTCTGGCTATTCGGAAAAGTAAAGATTGGTGTATATCTCTTCAGGCTCATACCTCAAAAGGCAACAAAAGTGCTAAAGAAGCCTCTGTTGCAAGTGCAAGACAAAAATAAGTATTGAAATAAGACTTTCATAATATGCCAATAAGTCATTATTGTCATCAAATACAGATTGGCTTACAGTAGCACGTATTGCATTTGTTTAATGGTCTGCTGTTTTGTGTGGCGTCATCTTTCCAATCCTGAAAAAAGGGTGTGCTGTTTCCTTTCCTACTACACTTCCATTGTATTGAAAGAGTTAAGGCACAATGGACTAGGTGCACAATTGCTACAATATCCTCTTGGATATTTTCCTATTGTTAAGGCTAAAGGAATTATGCAAACACTCCTGCTGAGTTATCAGATTTGCAAATGTTTACATACTCCAGGTGTCTATGCTAGAGGAAATGCAAAAACAATGGTGAATAATGTCCTTACTGTTACACGAAAATGAGAGCTAGCAAATCATTCATTTTACACCGTTCTGCTTTCCGGAGAAAACACCTGCCAGCCAATCATTTTTCCCTTATAAAGGGTTACGGACTCATATCAGTGCATTTCAGTTTATAATATGTTTTGCATAGCTTTCATATGTACAACATATGACATCATAGGTATAAATCACATTAAAGTATAGGGTCCAAATGTAAAGGCAACATTTCTCAAAAGAATAAATCAGTCTTACCTAAATAATACATTATTATTTGTTGTGTGGTTGATGAATTAATTCTGGTATTCATGACACTGTTATAGAATGATGCTGGCAGTTTCATGCACACAAACCTGTATTCCTTCAACACGCCACATAAAGATTCTGTAAAGAAATTGTACCCTACCATGTGTTTCACAACTCATTTACATCCTCTCTGTTGAGCCACAGTAGGAGGAACGATGTTGCCCCCTGCTGGTGAGGCAAGGTCATGGTGTAAACTCTATTAAACTTGCTCCGATTCATAGATTGGCTGCAGGCATGAAAAGTGTGTACTGTGATAATATTGTGGCCCCCTGCTGGTCAAAGGTAATGTGATCCTTTTTACAGCGGTTAATACACTGGCTTGGGAAGTATGAGACGTATTTTAATGATTAAACATGGTCATGTAAAATATTGATTTGTGTATATAATCTGCCAGTGGGTTTAATCTAGTTTATGCTGCATATTTTAATGATTAAACATGGCCATGTGCACACATTTTATTTTTTTCTCTAATTCTTTTGATCTTTGTGCATATTTATTCTGTTGTAACAGTTTTTCAAGTATCCTCTTCTTTCCTTGGCTGCTTGGTTGGATTGTGGTTTAGTGGTTGTCTGTTCTTACAGTCTACCAACCTGACAGCCATTCTGAAAGATTCTCAAGAATTCTTTCTAAAATGACAGCAGTATTTTGTGTATAGGCCAGTATTCTATACTACTTGGACCATCACAGACAATAAGCCAATACTCTCCTCTTAATCAATAGTTTGCATTAAATTGATATTTAATCTGTTAGAGCATGCCTCAGAAAGACATACATATACATTGTCAGTATGATTAATCTGAATGCAGCCATGAATTCTCTATCTAAAAACAGTGCCATGAAAATATGTGTCTGAGCTCTGCAAAGCCATTGAGTGCCAGTGACTAACATTACAGAGATTGACACTGATAACACCAAGGTGAATTGTATCCGTTGGCTGCAAACAAGACAATGTAGCGAAGCCAGGCAGCAGGGACTAGAAAGGTGCACCCATTGGGAAGCACTGCAGGAACTCCAATTGCAAGAGAATCATTGTGATTTTCATTCATTATAATTGTAGTTTTTCCAAAGTTTTATTACAGGAAAGGAAGTTACGTTGTACACCCTCTCATTTCTACAGTATGTATCTGACTAACCTTTAACACTAGAAAGTCAAGATTCTTGGTCCATAGCCTAGACTAGCTCTAGTTCTGAATCCATTGCTGGACAGTCTGCAAGTATAGATCAGTTGGATGATCTATTGAGAATAGTGGCAAAAGATACCCCAGACATATAACTATTCTCTATATAAGCAGCTAAGAAAATATGTTTTGTCATGTAAATTCTGTATTTAATGAACTAGTGACAAGACAATCAGACAGCTTAAAGGTACAGACCAATAAACAGGGTATACAACATTTCATACTGCTCTCATCTACATGGCATAGTTTCCAATTCTCAAGATAATATTCTTCGGGTTAATACCCCACAGGGGCTTTGTGCATCTGAGTCTAATTGTAAGAAATTGAGATTAACTGGATTATCTCACTTTATAAACCTGTACCAGCTACCCTGTAATAATAATCATACAAACAGCACTAGACTCATTACATATTGTTAGCAGTAGCAATCAGCACGTGCAGTCCTTTATGCATTGTGTCCTCTGCATATTGCACAGAACTTTCATTCAGCTATAAGGAAGCTAATTTCTGAGCACCACCTCATGGAGGTTGACCACTGGGACATTACAAAATACATGCTTTCAAAAACAGACACATTATTTCTGAGCACCACCTCATGGAGGTTGACCACTGGGACATTACAAAATACATGCTTTCAAAAACAGACACATTATTACTGGAGGAAATCATCTGCTTTGGTAAATATTATCATGTCACCTCTGTAATCCTTCAATTCAAATCGGATTTAAGATATTTCTCCAGCAGGGAGAGCCTATATCTCTTGTTAAATATTGTAATAACGCTAGACTTGTAGCACATGTTTTCTGTCACTTTGCAGCTGATCATGTTTCCCATTGTGTATGCATTATGCTGTGTTTACAGTGCTTTCTGGTGCTTTTACTATTTACATGGTATTTTCTTTCCTGTTCCTTCATGACTATCTTATATGATTAACAAGCTGTTATCTGAGTAGATAACGTCATAACATTTCCATACATGGGTATGTGTGGTCATTTTGTCCCTAGAGATATGATTTTTTTGCTATTTCGCTATTTTAATGTTTAAGTAAATCACTTTCATGCAGCAGCAATATTATATTATTCCAAAGAATACCGTTTTGAATGATCAGGTGCATGGCTGATTAAACGTGATTGTTATTATGCAGAGCCTAGTAACCAAAGTGGTATTATCAGGAGCTTGCTTCCATTGACTCTGCGTTATAGTCTGTGAATATGCGCAGAGACATTAACGGGAGTGACTATTTTTAATTGGTCTAAGACCAACTTGGTATATTGCTAGCAAAAGCATAAGAATTGTTGAATTCAAAGCCGATTTTAAAGATGACTTTTTAAATGCATTGCCAACCCTTTTGATGGAAAACCCAAAGAAAGCACCGGTGTGTGGTTTGCTGATTTTCAAATGGTTGGTGCTGGTTCTAGAAGAATAGGTCCATTATTTTTTTATTTATTTTTTTTTTCATTGTAATGTTATAAAATCCATTATGTTGTAATACACACAAAATACGAGCCCTGTAAATGATTGTTCTCAATGGGTAGGCCTGAATCTAAAAGGGGTATGACTTTAGTTACGTGCCAAGCTTTTGAGTTTAAGACTTAAATCAATTGTTAACCCGTAATCAAAGATAACGTTTAATGTGTTTGAACGAACGTAGCACAGCCCGTCTTTCAGCACCATGTAAAGAGCGAGGCCGCGTTAGTTTTCGTTTTGTTCAGAAACGCGTGCTCCGCGTTTCTTAGCAACCACCGTCAACAGAAACAAGGAGACCCGGTCACTGCACAGTTCAGCTGCAGATCAGTGTAGTGCAGTACAACACAGCAACAGTTAAGGTAAGCAAAATATAAATGATGTAAGTGTGACATCTCCAGTTCAGATTTCACGTCCACATTTTAGTTAAACAACATTGCCTTTACCTGTTAGTTTAAGCTTATGAATAAATATCATGTTGTGTGTAAGTAGCAAATGTTTACGAAACGAAGCAGTGTTCCACCAAGCCACTGTACATATATAGCTATTCAGATACCGATGGGGGAAGAGGGAGGGAAATCAATAAATGTTCTAAAGACTCGGTAACTAAAGTCTAACCTCTTTTAGATTTACTACACTTTTCTCCACGTTTTCCTAATCTTGCTTGATATCTGCTCTGCCCGCTGCTGTGTTGGCATAGTGTAGCTGATAGCTGTCCTTTTCAATGGCAATATTTAACTGAATAGATCAGACTGTTGCTTTAGCCCACGCATGCCATTCTGTAAAAATTGTTACTTATTTCAGAAACAACATTGTTTCCCTAGATGAAGAAAAAGGGAAAGAATATGTTATAACTAGCCTCCATCTGAAAAGCTTTGATTTATATTATATCTATATTTGTTTAGTTTCTATGTACATTTTTTAAACACAGTTTTCCAGTACAATATCCATTTGTTCCATGAATGCAGAATATCTGAGTTTGATTAATGAAATTATCTGTATATCGTTTAGGATGGGTAAGAAGGTGAAAAAAGAAGCAGAGCCTCCTCCAAAGGATGTGGTAAGAGTTACTCAGAAGAAAAAAAAAATCCTTATTCAAATCTTCTAGAATCTCTGCATGGGTAGAAACAGCAGTGAGTGCTTCTAGAATCTGCATGGGTAGAAACAGCAGTGAGTGCTTCTAGAGTTTGTGCAGGGGTTGAAAAAGCAGTGAGTGCTTCTAGAATCTCTGCAGGGGTAGAAACAGCAGTGAGTGCTTCTAGAATTTCTGCAGGGGTAGAAACAGCAGTGAGTGCTTCTAGAATCACTGCAGGGGTAGAAACAGCAGTGAGTGCTTCTAGAATCACTGCACGGGTAGAAACAGCAGTGAGTGCTTCTAGAGTTTGTGCAGGGGTAGAAACAGCAGTGAGTGCTTCTAGAATCTCTGCAGGGGTAGAAACAGCAGTAAGTGCTTCTAGAATCACTGCACAGGTAGAAACAGCAGTGAGTGCTTCTAGAATCTCTGCAGTGAGTGCTTCTAGAAACGGGTAGAAACAGCAGTGAGTGCTTCTAGAATCTCTGCAGGGGTAGAAACAGCAGTGAGTGCTTCTAGAATCTCTGCAGGGGTAGAAACTGCAGTGAGTGCTTCTAGAATCACTGCACGGGTAGAAACAGCAGTGAGTGCTTCTAGAATCTCTGCAGGGGTAGAAACAGCAGTGAGTGCTTCTAGAATCACTGCACAGGTAGAAACAGCAGTGAGTGCTTCTAGAATCACTGCACAGGTAGAAACAGCAGTGAGTGCTTCACTCACAGCATGCCAGGGCTTTTAATAGCTTTATCAGTATAGTTTGTAATGAGCAGATCCACCTCAGCAGAAGATAAATGTCACACACATAATTCAAATTATACTGATTTACAACAATGCAAAATATAACAGGTGTATGTATAGTTATATGTTTATAGGGGACCACCCCTAACAGACTAACAGACTGAAAAACTGTGCTTTCAACTATGCCCAAAAATTATTTGTTGGTATTACTGAAGCTCATTAAAAAGCATTATTAAAATGCTGTATTGTTTCATTTTAACATTTAAAAAAAATAAAAACGTATATATATATAAATACTTTGTCACATGTTAGAGAGAGCAATATCCATATGTGCAGCAGTAATATATGCTGTAAAATAATGTATTTTTGTAAAATGTATACAGTGATAAAGCTTTAGATTTTGGTAAATACATGTGAAAATAGGCTAATGTTTTAGTGGTTTTCAAGCTACTGCTTCCTTGCTCGTGCTCTTAACATTACTGATCAATGTAAATTGTGCCCTGCATACAAAACCATGATGTGTATTTCCCTTTAATAAGTTGACAGTGAAAGGCAGGGTAATTTATTTTGAAGTCAGGCAATGTATTGTGAATTGTTATGTTATGGTACTGGACTGAAGTCCACTTAATTCATTTAATATCTATACTAAAATGAAACGTTTGAGTTTCATTTAGACTCTTACTTCTATAAAGATACTTTGGTTGCCAACATTAAATTCAATGCACACTCTGTAAACTAAAGCAACGATTCATTTGACATCCTCTTTTTTATTTCGTAGTTTGATCCTGTACCTATTGGAAGCAAAAATCCAGCCACAGTGGTGCTTATGCTACATTCTCCAGAACAAGAAGTCTTAGTCAAAGCATGTGAAGCCATGTACAGATTTGCTGAAAAGGGTTGGTATTAATATATAAATTTGCTATTTTTGTTTAACACACAATGCCTGCTGCACTTAATCATTCCAGCATCATTAACTTTGTCTGCAATAGAAACCCTATTTCACAGATCACCTCTGAGAACATAGTGAACTGTACATCTGATCTTTTTGTACAATACTTATTCCAGTATGTGGTTGAATCCACATGCAAATCAAATAATGGGAGAACAAGACCTTTAGATTTGTTCCGCTGCTTAAAGAGCAGCTTGATTTTGTAAAAATGTATCAGACAAAATGGACAACCTGATCA
The DNA here is from genome assembly GCF_017654505.1 of Polyodon spathula. Taxonomy (NCBI): domain Eukaryota; kingdom Metazoa; phylum Chordata; class Actinopteri; order Acipenseriformes; family Polyodontidae; genus Polyodon; species Polyodon spathula. Next base: position 8,840,997 of record NC_054537.1, on the reverse strand, counting down.
CTGTGGCCAGCAGCACTGCAAGGTCACGCACCAATTGTATGTGTATGATTAAAAACATCCCAACATTGCATATTAAGGCTGTCAAAATGTTAATATCATTTATTATATGCAATTTTTATAATAATTCCAAATGTTTGGTGAGGATTTGCCAGCTATTACAATAGCAATGAGCATGATGTAATTTATGAATGTGAGAATGACAGAAGATAAAAGTGTCTTTCAGAATCTGAATACTAAACATGAACAGTGCAGTAGTCTTTCACCCCTGGATGTAAGAGTTCAAATCCTTCTCCCGACACACATACATTGAGTTTGTCAATGGCAGTCTCAGATTAGCCGCAGTGGACTGTAGCCCACATCACAAACCTCCACACAATATTGCGATAGAGCTTTGGTTTGCTGTAACCTGAATGTGGTTTGTACAGTTGCGTATGTAGGTAGATGTATTTATTTATTAACAAATTCCAAGTTCAATCTTTACTTAAATATTGGTGGAACGAAAGCAAGCTTAAGGGGTTTAAAGAATATGTTTGCAAGTGAAATGAACCAGAAAATAAAGAACAATTTTCAAAATAGATTAAAAAATAAATAAGACGCTATTAAAAAAAAACAAAAAAAAAAAAATGCTGTGGGATAGTGTGGGTGTAATCTTCCTTTTTGCCTTTCTAAAGGTGATGAAAACAAAGCAACCCTCGTTGAACTTGGGGCTGTGGAGCCGTTGTCCAAGCTGATATCGAATGAAGACAAAGTGGTGCGCATAAATGCAGTCATGGCATTGGGAGTCATGGCATCCCACAGTAAGCATAAACTACATACATTGTAGAAAAAGAATGCAGGACAGCGTAGCACAAAGGAATAAAGTATGCGAAAGAAAGGAGATAAGTTGTGCATGTAAGCTGTACTGTGTTTTAATGTAAAGTAATGAAAATAGAAATACAGAAATATTTAATATCTCTTATTCAATAAAGAAATAGTTAATATCTCTTATTCAATAAAGACATAGTTAATATCTATTATTCAATAAAGCATATCTATTAGTGTCTTGTCCAAATTCAGTGCTAAGGTTTTTTTGTTGTTGTTTTGTTTTGTTTTTGTTTTTATAATTTAGCTTGATATTGCTTTTCATACACAAAATAAATATATATTAATTATAACCAATAGTATATATGTGATGATGGGCCCTGTTCATATTGATAATTATTTTTAATCGCTGTTTTTTATTCATAAAATGGAATTTGTCATTCATTAAATTATTCTAGACCTAATACTACAGTAATAGTAAACACTACTAGCAACTTGCTACAGTATTTGTTTATATGTATAAACACTGTAGATATTAGAAATAAAAATGTTTTTATATATAGAATGTATTTATGGTCAATTAACAAGTGTTATTCTTCTTTTTGTAGATGCTGTTAAGAAGCTGTTGAAAAAGCTGGATGTTATACCATCCATTTTAGCAAGACTTGCACCAGCCGGTATGTTTCTCTTGACATTAGCAGAATCATTTTCCTTTGTGTCTTGTTTTAATGTGGCTCCCCAGGGACAGCTTGCATATACAGTATCTGAAGTGCCAGGGAAGCAGTCAAAGAAACTCATGTGCTTGACGGTACTGGAACAAAAAAGTGCAGTATTACTAATGTGTTTGTTTTCACAAAATAAATACATGAATGTATCATCCTTATAATTGCATCAACAGCAACACAGTAGTTAAAAATGCATTATACAATTTATTGTATGTTTGTTTCTTCTCACAGAAGACACACTTATCCATGAATATGCAAGTCTGTGTCTGGCCTACCTGTCTGTTGAATACACAAGCAAAGTTCAAATATTTGAACTAGATGGGTTAGATACTCTTATCCGCCTTCTTTCAAGCCCTGATCCTGATGTCAAGAAGAACTCCCTAGAGTGCATTTACCAACTTGTTCAGGTTGCAGTTTATTTTATGCTTTCAAATTTGATGTAGACAAACATTATACATTTAATTGAAAATATGCAATTTATATAAATGCATATGCAGCTATTTTTCTAAATTGTTTACAGTTTCACTGATCTTTTGTATAAATACAACAGCCTAGTGTCAGAAAGGCAAGTGGGTGAGCCCAAATAGAAAGCCCTAGTCCTATTGTGCAGCCACTCATGAAATATATGGAGAGGAACAATCTTATTTGAAATAGCATTCAGTTGTAAAAACTAAATCTTAGGTTTTTAAATGTCTTCCTTTCTCCTCAGTACTGGAGCGGCTCTTCAGTTCGAATTCCCTAGAGAAAGTAACATAGCGTTAGATCTTCCAAAGTGTTTTTATAAAACTAATAGCCAGCACCATTTGTTTTGCTGGCAATACACTGCTGTGCACTAGATGGTGCTGCTGCTGACACGTTGGCTGAACTGGCCTATGTTACATATGACTGTCTTAGGAAGTTGCTGTAGAACTGGAGAGCAACTCCTGAACTCATAAAAAGCGTAAGGGAACAGTAAAAGGAACACAGTTCATGTACAGGACCTTTGATTGAATTCTGCCATAGAATAGGGTAATAAAGAAGTTGTGGGTGAGTGGCCTTTACTTTGTTTTTATCCTTTTTGATAACTGTGTTTATACATTACAGGATTTCCCAAGCCGTGCTGCTATTCGGGAGCTGAATGGAATTCCCCCCTTGCTTGAACTGCTCAAGTCTGAATATCCTGTTATCCAGCAGCTAGCGTTGAAAACTTTAGCAACAATTACCCACGATGCAGAAACCAGAGTGGCACTCAGAGATAATCAGGGATTTGAACAGCTCATTGAAATCCTGGGGAACAATGTAAACAATACAGAGATTTATTATGGATAAGATTAGTTATAAAACTACTACATAAAGTAAATATAAATACAGATGAGTCTGATCATTTGACTAATTTATGACTTTTAACTAAAGGAGGTCCAGGCTAAAATATATATATTTAGATATATATATATATATATATATATATATATATATATATATATATATATATAATATATATATATATATATATATATATATATATATAGGGTGTTATTACCTTAAAACCTTGAGTTTTGCTTTTGTAACTATAACCAAACGCAAATGCATTCCTTGTTGCAAGTGGTAGCAGAACAATTAACAAATTTAAAGTTCAGTCTTTACTTAAATATTGGTGGAAAGAAAGCAAGCTTGGTGGGTAGCAAAACCCAAACAACTGTTTGGCTCACAGAGGAGGGTAGTTTGGGTCCGTACAGCTAAAACTGCTGGGGAATTTAAATAAACTCATCTTTCTGATTTAGCAAAGAGCACAGAAGGCTACTATATATGGAGGAATATTGTGAACATATATATTTTTTTTTTCTGTAAAATAGAGCCTTCTGAGATACTGCAGGTGTCTGTGTCAGCTTCCCTGAATTCCTAAATGGTTCACATACAATTTTAAAATACATTTGATAATAATTGTACAATGAACGCTCCCACCTTAGCTAAGATTATATGAGATAGAAAGATGTCAGCATTTTCCCTGTGATTGCATTAGCAATTTATTTGGCATTAATTAGCTCACTTGTTTTGCTTCCCACCAGGAATTGAATGACCTGCATGTAGAAACACTTGTGGTGGTATCACATTGCATGGAAGACATGGACACAGTGCAGCGGATTCAGCAGACTGGGGGTTTAAACAAACTTCTCCAATTAGCCGAAACATCTACCCTTCCAGAGGTCCAAATGAATGCTGCTAAAGCCATAACTAACACAGCACAGAGCAGTATGTCATTGGAATTAAATAGTTATGGCAGCTCAGCGGTCTGTGTTTCAGAGTATTGCATTCAAAATGATATGTTGCCTCTGTTTATAGAGAGTAGTAAAATTCTACCACCGAGAATGAAGTAAAAGTAGAATGAATTGGAGCGACAGACAGAACTTGTGGCATCTCATATAGTAGATGTTCCAAGTGGGCAATATAGTTCATCTCACCCAGTAAGCCTCTTATACTGTATATGTATGAAGCATAATGAGCTTGAATCCCCATTAATTCAGTACAGCATTTTTACTAAAAAAAGAAAGAAAAAAAAGTTTTGCTACATCATCAGTTTGTTTTTCCCTTTCAAAAAATTCAAATAAATGTTTTGTGAATTTAGCACATTGTTTGAAAGTTTAGACAGTTTGAAGCTCTTCCATTTATACCCAGCTGATGCCACAAACCACAGGTTTGCCTTTGAAATGAACTTTTATGAATGTGAAATGTCTTCATTTGTGCACTGAAAGCTGTTTTTACATCTCTTTGAAAGATGAAAACAGGAAAATTCTGCATGAACAAGAAGTTGAGAAAACCCTGGTAACCCTTTTGAGGGTGGACCATGAGGGACTCAGAACAGCAGCCTGCCAGGCTATAGCCATTATGTGTGAGAACTTGGCCAGCAAGGATGAATTCAGGAAGCTTGGTAAGTGAGATAAAACAGTAAAGCACGACAAAGAACTATGCGGTCTGGCTTCCCTGTTGCTTTAACAGCAAAGTTTAAATCTAAAAGAATATATAAATACAAGTCATTTAGTTTACAGCTTTGTAAAATAATAATAATTTATCTGTAGTTTACAAATGATTTGCCTTTGACTGTTTCTCAATTTTAATGATTTCAATAACAAAAATAATTCTTATTACTAGTGTAACTAACAGGACAGACACATTAGGGAGCTGCAGGACTACTGGTTTTATAACTGGTTTGATATATGTACTGCTTTTTCATTTAACAGCATGCTCTTTTTATAAAGCCGTGGTTTCTTGGTCACTTTCTTTCTGCTTTGTCTTCAGCACAGACAGTATAATGGTCACTTTTTCTGTGAAGGTAATATTTTCTGAATGTTGTTTTACAGCAGGAATTCAGCCCATTGTTCAGTTGCTAAACAGTGAACATGCAGAAGTGAAGAAGGCTGCAGCCTTGGCATTATCAAATCTGACGAGTGCAAATCACCTTAACGCTAAGTAAGTTTCAGTATGCAAAACTTTAAGCAGAAGTTAAATAATGGGCCTTTTATTTCAGTATTATTTGAAATATGACTTGCTGATTCTACTTTGAGGATTCCAGATAACAGTGGAAACAATGTAGATGGCATTTTAATGCACAGAAGCAGAAATTATGTGCCTTTTTTTGAGTAAGCAGTTTAACTGAGAGCTAAAACTTTACAAAATGTGTAGCAGCAGCATTTTAGAGATCAATTTAAATGGTGTAATGATCTTAAACAGATTATTTGGCATGACAGTATATTAAAAGCATGTTTAACAACTTGTAAACCCAATAATGTAATATATTGTATTTGCAATTAAACCTACTTAATTAAAGAGTACTTAAAGATATTATCAGCTTGTCTGTGAAAAATAGTCATAAGTTGCCCTCTGCTGGACAGATAAAGGTATAATATTTCCTATTAAAATGGAAACTGCGGTATGTCATTCTTGTGGAGTGTTTGTACAGCACACACTTTGCCCTGATTGAGGTAGCATATTTGAATAAGGTTGTAATCTAGCGTTTGAATGAACCTGTATATAAAGTGATTAACGACCATGTATAATATGATGAAAATGCTGCTTTGTATTGCTAGGAAACTAGTCAAACAATACATATTATAAATGCTTAGCTGGCACTCTTATGGCTGTTATAAAAAGTTAAAAAGAAGACCAATTAGCAGCAAATCTGATTCTAATACAATATACTACTTTTGTAGAGAAGGAATTTCAAGAGTATAAAAATGTTCTGTATATTTTTTTTGTGTGTCTTAACAGTGCCGTTATTGAAGCTGAAGGCGTTGAAGCTTTAGTACAACTGCTGACTGATAAAATGGTTGGAGCTGTGGCACATGCTGCTGATGTGCTCACAAACATGTGCACCCAGGAAGTTTTGCGCTCCAGTATCCTGGCTCAGGGGGCCATGCAGGCTCTGACAGAAGCACTGTGCTCCACCGACAGTCTTGTATTAAGCAAAGTGGTGCTGGCAGTGGCAGCATTAGCTTGTGATTCAGATGCAAGAACAGAGGTAAGACCATTTATTGTTAATAATAATAATAATAATAATATATAATAATAATAATAATAATAATAATAATAATAATAATAATATAATAATAATAATAATAATTTTGAATAGGTTGCGTGATTTTAATAAAACAATACATTAAATAAACAGTAAATAGTAGCCTAGTTACCGTAAAATGTATGTTCTGAGAATACTACTATATTATACAAGAAATCTAACTACAGAGCACATTTTAACTATTTATACAGAATAATGTTTATCTCACAACTATGACTGTTTTAATGTTACTAGGCAAATAAAACAGTGAACAGATGCTTGATTGGATCAGTCCCTTCTTATTCATTTACAGCTAAGAAATGTGGGTGGGTTGGTGCCACTTGTGAAACTGTTGAATTCCAGGAATGATGAAGTCAGGCGTAATGCATGCTGGGCAGTCCTTGTCTGTGCCAGTGATGAGCCCACAGCCATAGAAATGTGCAGATTAGGGTAAATATGTATTTTAAAATGCATGATTTCAGATTTGTATAACTATTGAGTTAATGGGTATGTATGTATTATTTATTTAAAAATTAGCCTGTAAATTAAATTACATTTCTGAGTTTACTGTATTTCTAGTTCATGGATAGTTAATATACATGCAGCATGCGTGCTATAGTATTGACAGATATAAGGGGAGTTATCAAGGTCTTAACACCAATTTTTATTTAACATTCAATATTTAATGGTAATGTTACAAAATTCAAAATAGACCTGAGTGATAACTGAACCTTCTGAGTTGATTGTGACTAGCTTTGTAATATTAACAGTTTGATTTGCCTTTCACAACAAATGGTACAAATTGCAATTGGATAAATACCTCTATAAATCAGACCCAAAGGAACTATACCGCCCAATTTTCATTATCTTTTTTTATTCTTTATTCACATTAGCTTTGCTAGAAAGCTAGAATGAAATGTTACCAAGCTAAGGAAACTGAAACATCAGTTAAAAACCCTGTCCAAGCAGTCCTAGCTGTACACTGTCCTGTACACCGCTCATTTAGGAGCATCATCTTTCTGTTCTAGCTTTCAGTTCTCAGTTGACCTCAAGCTATTTGGCTAAGTTCCTGCTAAGAGTGCTTTGTAATTACATTGCAATATTTTACTCTTAACTACAATATACCCATAAATGTCGGCTTTAGCATATTGCTATTAAGATTGATATTTTAAGAGTTTTCCATCATACTACTGCTGACTAAATTATTCATTAGTGGCCTTGTTTTTTCAAGATGCTACTCTTGCCATACATACACATATATATATATTATTTATTACATACCTTACATAAGGTAATATGAATCAGTGGCCAGCCGCTCTGACCGCTCATGGGCGGATCAGCACTCTATATGATATTTTACATACTGTATATACTAAATCAGGCTGATTTGATTTGCCCATTGGGTGGTGTGGTTACTGGAAACCAGAGGAACTAACATACAGTATGGTAAACAGATATTGAATAAAGAAATGAGTCAGTAAATGAGTCTAAAATGACATGAAATTATAACCCACGTGATAGAAAAACACAGTTTTGTGTGACCATTCTTAGCTTCCTGTGAGTGTGTTAAATACCAGTCACTACTGTTCTGTTTGCTTTTATTTAAAAGTTATTTTTTACAGGGCTCTGAACATTCTTCAAGAAATACATTTATCAACAAGCCGCAAAAATAACTTCAGTGAGGCTGCTCTACAGAGACTGTTTGACAGCAACCTATCCATTAAATACAGTTTTACAGGTTGCTTGTCATCCAGCAACAAAATCACTGATGGGTTTTACGACTACGGACAGGTATGTAATAAGCGATTTTAAAAAACAGTCCATCACCAAAAAAAGGTCCAATTCATTTTATAATTGATGATTTTGTTTTTCTTGTAGGTAAAACCAGACCATAAAATTCTTATATTGGAAGAACTGTATAAACAAAAAGTAAACCAGCATCGTCCAATTGTATTCATTAATGCCAACCCACCTGAACCGTAAGCTGTTTCGTTTTTTTAATGTTGTTTATATTGAGTTTGCCATTTTCCACACGTAGAGATGATGTGATTTCTTATTTCTATATAGAGCCTTAACTGAACTGCCTCCTGTGGAGAACAAATCGCCAGACAGTTCCAGTGGGCGCTCGCCAACTCCCAGCAAAAATAGCAATAAAGACAAAGCTCCAAGGTGTGTTTGGAAAGCTTCTGCTGAGAAAAACAATTCCATCTAGCTGAACTTGCTAGTTAGTGTTTTTATTTATTATCTACTACAGTACATGCAGTGTCACTAATCCCATCCCTGGAAATCTGAATTGACCTGTACTCTGAACCGTGCTATCCTAGTGCAGGCTGATAGCAGCTACAGAAAAGTGTGTTAAACATTTACAGTTGTCATTTCTATTCACGTGGTTGATTTTTGGATTAATGTAAATAGAAGTATAAAAACATAAAACAAAGACTAGACAAGGAACTTTTAGTATAGTACATTATGATGAGTACCCTGATTAGTTCTTTATTAAGGTACTGTACTGATTCTGGTAATATGGGAAAGTTCCTGGGTCGAAGCCAGGTTTAGAGATTTATGAGTGTATTTTGAACAAATATTGATAAAATCTTTAAAACCTTGGGTTACAGCAAAGGAAAAAGTAAAGGCAAAAAAGAAGAAGAAAAAACTAAAGAGGAAGAAGAAATAAAAATACCTCAAGAAGTTGTGGTTGAAAAGAAGCAATGGCTTCTTCCATATGATGCCATATTTCACAGCCTTATCATTAATGTTACCAAGTCAGTGTTGCCTTTACCCAGTACAAAGGAACAGGTGGTGGCACTGGCAGTGTAAGTATTCCACCTTAACAGCCATGTAGTCACTTTTTTTTTTAATTGTTAACAGTAGTGGAAAGAAAAAAAAAGAAAAAAAAAAACGCTTACAATGTTGATTGAAATCACAGGCTTGTTGCAGAGGAAATGGGTGGACCAGTAGAAAAAGACAGACTTCATGAATTTTTCTGGGAACTTCATGTCAGTGAGCTCAAATTTCAATTGCAATCCAATGTCATCCCAATTGGACAAATTAAGAAAGGAACCTTCTACCATAGAGCTTTGCTATTTAAGGTAATTTCTGTGTTATTAGGTTTAAATATGCCACACGTCATATTGGCAGTGATCTTGGTTGTGTGTGTGTGTTATATGATAGTAATATATATATTATATATTCATATATATATATAGATATATATAATATATATATATATATATATTAATATAAATGTAATATTTAACTTTATTACTGTGGAATAACCGAGAATAGGCTATTGCCATGTTAATGACTCCTGTTAGCAATTGCCTAATCAAGTTATATAAATGTATTGTAATTGCATTTGATTACATCTTTCACAGTGGACAATGCATTAAACGTATTTTCTTCTGTGTCCTGTAGGCTCTAGCAGACAGAATTGGCATCAATTCCAGTCTGGTTCGAGGAGAGTATAACAGGGCATGGAATGAGGTCTTGTTAGCTGATGAAGTTCCGAAGGCTCCAGGAAAACTCTTTCCCCCCAAGGCATATGCAGTAGATCTCATGCACAGCCCTGGACACTTGATGAGAAAAAACAGCCCTGAGGCCATTCAGTATCAATGCATATAATGAATTTCCTAAAGCAATACATGTATACCTTAAGTAATTCTTCTAACCGATTTGCCAAAAATGTATAACCCTAACAGAATTGCATATGCATAAAAGATGTGGCCAACACAATTGATATAGTACCTACAAAAGATTAATTGTGGATTTCTGATACCTTCCGGTATAATTAATATAGTGCAATTAAGTATTGGCTATTAAAAAAGCATTACCTTTTTAAGTAATTTTGGCAGTGCTGTGCTTTGTTTCAGTACCCAACAAGAAAAGGAGAGGTGATCCATTTTATTGGACTAACTAAACAATAATTAATCTATAATTAATATCCAACAAGAAACAAAATGACTTATTTAATTATGATGAAACTTTCTAAGGGCCTTCTTTAGTTTTTAAGTGTGTCATAATAGGACAGTGTATGTCTGTCTGACCACCACATTTACATGCTTACATTTATCCAAAGACATTCTTATACACAAGTTATTAAGCATACCAGAGTCTGGGGATATGGAGGCGCCCTGTCTGTCTGATTGTCTGTCCATACTTCACACTTACATTTTTAAATATATCTACAAAAGTGCTTTTTCAATTGTGATGAAACGTTATATATATATATATATATATATATATATATATATATATATATATATATATATATATATATATATATATATATATAGAATTTATCATCCACATCTTAAATAGGCTTTGTACAATATCTCTTAGCATACATATAATTGTCCCAAAATAGAATCCAGCCATCTGGAATGTCTTTGTGTCGGATAGTGTGCATCAGATGATTTGTATCGGTCAAGGTGTTCTATAATACAAGCTGATTTCCACCCCACTCAGTCTTATATGAGTTGGAGGGGTGACAACCCTAACATTTCCACCAGGCAGAATAACTGCTTTTAAATAACTCCTGCAGTAGAATATAAAATATCCAGCAGAAGATAGGCAAGGACATGCGTAAATAAGTGTTAAAGTACATCAGGTTTTCAATGAAAACAGTAACTCACTTTGTTTTTAATGAAATGTTTACATGTTGTTTTTAGTTACACACGGTGGCGGGCTAGTGGAAGAGAACTGAACACAAACTAACACATTGCTTTAACTGACGTATTGAAATTGTTTACACACCTGGAAAATCTATAAATTCTGCAAATGAGTTGCATTTTTGGAAGGTTAATGTGTCAGCAATAAATCAGGCTGTTTTTTTTCTTTCTTATCAGCAGTTTTTTTCTGTCTTTTTTGGGGGGGGCCAATAAATTAGGTGCATGAACTTGTTACAAAAAACTAGCTCAGTAAACGTGTCCAAATCAAATTTTACTTGCACTATATGTCTATTTCCACTCACTTTTAAAGTTCTCTCTTTTAACTGATTAATTTGATAAAATGTAATTTATAAAAGCTGAATGTCGCTTAAAATTCAGTTCCAGACACAATTAGTGCAATTATAGTGGTGCCATAATCAGTTTTCAGTGTTTTACTTAAAAATGTAACCTTTTAATTATCTGGCAGTATGAACATTGCTCTAATTTTTTTATTATTATTTAGCATAATCTGTAAATACAGCATGCTATCAAACCCAGGCATGCTTTAGTATATGCTCATTATCTCCCTTGTGAGAAACATACCCTTGCAATGGTAATGTATAGGTAGAAAACATTGATAAAGAAATCCTTTAGCACAAGTTCTTAAGTGTCTGATTCTGGAGGCATATGGAGTCATCATGTCAGCCCGTCTGTATATCACAGTTGTATCTAAACATATGTAGAAACCTGTTTGTCTGATTGTATTTAAACTTGTTAGGGACATTCTTTAACATACTGAGTTGATATATGTTACCAGAATCTGAGGTCATAAGGAGGCAATGCCATTTTAAACCTACAATTATTTTTTTTATTTTTTTTACATATGTGCATATGGTGGAAATATGTGATCTAGTTTTTCATAATACTGATTAGATAGCTCTAATTCTGTATTTAAATTTGATGTGCTAGTGATTCGTGAGTTTACAGTAATTGCGAAGGATGTGTACCTCATAGATACTTGTCATAATGTTTGAATTATAGTTCTTATTGGTTGTAGTGCAGTTTGATGTTTTTTGAAAGCACTAAATGAGACAATGTGCAAGTTTTTTTTTTTTCTGCTGGCATGGTCAATTGCAATTTTTTTTTTTTTTTTTTTTGTCCTTTAGAAAAGACAAGAAAAAAATGGCTTGCATTGGAGCCAAAGCTTAGTAAAGCAAGTAGAAAGTTTCACCCCTTCCATCCAGCAGCACTTTGAAGTAAGACTTTGAACACAGCATTGCAGGGCTGGCTACAAACAGAAGACAGGCTGCAAACAGTGTCGACACAGCCAGGTTAAACAGATCAAAAAATGACGGCTATGTTTTCAGCTAAATGGACTGGAACCACTCATGCATTCTGATGGACATATAACTGAATCTAAGGTCCAAACATCTGTAAAAGAAAGGGAAAGGATTCTTGGAAATCAATAAAAAAGGAAAATGATGTTTTTTTTTCTTATTAGTTTTAGCTTACACTTTAACTGAAGTACCAACAGACCATGACATTATTTATTATAAGGCTTTTCTCTAAAAATAAATAAAAAATGCTGTATTCATTGTAGTCCTATGCATTTATTGTCACTATCGTGCTAACAGTGCATGAATATGGGACTGACCTTTAAACATTTTAGAGAAATGCCTATAGTAGGCCTGCTGTAGAACTAGAGAGGCAGTGTTTTAAGTGCTGATGGTCTATTGTTGTTACAAATATGTTCCGTAAAGTCCAGGGTGCATCTCATTTTAATAACTTCAGACTATGGTTAGCGTGAAATAAATAAATAAGTGATAGTGATTTTTGAATTTATGAACTACATTATTTTTTTACTCTTTTGACTTAGGAGTAGTCCATTTTCCTTCCTCCATACTATAATTCACTTCATGTGCCGCAGGCAATAGTATTAGGACCCTTCTTGAGCCTCACACCATTGCAGCCAGTCCTTAACATCTCTGGAAAAAAAGCTCTCAACTATAACTCTCAGTGTATAAAGTCAGTTGTGAGAGCTTCATTCACTGTTGATTCACGTTGACTGGTTCACTAGTGTGAGTCTTGCTTTGAAGAGTAACACCGAACGAGTCTCTCAATACAACAGTTAGTCTGTTTAATATAGTTGTGGCTGGTGGACAAACAAAATGGGGAGGCAGAAAAAAGGCAGAGAGCTTGGGGTCCCCTTAAGCCCCCAGCAGCAGTAGAATTGTATTATTGTATTCTGATTGACTTTTCATATCTTCTTAACGTTTTACCCTATATTGACAGTTAAACACAGAGCCAACAGAGAAAAGAAAACAGTAGCCCATCGTAGGGGCATGCTATAGACTGCTAGATAACGAGCAAAATAATAAATCGAACCAGGTAACTACAGCCTGACTTCTATTATATGTAAACTTGTGGAAACTATAATAAGATCCAAAATAGAAAATTACCTAAATGGTAACAGTATTCTGGGAGACAGTCAGCATGGTTTTAGGAATGGGAGATCGTGTCTAACTAACCTGCTTGATTTTTTTGAGGATGCAACATCGACAATGGATAATTGCAAAGCATATGACATGGTTTATTTAGATTTCCAGAAAACTTTTGACAAAGTCCCACATAAAAGATTAATTTTCAAACTCAATGCAGTAGGGATTCAAGGAAACACATGTACATAGATTAGGGAGTGTTTAACATGTAGAAAACAGAAAGTACTGATTAGAGGAGAAACCTCAAAATGGAGCAAGGTAACCAGTGGAGTACCACAGGGATCAGTATTAGGTCCTCTGCTATTTCTAATCTACACTAATGACTTAGATTCTGGTACAGTAAGCAAACTTGTTAAATTTGCAGACGACACAAAAATAGGAGGAGTGGCTAACACCGTTGCAGCATCTAAGGTCAATCAAAATGATCTAGACAGCATTCAGAACTGGGCAGACACATGACAATAAAAATGTCCATTATAAATACCATATGGGCAGGGCCGGGATTACAATGGCGCCAGTGGCTCCACGGCGCCCGGCCCACACTCGGAAGGGGCACATAATGAGCTAAATATGTTTATGTGTACCCATCGCGATACATTTCAATATAAAATGTGTGTTTATATTGTAACAGTCTCAAAAGAGCTGGCGTCCCATTTAAGATCCTCAGAGGACCTCTGTGATGGACAGGTGGCTGGAGCGCTGATTGAGTAAGAGGCGAAGGCTTCCGAGAGGTTGAGTGTTGTGAACTTGAGAGTGATTGGAAAGTACGTAGTGTGTTGTTTTGGACGTAGAATTATAATGTTATGAACGTGACTGAGTGTTGTGAAAGTGACTAGGAGAGTGTTTTGAACGTACACTAAAAAAAATCCCCATAGTGTTTTTTTGTGTATTTTGAGCATAATACTACACTGGCTTATTGCCTGTGCATGCACTGTTGCAGGCATGGGTGAGAGGCAGAGCCAGAGAGTAAGGGTAGACTCTATGCCATAGAGGAACAACTAGTGACGAAGAAAATGATGAAAAAACATTTAAGCAGCACTCAAAAATGTGATGTGTCAAAGGCAACTTCTGTATTGATCGCCTGTCTTTTACAATGGTTCCACAAATGGGGGCCCTCAAATCTGTTTGTCACCATGCAGGCACACAAAAGGTTAATCTGGCCCTGCATATGAGAGATACTGAAATTGAAGAAGGAATCTATGAAAAAGATCTAGAAGTTTATGTTGACTCAGAAATGTCTTCACCTAGAGCAGACAATGTAGGAAAGCTATATACATGGCCAACAAAATGCTTGGCTATATAGTGAAAAGTGTTGAATTTAAATCAAGGGAAGTAGTGTTAAAACTTTACAATGCATTACTAAGACATCATCTAGAATATTGTGTTCAGTTCTGGTCACCTTGCTACAAAAAGGATATTGCAGCTCTAAAAAGAGTGCAAAGAAGAGCGACCAGAATTATTCCTGATTTAAAAGGCATGAAAAAAGAAACAAGGACCAGGGGTCACAAATGCAGATTAGACAAAGGGGCATTCAGAACAGAAAATAGCAGGCACTTTTTTTTTTTAAGAGAATTGTGGGAGTCTGGAACCAACTCCCCAGTAATGTTGTTGAATCTGACACCCTGGGATCCTTCAAGAAGCTGCTTTATGAGATTCTGGGATCAAGAAGCTGCTTTATGAGATTCTGTGATCAATAAGCTACTAACAACCAAATGAGCAAGATGGGATGAATGGCCTCCTCTCGTTTGTAACCTTTCTTATGTTCTTATGTTCTTATTCTAATAAACTTAATTAAAAATGCAGTGTATGCAACATTAATATAGCATTAAAAAAAAAATTGTCACTAACGTATTTTCTATCAAATATTTTCTTAACTCTCTCCATCCAAGCATCAAAACTGAAAAAGGAAATAAAGTCTTGAATATGTAATGCAATCAACAAATAACAGCTCTACTCTAAAGTGATTCCCCCTAGCAGAACCTACGATAAAATCTTATGCATAAAATATACAGATAGCAACGAAATGAATGTGGTTCATTATTAAGCATTAACACTGCTGCTATACATTGTTCAAACATTAAACATTGAAGATGCTGCTGTACAATAGGGAGCAATTATTTCTGTAAGTTCCCTGTAGTTTTTCTGTGTAATCTAACATGGCAAACAGAGTCTTCATTAACCAATTAACAATATTGTCCTCCATTCTACCTTTAAAAATGCTTGTTTAATTTTCCTACCTTTATGATGGATTTCTTTTTTTTTCTGGTCACTTTTGAGAAAATTGGATGCAATTTCCATTAGTCAACACCTCACTCATAATGGTGCACACTCTGTAAAATGCTTCAGCAAGGGGCAGGAGGGGCACCTCCAATTAAAATAAGGGATCACACTACATCATCTGCCATTGCTAGTACTGTGGTTAAAAGCAGATGATGTTTATAACAGAGGCTTGCCTCTGTAGGAAAAAAAAATATCTCTCTGGGCTCTAGAATTACTATTAATATATGAATGTTGACTCTAGGTTTAGGTTATAATTTATTTTGTTTTTTACATTTTAGACAATAATTGTATTTTGTTTTATTTTTGTTTTGCACTTTGAAATTTTGAGGAGGCACTGCCTCTCTTGCCTCCACTAAGGACTCCCCACTGGTTTAACACAAATACTTTATTAAACTTCAAAATCAGCATGCAATATCTAAAAGGGGTTTTGTGCATAATTACCAATTGCAGAGACAACAGGGTGTGCATCTTCATTTATTTCTCTTGTCTAACAAAATACTTCTAAATAAACCTTTTCATGCCTAACCTATGCTTACATCATTCCTCCTCTATAATATCATTGCTACTGTATCAATGTACTGTAGACAATGCCGCTACTTCTGGAAACATTCTGTATATTTTACTGCAAAGCCACTCATTTGCAATTTGCTAATTATACATGATCAGATATGCACATTGTTTTAATATACTACACCATCTGTTTTGCCATGATACAGAACTTTATCTTTAGTTCTTGGTTTTTTTTAATGCTTTTTCATCGATTATAATACATCTTTAATGAATTCTAATACATTCCAGCTGTTTTCTTTTTGAAAATAATGGCCTCATTTCATGGTTGACAGACAACCTTCATTTGACCCAACTTGTCATCCATGAAGAATATGCTTTAAGCGATCACCAGGAGATAGTTAGCCTGGACAGCCTAGACTGATGAGATAATGATAGAAGGATGCTGCGTGTTTCTAATCAGACAGGTAATCGATGCTGTATCCATTCAGGTCACAATGTGAGACTGTGGCAGTCCCTTGTGACTGGCACACACACACACACACACACACACACACACACACACACACACACACACACACACACTACACTGTAGCATGTGCATGACACAGTAAGGTTTTTGTCAGTAAAATATGTCCAGTGACTAAAATATCAGCTTTACAGTGGTTATATCCACCTGTGAGGGAGACTGGCTCCACTGAAGCAGCAGTTAGAGTATCTGTCTGTTAAATGTCCCTGTAATAAACAGGTGGTGGAATACCATGCTTGATCACAGGCAAGGTCACACACTACTCAGGGATATGTTCCTATTGGGTATTTGACCTTGCTTGTAATTGTTGTCTTCCACTGTGCCTGACCTGAATGATTTACCACCTCCTTCCTGCACTCCTAACCCTAACATGAACCCTAACGGTTGCCCTGTAGAGCCACACCTCTTTACTGTGGCACACTGAATCATGGTGAAATCGTGCTAAAGCACTGGTAAGCGTGGTGCATTTATAATAACGATTACAAAGCTTGGTAAACACAAAAATAAACCTCGTGAAAGTACCGTAAAAAGCACTTTCTTTTTTTTTTTTTTTTTTTTTCTCAACACAACCTAATTTCTACGGTGTTAACTTGCCGGGGACACTGTTAATTATTTTATTATTTTATTTTATTATTTATTTTACTTAAAAATAAAAAATAAAAATAAATGTGAATACAATAGCAAAACGAGACGATTTAACAATGTTAGTGTTTCTGACTGGGATCGAACCATTAACCATCTGGGACGCATGGACAGCACTAGCTGCACGTACTGACAGTCTACTTCAGGGGGCGGAGGCAGGGCTTGAATTTGAAGGGCTGCTTCAGTGTGCTCGCCGAACCAACACACACTGCTGCTCCAGTCCACACAGTTCTGTCTCATCGGGGGTGAGACACTGTGAGACTATTCCAGTGACACAATAATTAGCAGCCCTTTGCTGCTCCAAAACACAAATATTTTGCAGGTAGCCTAAAGGAACCTTCTTATCAGGGAAGATATGGCTCGTTTTCTTTCTCGATTTTCTTCTTTTCTCAACAAAGCAATTGCACCTAGAAGAACGTTACCTGCTGTAAAGAACAGTTTTAAAAGGATTAGACCGTTTTACACGAACTCCGGTATGTATCATTGTAAATCTGTTCTGTTCTGTAAGACAACTGGGTGTCTTTATAGAGCGTAACAACTAACTGTAGGACTGTGTAACCTTTCCATGCACACCCATCATTTAAATGCGACTGTCTCTCTAATTCACTTCTCGTCGATTTCTAACAGATCAACGGCCTTGTTGATACAGTACAGAGCTGTGTATGTGCTGTAACAGAATGGTTAGCTAAAGCGTTTGCCCAGCGCTCAGTGGAAATTTCCACTTACAACAAGTGCACATCTGTGATTTTTCCGGGTGGATTGAAGACGCTAGAAAAAGTCTTAAGTAACTTACAGTCGGTTCATAATTAGCCCCATGGGTAGTGAAGTGTTATTTATCCTGTTAACAACAGACTGTAGCGTGTCTATCTTTTGTGACTACTGCATCATTACAGTATCTATTGCATAGTTGATGCAGCGTACGCTGTACAGTAACTGCAGTACCAAGTCTCAGGGAATCCGTACTGTAATGTGTTAACTGCTGTGTGAAACAAGAGACATTTCTAAATGCAGAATCACTCACAGAAACGCCTTACTGTACATGACTCTTGGCCTGTGAGATTTACCAACAAAGAACTTTAAACTTTATATTCACGAGCATACAAGGTCAACCTGATTTCCCACACCTAAAACGGCTGAATGCTGTGAAAACCACACGGGGGCTTGAATTTCACTTGAAAGCAATTGTTTTGAAAGGAGTTGTTGTCAGAGGTAACACTGTGATCAAATGCACCAGCGACATTGGTGTTCTTGGAATATGCAAATTAGGCATGCAGATAAATAAAATATTATAGACCCGCCTTGCAAATTACTGTAATAAACTTCGGCAATAAACGGCAGTGTACTGCAGCATGTTTTAGTTCTTTGCTAGACAGGTGTAGCATTCTTCAGTATTTCATTGGGTTAATGTAATTTAATGCAGTATTTATCAATGTTCTGCATTTAAGTGGTATACTGTAGTGAAAATACTATACTGTATGTATTACAAACACATGTACTACATTATTTCATTTTTTACTACAGCATAGCACAGTTTACTGCTTTACATTGTTAAATACTGCAATACATTATAGTAAGTAATGCAGTGTTATTTACAACACAGAGCTGTGGTGAATTTGACAGTATTTACTGCAGTAAGCCATTAAGTATAGTGTCATAATAAAAGTGTTTATCAATTGATTATAAACGTTTTTAGAATCTAAATAACATTTTTATTATTTCAAAAAGCAAGCATTGTCAGAATCAGAATGTTAGCAGTGATTTAGAAAATACGTTTTGAAACTAATAGCTGTTCACTAGTATTCCATTGAGATGACCTGCCAAGTTAAACAGCTTTGAGTGAGTCAGGTAAAAGCACTATAATTGCAACTGGTAAAATAACTGTAAACACCAGGATAAGAACATTCTTTGTAATAAAGAACTGATTTGATGGTGGGATTTATTCTGTTAGGGTGTTTCTGTCTAAACTGACAGCTCCGTTTAAACAGATTGTAAAGCATTAAAACACTGAGAGAACACTCAACCACCCACTGTGCATGATCCTTCTAGGGGTAAGAGTTATTATCAGACCTTATACATTAGCCAAGGTTGCAGCAACATTCTCAGTAAATGAGACTTCTGAAGCAACTGTCATATCCTGTAAAAGCACGATTTCGTGAAAGCATACTATACACAAATCGACTGGAGTTGACACATATTGTAGAAAACTATTGCCCCAGAGGGACTGGCAAAACTTTCCTTTTCTTCTAACGTTTTACCCCAATTCGGCTTGTAAACACATCTTGTCCACTAGCCAGCAGAGAAAAGAAAACAGGAGCCCATCATAGTTTATTCAAATAAATGTAACTGTCACACACTGCCAGTGTATGTTTAGCCTCCTGCTGTATTTGTCACATACCTCTTTATAGACGTGCACACTGATAGGACCGTAAAGGGTTAAAAATGCAAAGTACACAACACTGATATAGCATTTAGATTTGAAGACCACCTTACTTCAACACACTTTTAATAAAATATTTTCTAAACAAAGTTGTTAAGGCAGGAGAAAGGCAGACAAAAATCAAGCACATCCTATCGACTTAATTTAATAAAAACGAAGCAATTCGGCCAATCTACATAACATTTTAAAAGAAACTTGCTTTCAAGATGATTAATTTAAAGAATCACCAAGACCTCCTTCCTATTAATGAGCATTGTAATCATCACACGTCGTTCATCTGCAGATCTTCTGGTTCACACTTGCTTTTTCAAAAGCAGCGCTCTTGGTTCCTGTGCTGTAGGTAATCTGACCTACAATTAGGTACCAGTGAGCAACATCAACATTGTATCTATTGTAGAGTGCATTGAAGTGAAATAGACAGGCAAAGTACCAAGAGATCTTCAGCATCAAGAAAACAGGGGTAGTGATAAACTTGCTATTGCTTGTTCTGAGATTTGAAAGACAGGAACTCGGCAGAGTAATATTAATAATATCTCTGTCTGTGATTGCAAGGCGATCTGTAAAGTCAGTACAGATTGCACTTTTTAAGGTTAGGATTACGTTAAAGGTGTTTCAGGTACAATTCAAATTTCAGGTTAGGATTAGGATTATGTACAGATGTTCCTGGACCCTTTGGTTCCAGATAAATCTGTATTCAGTCTCAGGTTTACCTCCTTGAAGCTCCTGTAAGTTTGGTGCAGTACTTGTTTAAAGTAATAGAAAAGAGAAATCGGTTTTGTGTCAGTTGACTAGGTCACTACAGTAGTGAGTTCACATGCGTTTAATTCCAGGTCTGGGATCAGGTCTGGGATCACTTACGCGCTACGATGAGACAGCTGTCGCGATTGATTGGAAAAAGAAACTAACACCAGAGCAGTACTATGTGACCAGAGAAAAGGGGACAGAGCTGGTGAGTAGCCCTGGTGTTTTAGAATTATTCATCCGACAGTATTGGATTTGACAGGGATGTTATAGGCAGGATGGATGAATGGTTGCAGTTAATAGACTGAAATATTAAGCCTGCAGTCATGCTGAGTGAACAAACTGATCTGTGTGTTAACCTTTTGCAGCCTTTCAGCGGCATCTACCTGAACAACACTGAAGCAGGACATTACCACTGTGTGTGCTGTGATGCACCTCTCTTCAGGTACAGTTCATACGCATGTACTGCGTACAGGCTGATGTGAAAGAAACAGTATGGATACCAAGGGTTATATACAGGAAATAACTACACAACGAAACATTCGACAACTTGTTCTCCACCAGAGTCTGATTTTATTTACAAAATTAATATTTGGGCAGTGATGAGGCTTTTGATTAGAAATGTCTTCACAAGCCCATATAAGATATTCTTTGCAATCACTAATGTGAAAATTGCTACCAGTTAGAAACCGTGCAAGTGGTGTTCAAACTAAAGTGATGTGCAGGTGAAAAAAGATATAAGATACATGAACAAGTTTCATGAGACTTGTTTGAACAAAAAAAATTATACAATCTGACTTTTCAAGGTTTGGCACAACATGCGTTTGTGAGTCTGTATTTTCCACGCTCAAACATGTCAAATCCAAGTACAGATCTGTCTGACTGGTGTGCACTTACGTGACCTGTTGCATTCAAGCACAACGGAGTACAAGTGACATTTCAAAAAATAGTACAAAGTAAAGAATGCCAAAAGTGACACCGAGTACAGATCCTGCCTGTGTGTCGTGCAAGCTAAGGAAGCTGTATTATTGTTATTGTTGTTGTCATTATTACTCACCCAAATAAGAAACTAAAACAAAACTATGCTTTTATATAGACTGAAAATGTATTTGTTTGGATTTCAATATTAAATACTGGAAAAAAGAAAGGTCAGCTGCAGTTCATATTGTGTGTGATATACTTGTAATAGTAATTGCAGTAAAACATAACAGTGAAATGCTAAATGAAACACTTTTTTAAAGCTTGTGGCTCTTTGTCACTGTACAGTCATTTTTTGTTTTGGCTCTTGGTCTGTGAAAGGTTGGCCACCCCTGAGATAAGCATTTCAATATTTGGAACCTTTGTTGTATAATAACTAGAGAAAGTGCAATTTGTTTCTGCTTTAATAAATGTTATGTTTAATTGTGAACTATATTGAAATACCTATTTTTTAGACAATGAAAGGCTGTTAAATAAGCCATTTTTTACCATGACAAAAAATTCAACCCTAACTATGGGGTTCCATGTTTGACCCCTATTTACTGTTTAAATTGAATGTTTAGACATGTGTTAAATATACAAAAAACAATTAAGCATCCATGTGACAGGATGGCACAGGGTTAGAGACTCGGATACAGTAGCTCTGGTTTAAGCCCTGAGTTGCCACAAAATAGTAATGAGCAAAAACATTGAGGTCACAGGTCACATGCATATAAATGTCATGCATTTGAGAAGATAAACTGAAAACATAAAATAATCAGAACATCAAAGGAGAGGGGGCTGTCATTTGTGTGCGTAGATCTGCAGTATTCATTGACTAAACAGGGCCGTAGCCAGCCCTAGAAAATCGCAGAGACCCTTGCCCGTGCCCCTGCCACTAAAGTTTTTATAACGGAAGAACAAAGATATGAGGATATTATAATATGTTGTTTATTTAAATACAAAACCTTAAAAGGTTTTTTTTTTTTTTTTTTTTTCTGAATAAGTTACTATTGGAGATTATTGAGTACCTCAGTTTCTTCATTTGCAGGACCTGTCTGGTTTTGTACAGATCAAATAAGTAGTTTTCTTTCTTTGCGACATTCAAATTCAATATAAAAGAAAATAAGAAATGTAGCAATGACAGAATATTTGTTGTAGATGCTGCACTTAGTTTTAAATCCAAATCTATCAAACCTACATTTAAACAGTAGTGTCATTATCCAAATACTGAGAAGACAAGAGTGCTTGCATACATAACGTTTTGTGTGATATGAATTATAAAATAACAAGAAACAAGCCCAAGTTAATCTTCTCGTTTCACTCACTTTACTGTGTTACTGTAGTCTGCAGTGATAGTAAAGATTTTCAAGAGCCCAGAGGCTATAGATCTCAGCGGGTGGGAATTCACGTATGCACACATCGAGGGATGAAATGCGTTTTTACTTGCGGCATAGCAATGTGTAAAAGGGCCTAAATAAATCATTATTGGTGTGAGTAACCGAGGCCTGTGTCTCATAGCTGGCTACAGCCTTGCTCGACCAAAGCAGTGAAGCAGAGCAGACAGATGACGCTGTTTTCCTTTGTCCAGTGAAACCATCCTATTTGTAGAACAGTGAGGGAAGCATTCATTAGATCTGCTTATCCAATAGCGGTGAAAGAGGAACCAGGATGAAATTAAGATTTTTTAATTATTTCAAAGGGGTTTATTTTTAAGAGCTGCAGAACGATTTTTATTTGTGGCTGCTTGGCCTATCCGAAAGGGAAATGTTGTTCACGCTGATTAGTTAAAATGACAGTATGGATTTCGCTCCTGTAAAGCACAGGGCATCTTGTGCTGGTCTGGGCACTTCCAGTCCTTACAGGATTTAGATGCTTTCGGGGTGAGTGACTGTGGCTGCTGTCTGTCAGCCCCAAGGGATCTGGTTTGGGTCACGTGCTCTTCAGTGACTCTGTGCTGCCTCCAGGTGGTTGTGTTTAGAAGGACAGACTGGGCCTTCACTGTTCTGTCTGTGCATTATTTTTGGTTGGGAAACTCTGAAGTTCTGTTCAGGACAATTTTAAAGTAGCATTCGTTAACTCTAATCATCACATGACAGTTACAAGCAAAACCATTGTCTTCCTGTGTTTACTCTCTGTGATCTTTTATCAGGCCAGGGGAACATTTCTGGACTCATCTCTTTATCCATAGTTATACATTGTCCTGTTGTTCCACCTAATTTGAAACACCCACTTTAAATAATCTCCTGTCAAAGAAAAAATGAAGATTGACTAGCCTATGATTTATTTATTTATTTATTATGCTGTCATGCAATGTGGGTGGCATTATTTACTAGAATATTTTTAAAAAATACAGTATAGTTAAGCTACATGTATACAAAAATGAGCTATATTTTCAACACTAGCATGAAACTGCTGCTACCTGAAGGCATTACATGATGTTTATAGTGCAAAAAACACCCTTTATTTTACAGTTCAGAAACAAAGTACAACACTGGTACAGGATGGCCTTCATTTTACGAAGCCCAGGGCACGTGTGACAGAGATGAAAGCAATACCAACATCCTCCGCCGGCCTGACAACTCCCTGGGCTCTGCTGGAACCGAGGTCCTTTGCCGACAGGTAAGCATTCTAGAGTGATGTTGTATGCTCCTTCGTTGATCTAAGCAGCAGCGTGTTTAAATACTGCTGCCTTTTAACTGTATATAATACTTCTGATGTTTTCTCCCAGGGGTGATTTACAGAACATCTTATTAACATCACTAAAGACAATAAAACATACAGTAGAAAGAGGTATTCTAACTAGGTTTATACGTACTAGGCAGTTGGTTTCATGATCCAGCCGTTTGGATTGTTACAACAGACCCCATTTGGTACACTCCTGTTTTCTATGATTCTTTTGGTCAAGCTCCATTGCTGTTTTTGTCCAGTAAAAGTTTGCCCCTGGATGTGATCTATAGACATTAAAAAAACAGTGCAAACTGTTGGGTGAAACCAATAATCTTTGGGCACATTTTAGTGCTTACAGTATCTGTATGTCAAACTTACATTTTGACATTTGCACATGAATTTCGTGTTACCGATTGCTCTAATTCTTTTATCTGCAGCCATGGCGGGGGATGTACTATGTCGTGTAACATACTTGAAAAAAAAAGCAGAAAAAAAAAAGCAGAAAAAAAAAGTAACATACTTTGTTTGCAGTTCATTAGACATTGAGAATTGCACAGTAATTAGCTGCGGCTGATCATTGTCTTCCTGTCCCCTTTACAGTGTGACGCCCACCTTGGCCATGTCTTTGATGATGGACCAGAGCCTACAGGACAGAGATTCTGCATCAACAGTGTTGCGTTAACCTTCAAACCCACTTCAAAATAATTATAAACTGAAAAGGAAAAAAAAAAAGTCAGTATTATGATGCCAAAAGCTGTAGTTAGCATGCTGTATTTCTCATTTAATATACACGTGGTTGTTTTTATGATAGTACATTTACTACCTTTCAGGCCTTTCAAATCCGGAGACCTGGGTTTGAGTGCAGTAGACAGAATTTGGTTGGACACAATTAACAACTTCTATAGAGGGAACAGCAGTATTGACTGACTCCCAGAATAAATTGAAATTTCGCATTTACATTCTAAACAGTTTAACGCTGCATAATATTATCCAGGCTTCTCATAAAATACACATATACATGTAAAATTGCCCACTTACACTGAATATTTGGAGTTACCCCTGCTAGGCATGGTGTTAATTCATAATACCTTCAAACCTTACACAGCATTGCATTTATATCAGGATTCAAAACGTTTTGTAAGTCATTTGAGGTGTATATGTATGTATGTTTTTCAATGACAAATGAGTGGGCTGGACATTCTCAAAAAACAACAGGGTTTGCTGTGATGCACTGTCAAATAACCGTCTGCTCAAAGGTCATACAGTCAGGGGGCTGGGTGGCTCATTGGCTAAAGCAGTGCCCTTTCACCCCCTGCACCACAGAGCGGGTCAGTCCTGAAGCCCTAAGCGAAATCAGTTTGCAGACATGGAGACTCAGTTACCTCTCACCTCTGGGTCAGGGTTCAGACTGGGACACTGGGAGGAATTGGGCCTTGAAGTAACTTTAAAAAATGGATGGTGAGTAAGTAGATTCAAGAAAATGCACAGAGTCCTTTTCTTCAATCAGTTGTTAGGTTTATTGAAATATGCAGGGAGTCTGGTCCCAGGTACAGGACAAACAATACTCAACATTACAATGTTTGCATGACATTAAATACCCTTCTGTATAGATGGTCCACCTCCTCTTTCTCTGACACTTAACCAATAGCAAAGGTACAACACATTATTCTGTTACCATATATTTAATTTAGTGTGTGTGTGTGTGTGTGTGTGTGTGTGTGTGTGTGGAGTACAGTGTGACGACCTCTGAACTCAGTGCATTCTTCAGACCCCTGGTGCCCAAAAGGTCCATACATCTGGCTTTTGTTATCTTCTTGAGACCCTTTGATTCCAGTGGCATTATCTCTTTGGATCTCTCTGAAGTCTTAGAGCCTGGCCCCTTCTGGTCCACAGCATTATTATCTTGTTAGCTTGCAGTCAATGCTGGGCAAGAAGCTTGTAGACACAACGTCTCTATCAATTGTTAGCAGTACATGCAATTTGAACCAAACAGTCTGCTATCTGCAATATTAGTCTCTTTTCAGAAAAGAACACCAGTATAGATCTTCCAGTCCACATGCGTAGCAAACTGCTAGTCAATTCTCGATCCATAATTTCCAACACAGCTATTGTTGCATCTTACTTAATCTGTGGGTAAACTGAGGGCTCGAGTTTCCCATGCTGCTGGTCATCTAACATTTAAAAACAAAAGACCCCCCCCCCAAGAAAATGAGAAAAAAAGAATTGAAGTGCTTGTCAGCATATGGTTGTGAATGTCTTCTGGCATCGTGTTCTTGACAGGTAAAGAAAGGAGAGACAGTTAAGTATTCACAGTTTAAACTTACAATATGTATAAAAAAAAAAAGGAATGTTACATAATTTCACAGCCGATATTTGTCAAATTATGATTTCCCACATAATGATGAAATATTTTTAAATCTACAGAAAAAAGAAAAGTGCGTTTTTAAACAAGTGTGTCAAGTACCTAGAATCCAGCCTCTAATAATCGTCAGAACAGTGGCATGAGATTCAGAGGCTGGCTATATTGATATTTCATCATCAATATTGAAACCCATGCATGTACAAAAAAAAGTTATTTTATCATGCAAATTGAATCAATTTCTGTACATGTTCTAAAATTCCTTTGTTTCATATTGATTAAAACGTTTTATTCATAACAGTGTTTCCTACCTACCAGAACTCTTTGGATTCCCATGATGCACCGCTTAGGCACGGACGGAAGTTCTAATGTTGAATCAGCGGAGTTGACCATTAATTATACTGTGTTCACGGACTAACTATATATATATATATATATATATATATATATATATATATATATATATATATATATATATATAAACATATGCTGCTTTTTATAAAAGCATTTAAGGCATACAACGCGTTTTATTGTATGAACTGGAAAATAATAGTCATATCAATGTAGAAATTGGGCTAACTTAATGAACACAGAAGCTACATTTTAGAAAACTCTACAGGTATTTTTCTTACCTTACTGATCCAATACGTCCATATATGTATATTTAAATGAACCCCCCCACCACCACCACCCTTTCATCCAGTATACTGGACAATCAATTACAAGGCATCCAGACAGTGTTTTAGTTTTAGTTTTATTCACAAATGTTTTTAACTATTTAAAGTAACATGCTGGAATATTTTCTCTGCTGGTCATCTCATTGTATGTTTGTGGTTTTTTTTTTTTCTTAAACAAAAACGTGATTTATTTGGGGTCCAGTTCTGATCAGGTTTGCTGTTTTGACGTGCGCAACATAGGGTTAAAGCAGACCCACCATGATGACTGTCTAATTTCTAAAGCACAGCACAGTAACCTGATCTCTGTTGACTGAGGAAAGGAGAAGTGGTCACTTTGCCATGTCAAAACCACCCTCATATTTTCACTTGCCTATTTCAATTTGAATTAGTAACGTGTAAAGGTTTGGTCTTGTTTGCCATTGCATCCTAATAATGAACAGATACATGAAATGACCTCTGCCCTGCCTACTGTACACTTCATTGAATGCTCTCCGTGTCTAATATATTGGATAGAGATCAGCTACTCCAAAGGCTGAGGGCAGCCTACGCAGTGAAGGGGTGTTCCTCCTGAATCCATACAGGCCATTGTACCCACAAACAGGCCTGACTGAGGCTAGAAACTGGGAATGGCCATCCACCTGCTCTGGTGAATAACCTGCAAAATGGTAAAACAGGGATCTTAAAAACGCACCAAAGAAACTTATTGCATTTGAATAACTTGTACCAGCTGGGAGAAGGACTGGGGAATCTCATCATGCACATATTTCAAAGAACAATCATATTTTGCATATTTTTTTTTCTTTTCGGTTGTCAGTTTTGTCTGTGTTAAGGAGCTTTGACTAAGGAAATGTGAAACTGTCATATGCCAGTAACATTGTTCTCGTACATGAGATTGAATACAACTATAACCAGACATGCACAAATCTGATCCAGGATAAACTGTCATTTAGAGTAACTGAAGTCATTCAGGGCACAGGTAGAACAAAGACCGTGAGGGGAGGGCTCCGGATGTTGAGGACTGGAATTGTGCACCACTTCCCTAAACTGACACCTAGTTTCCACAGGAAACACTGTTTATACACACACACACACACGTTACAAAATGAGCAATCGTAATGATTAATCATGGTTAGATGGTTAACAACTACTGCTTACTGTATTTGAACGTAATAGTAAATTGCTTGTATGCACATTTGAATTAGTCAGCCCCTTCAGGATTACGCAAAAGAAAAGGTTAGATTATGTGATATTTTGTATATGTTTTATGCGTCAAAAATGTCAAATTATGCGACACTTTATGCGACATTAAATCAAATTATATTATCTGCTTTTAATGTTTACAGCATCCTAGAATCGCGCCCAATACAGAACAGCTTCACGTCATTGTAAAACTGGTTGTATTAGAACAATTTTTTTTTTTTTAAAAGAGTCCATCTTATGTGTTTGTTTGCATCTCCTTAGTTGCATCCCCGTACTTATTAACTATTACCTGCACCGGCAGCAGTGTTTCTTCTTGTCAAATAGAGGGCAGCAGCTCCATAATCATTGAAGCGATCAGCAAGTCGACCGTGGATCGATGTTCCACCACGAGACTAAAAAGCATTGGACACAACAGGTAACTTGTTTCGTAGCATCTGATAATAGAGTACGGTATGGACATGCATATAAACCAAATATCCATCAAAGAGTTAACCTTATACACAATACAGTATTACGCCTAATGCTCTATTAATGCCTTACCTGATTTTTAATGAATGTGACAGCTTTAACTTCATAACTCACAAACATATTAATAGTAAACTTGAAACAAGGAATACGCGACTTACTTGGCCTGTTCTCTTGAGCAGAGGAGGGACTGGTTTCGTCCTGAAGTACCCCTTCGCGTTCTTGTCTGCTTGGGGATTGTAGGGTGGGATAACAGACCCCAGTTTGGGTAAAGAGTGGCTATAATCCCTAGCAATACTATCGACAGCCACACAATCCAAAACAAAACGCCTCTCTCTGTTTCTCAGCTCCGATACAGAGGGGCTTGGTCCAAAACGAGCAAAGCTACTTGCAGACAGCATGGTGCGACTTACAAGTCTGTGTTGTATCACGAAAGAAAGAAAATTCGTTATGATGTGTGCACCCAAACAAGTAGGTTTTTGCAGTTGTCTGTGTTAGTCTTGATGTATACAAGTTGTAACAAAACTCTGTGTATTTGTTGCCAGGGAAACAAGTCCAGGCAAACCAAAGAAGAAATAAAGCATTGCGCACGTGTGCGTAATAACAACAGCCCATTGAACCAAAATCACAAGGGCAAATACAGGGCAATCAGTAATGTTTGACGTGTTGAGCACACATTCTCTCAGATTACAAAGTTTAGGCATGAGGACCACAATTCTGTTTGTTTTCTGTAGGACATATTCCCTTCCAGGTTTCTTTGTCGTCTGCCTGGATTATAACATTAACGTTTTATTTCTGACTGTAAATGTAAAATATCAGATGTTCTATTGTGTATCAGCGCAGTAGTTTTGGTAAACAGATCTATCAATATGATCAGAGGTGGCCAGACCAACATACGACTCGCGGGGCAGTTCAAGTGCGGCTCTAATGAACTGAAGAAAGAATAGTAAACAAAAGCAAAAATAAAACAGAAAAACTAAAAATAAACACAAGTTCATTGTTTGTGTTCTCTGTAATCACTCGTGTTTGCTAATATTTCTCCTCTCCTGTTTCTGCCACAGGCTTTGCGTTCACTGCAAGGAAATTGACTGCCTTCAACACCACGCGCTTGCGCATGCGTATTTCCATCACAGCGCGCGAAAGGCGGGTGTGGTTGAAAGTCAGTAGAAGGACTAACTGACAAGCGTTCCGAGGCGACTTTTTTTTTTCGACAAGAAGCTGTGGGAAACCTAATTTTTACTGTTCAGTCTTTTCAAGTTACTGTTTTATATCAATAAACCCACAACATTGTCATTGTGTTTCAACATAAAATTTAGAAAATTGGATCAAATCGAACTTGTTTCGATTCCAAAATTGACGCATCACCGTCCTACGAGAATTAGGGACTATAATTAGCTAAACAGTTCATTATAACAAAATACTTGCAATTGTAGTGTCGGCTAAGTCACTTGTGTTTTAAAAGGTAAAGGACCTTTGTGGCCAAATAGAACTATTAATAGCCCTGCGCAGTTAATCCTTGATCCGATCCCCATGGATCCATAAACACAATGGACGGTTTAAAATGAATAAAACAAACTTTATTAATTCTCCACAGGGTAAAAATGATTTGTTTTTTAAAAGCACACACGAGGAATGCTATTACACAATAAAAACACTAAAAATACACAAAAGGAGTTCACCTCCCATGGGTAAAAGCACACACAAAAAGTATTCCACAGCAGTAAACAAAAAAAAAAAGCCCAAGAAAAACAGTCCACAGACTTTCAAAAGAATGAAATGAACTCTAATCTTCTTTGTGAGCTTCCCAAGTGTTGGCCAGCACTCCCAAACTAGATTCCCTGTGCGTCCAGGCAAGTAACTCTGAAACATTCAGCCTTCCCACAATAACTGTATCACTGCCTCTCTTCCTCTCCTTCCAGATAGCATGCCCCTCAGGCCAGCCAGCCTGATTCAAGTGCAAAATGAATGAAAAAAAAAATCCACTGCAGCAAAACTAGAAAAGGTACACAGGCTCACCCTGGCACAAGCCAAGGGAGAGCACAGTTTAATAAAATAAATAACTCAGTTAAAACCAAAATACTATAGTCATGAGTCTCTTCCTTCTTACTGATAGCTATACACAGTACAGAGCCAACATGAGGTGTAGTTCAAAACCTTTGGTATCCGTTATATATACAGGTATATATATATATATATATATATATATATATATATATATATATATATATATATATATATATATATATATATATATATATATATATATATATACACATACACACATACATATACACACACACACACTGCCTGTCAAAAGTTTTAGAACACCCCCATTTTTCCAGTTTTTATTCAAATTTAAGCAGTTCAAGTCCAGTGAATAACCTGAAATGGTACAAAGGTAAGAGGTAAACTGCCAGAGGTTAAAAAAAAAAGTTTAGGTTACCAAAACCTGAAAAATATTGTACATTTCAGAGTTATACAAAAAGGCCTTTTTCAGGGAACAAGTAATGGATTAACAACTTACAGCTGTTCTGCAGCAATGGAAGTAAATTAAGCCTTGAAAGTTGATGCTAACAATTCCTACAGGTGTCCCAACTTTTGTTGATTACTTACAAACCCTCTGTCTGTATAAAAGCAATGTTGGAGCAGACTGTGTTACTACACCCTCTTAAGCATTATTTGGACAGTATTGTACTGCAGGAGGTAGTATATTGCTATCATAATGGCGAGAAAATGACAATTAATAAAGGAAGACAGATAGACTATTATAACCCTTAAAAGTGTAGGTCTTTCCTTTAGAGAAATTGCAAAGAAAGCCAAGGTGTCAGTGAGTACAGTTTCCTACACCATCAAAAGGCACTTGGAAACTGGAGGAAACTCTGACAGGAAGAGGTCTGGCAGACCCAAAGCCACAACAGAATCAGAAGACAAGTTTCTGAGAGTGAACAGCTTGCGTGATAGGTGGCTCACAGGACAACAGCTTCAAGCACAGCTTAACACTGGTCGAATTAAGCAAGTCTCAGTTTCAACTGTGAAGAGAAGACTTCGAGCTGCAGGTTTGACAGATCGATTGGCAGTAAGAAAGCCATTGCTAAGATGGCAAAATAAGAAAAAGAGGCTTGCCTGGGCCATGAAGCACTGCCAGTGGACTACTGAAGACTGGAAGAAGGTCTTACGACCGATGAATCAAAATTTGAAATCTTCGGTTCATCACGCAGGGTGTTTGTACGCCGTCAAGTAGGCGAAAGGATGGTTCCTCGGTGTGTGACACCAACTATTAAACATGGAGGAGGAAGCGTGATGGTCTGGGGCTCTTTTGCTGGATCCAGAGTCAGCGACTTGCACAGAGCGAGTGGCACCCTGAGCCAAAACGGCTACCACAGCATTTTGGAGCACCATTCAATACCCTCTGGTATACGTCTAGTTGGTCAGGGGTTCATCCTACAGCAAGATAATGACACAAAACATACCTCCAGGCTATGTCAGAACTACCTTAGAAGAAAAGAACAAGACGGTAGGCTTCAAATCATAGAATGGCCAGCACAGTCTTCAGACATAAACCCCATCGAGCTGGTTTGGGATGAACTGGACAGAAGGGTGAAAGCAAAGCAACCTACAAGTGCAACACATTTGTGGGAACTTCTGCAACAGTGTTGGGAAGAACTTTCCGAACAATATTTGATTTCCATTGTAGAAAGAATGCCACAAGTTTGTTCGGCTGTTATATCTGCAATAGGTGGCTACTTTGATAAGTCAAAAATTTAGATTAAATTTTGGTAAACAAAACGATTCCATGATTTCTTTTTTATCTCCAATTGTTTATTTGTTCTATGCTTTAATTTCAGAGTACATTGAGACATTAAACTGCGTACATTTCAATAAAAACTGGAAAAATTGAGGTGTTCTAAAACTTTTGACCGGTAGTGTGTGTGTGTGTGTCTATATATCTATATCTATATCTATATCTATATCTATATCTATATATATCTATATATATATATATATATATATATATATATATATATATATATATATATATATATATATATTCTTGAGACAAAAAAAAAAAAAAAACAAAGCAAAATACAAATTGGCTACAGTACCTGAGCTCCATTAAAGTCCTGATGTCCAGAGCAATCCATGGTCAAAAGCTCTAGTTAGTATTTCCTAAACCTCTTCAGAATCCTTCTTCTTTCCAGAAGTAATTCCAACACAACACCATTCCACAACAACTCACAATGCCCTGTCTCACACTTCCAGTAAAGAAAGACCAGCTCCTTCCTGGTCCCTGGCCTCCCCTTTTATACTCCCCTTCTTAACCACTCGCCCAGTCGCCAGTCTTGCTCTGTGCTCAGGGCGGGACTTCCTTGTCTCAGCCTTGGTGAATGTGCAGTGGCAGTATACATCCAGTATACGCCCAATATACAGACGCCTCTGGGCATTGTGCAGCAGGAGACAAAGTCGAGTGTCTCCAACCCCTGAGAAGACTATATACTGGACATATATGGACACCCAGAAGGGCCTTATGCATTTATAACTTTGAACTACACACTAAGTTCCATTTATAACTTTGAACTACACACTAAGTTAAGCTGAGTAAATTTGTTTAATTGAAACATGCAAAAGTAAGCCAATCTTTATTTTTGACGTTGTGTTGAATTGTACATTGCCATTGAAAAGACCCATCAGGGGGCGGAGTTGAGACGGCACTGAGTTAATTTTTAAAGACATTATTTGAAGAGACAAAGTTGGAGTGAGTGGATAGTCACAGATTCCCCAGTTTTGTTTTAATTTAGACAGCGGTTTATTCCAGCTCAGAGATTTATTGTAGCTTGAAATTGTAGATTTTTTCTCCATGGGCATTTCTTACATTTCCATAGAAATCCCTTAGTATATTATAAAGATTTTCTTAAGATGTGCATCTTCCACAGTTGAGACAATTAGTTTTTTGTTTCAGCCAGTCCTGAAAGACAGTGTGTGTATATATATATATATATATATATATATATATATATATATATATATATATATATATATATATATATATATTGATTGATTGATTGATTGATTGATTGATTGATTGATATCTTCCAGTTCATTTAATTGTTCTTCATCCAAATCACCATGTCTACACACTACTTTTGCTATTTTCTTGGTCACTCAGTTTTCTAGTTACTGTACATCTGTAACTGTAAACAAGATGGCTACTGTTACTTTAACTTATGTGAGGCAATGAAATGATTTTGAATATGTGACAAGGCACCAGCTGTCCATATCCATCCAATATATAGACAGAAAACCTTGCTCGGCCAATCAAATTTTTGTTTCACTCCCAGACCAGGATTATACTGCTGCTATCGACTTCTGTAAATGTAATTGTTAGATTGTTGTTGTTAGTTTTTTTTTTTAGTATAGAGTATGTGAGCATGCATGCCTTGAATGTGATTATGTTTTGTTGCTTAAACAATGCTATATTGGAAATGGCAGCAAGGTGGCACTACAGAATAGCAAATCCAGTATAGCATGGTCCTTAGTAATACAGTGTAGCAATAATCTAATTTTAAACTACACAACTGCATCAAGTAAGGTATAGAAAATATATGCCGATCTATAATATATACTGCACATGCAGATCTCACATGCTTTCTTCTTTGTGAGTCAATAGAAGACAGTCAGGAAAACCCATACTGAACCTGAGATTGCACAACTAGCATTAAACACTCAATAATGTTACATTTATAAATACTAAACTAAATGTAATACATTTAATTTATTGAGTTTATTTCGGTATTTCTAAATCTAGACAAGTCCTAATAAACATTAGGACAGCGCTTCCCAACCCTGCTCCTGTGTGTCTTCTGGTTTTCATTCCAACTGAGCTCTCAATTACTTAACTAAACCCTTAATTGAACTAATAATTTGTTTAATTAGACCTTTTTAATTGTTCTCAGCTCCTGAACAGTTGCAGAGTTACTTATAAAATATTATAGCTAAGTTGAAAGCTGAAACTGTTTAAGAGCTGAAAACAATTATAAAAAGAGTATAATTAAGCAAATGATGAGTTCAATGAAGGGTTTAATTAAGTAATTGAGAGCTCAGCTGGAAAACACATGGGGTCCCCAGGATCAGAGAGCCCTGCATTAGGTAGGGGTTTCCAAATGTGAAACACTTGACCCACCCAGTTATGGATCTGATAGTTCTGTATGGACGCCCACATGGGATCTTGTTTGATCATGTTTTAATAGCATGTATATTTTTAATGGTCCCGTTTCTATAGTGCATCTTCAATTGGGTTATTGATTATCTGAGCCAGTTCAAGCAAATCAGTTTCTTTTCATATTTGGATTTGGGCAATTAGCCTATATCTGTCACCTTTCACGTGTAGTCAATTAAGCATCAGTGAAACCAATTATGGCCAATGAGTGAAACCAACAAATACAAATATAGTCATATAAAGCTAAAAACGGATATTCACATGATAGTGAAGTAACATAGCTGATTGGACGTAATAGTAAAGTGTTACATATTTATACTGAGTATTGATACTATTATCTAATACAACAAATACACACGCAATAACCTTTATTTCTTACATGCTATCGAGCCTTCTGAAAAATGGATCCATACCTGTATGTTTAAACATACAATACAGCCATGGTTCAATACAATTTAGACCAGTTTGAAACAAGACTGGTCTGTTCAATTCAATATCTTTGGACATGAGCAAGGGCCGATACAGGAACAAACTGTAAGAGACATGAGCGAGTGTGTTAAGCATTGCATGTGAATTCATTGAATATCACTTTGGGTTTTTTTTAAGTCAAAAGCCTAATTAGAGCAATCCTTTGTAATACAAATATTGCTCTCCATTGCAGCGCATTGCTTTAAGTGCTACCATACAGCTTTGCATGTTCTATTAATACACTCGGCGCATTTGTTGTTCATTCACCCTGGACATTTTCTTCACTATTATTGATACCTCCTGAAAAAATGATTGTCCATTTTAAAAGAAGAATCTGCACATAATAATATTGTAGCATGCACGGGGGAAGACAGTAGCAGGGCTGGTAGGTGACTGCAAAGGAGCCTTCTCTTTTGCACAGCGGTATCGGTGCTATGCTTTATTGCGAGAGGCCCCAGGTTCGTGCCCGCCCTCCGCCTGTGTATGGATTGCCTCGCAAACCTGTATGATGCTCCTGCCTGCGTTAACCGAGATCGCTACAATATAAATGTCTTCCCAATGCAGAACAAAGGGGTGAGGCAGCTGTTTATTATTTAACCCCCAAAATGGGGCTGTGCACTGGTGATGAACATTGCTAAGGAATGAGCATTGCTAAGGAATGAGCATTGCTAAGGAATGAGCATTGCTAGGGGAGCTAAAACCAATTCCAAAATGTTTTTCCAATATTACAACAGCAAGAGAACATTAAAAGAGGAGGTTAAATGTATAAGAGATACAAATGGCAAAATCATAGATGAAGAAAAAAAATAGCAAATATATTAAATGATTACTTTTCACAAGTTTTTACAAAGGAGGATACAGACAACATGCCCCACATGTCATCCAGTTCCTATCCAGTTTTAAATAACTTTAGCATAACCGAGGCAGAAGTGTTAAAGGGACTAGGAGCTCTTAAAATAAACAAATCCCCAGGGCCGGATGAGATCCTCCCAATAGTACTCAAAGAAATGAACCAAGATCATGCAACAGTATCTTCACACAGGGTTTGTACCGACAGACTGGAAAATTGCAAAAGTAATACCGATCCACCAAAAGGGAAACAAAACTGAACCAGGTAACTACAGACCAATAAGCCTGACTTCTATTATGCGCAAATTTATGGAAACTATAATAAGATCCAAAATGAAAAATTACCTACATGGTAACAGTATCCAGGGAGATAGTAAACATGGTTTTAGGAAAAGGAGATCGTGTCTAACTAACCTGCTTGATTTTTTTTAGGATGCAACATCGATAATGGATATTTGCAAAGCATATGACATGGTTTATTTAGATTTCCAGAAAGCTTTTGACAAAGTCCCGCATAAAAGATTAATTCTCAAACTGAATGCAGTAGGGATTCAAGGAAACACATGTACATGGATTAGGGAGTGGTTAACATGTAGAAAACAGAAAGTACTGATTAGAGGAGAAACCTCAAGATGGAGCGAGGTAACTAGTGGTGTACCACAGGGATCAGTATTAGGTCCTCTGCTATTCCTAATCTACATGAATGATTTAGATTCTGGTATAGTAAGCAAACTTGTTAAATTTGCAGAATACACAAAAATAAGAGGAGTGGCAAACACTGTTGCAGCTGCAAAGGTCATTCAAAATGATCTAGACAAGATTCAGAACTGGGCAGACACATGGCAAATGACATTTAATAGAGAAAAGTGTAGGGTACTGCATGTAGGAAATAAAAATGTGCATTATAAATATCATATAGGAGATACTGAAATTAAAGAAGGACTCTATGAAAAAGACCTAGGAGTTTTTGTTGACTCAGAAATGTCTTCATCTAGACAATGTTAGAAGAGGAAGAAGCTAGAAGAGGTGGAGAGCTTCACCTACCTTGGCAACATCATTGACAAACAGGATGGGACAGATGCTGAAGTTAGAACCAAATTGGCAAGGCAAGGGTGGCTTTCCAACAACTGAAGAATGTCTGGAGATCCACAGACCTGACAGTCAACATCAAGATCATAATCTTTAACACCATCGTGAAGCCTGTCTTACTTTACAGAGCCGAGACCTGGAGAACCACTGTCACCACCATGAAGAGAATCCAGACTTTCATCAACACCTGCCTCAAAAGGATTCTGTGAATTCGCTGGCCAGACAGAATTAGTAATGAACAATTGTGGCAGCGGACAAGACAGCAGCCTGCAGTTGAAGAGATCCTCCAAAGACGCTGGAGATGGATCGGCCACATGCTCCTCAAGCCTGCATCCAGCACCACAAGGCAAGCCCTCACCTGGAACCCACAGGGGAAAAGGAAGAGAGGTCACCCAAAGAATACATGGCGCCGTGACTTGGAGGCAGACGTGAAGAGGGAAGACCACACCTGGGGACAGCTGAAGCAATTGGCTCAGGATCCGGGATGGCTGGAGAGCGTTTGTTGGCGGCCTATGTCCCAGGCGGGGTAACAGGCGTTAGTAAGTAAGACAACGTTGGGAAGCTATAAAAAAAGGCCAACAAGATGCTCAGATATATTGTGAAAAGTGTTGAATTTAAATCAAGGGAAGTAATGTTAAAACTGTACAATGCATTAGTAAGACTTCATCTTGAATATTGTGTTCAGTTCTAGTCACCTCGCTACAAAAAGGATATTGCTGCTCTTGAAAGAGTGCAAAGAAGAGCAAGCAGAATTATTCCAGGTTTAAAAGGCATGTCTTATGCAGACAGGCTAAAAGAATTGAATCTATTCAGTCTTGAACAAAGAAGACTATGCGACGACCTAATTCAAGCATTCACAATTCTAAAAAGTATTGACAATGTCGACCCAAGGGACTTTTTCAACCTGAAAAAAGAAACAAGGACCAGGGGTCACAAATGGAGATTAGACAAAGGGGCATTCAGAACAGAAAATAGGAGGCACTTTTTTACACAGAGAATAGTGAGTGACACCCTGGGATCCTTCAAGAAGCTGCTTGATGAGATTCGGGGATCAATAAGCTACTAACAACCAAACAAGCAAGATGGGCCTTGCCTCTCGTTTGTAAACTTTCTTAAGTTCTTATGTGACTTTAAGACTAGGATGAATGTGCTACCCGTCCTGTAGAAGTTTGCAATAATAGACAATGAATTGTGATAGGCTAATGCAGACGTGTTGGGTGAAGAGAAATAACCAACGTAATCGATACAGGTGCTATAATTGAAAAAAAAAAGAGCGAGAGGGTAAGGCATTCTCACAGCCACAGAAAACAATCCCAAATGCAATGTGACAATGGTAGGAGCAGGACCAACAACTGATATTGCTAAACTATTGATTAAAAAACGACGTGCGTGTTTTTTTTTTTTTCATGCATTCTGCAAAAGGTTCAGTTTGCTGAATGTGTCTATATTCTCACTGTTACTGACTAGGTCTGTGTGAGCAAATCAATAGACTGACTTACAGACAAATAGGCTAGACAGAAAGATTGCTTGATTGGACTTTGATCGATCACTTGATTTGTTTTGGTAACAGATATTTCTTTAATAGAACTTTGCCTTTAGTTTAATGTATCGTAGTTTCCAAATATTTCGTTTGTTCATTAAATTATAATATACGAATGGGCTGTGTCAAACATCTGCATCAAAGCATTATGCTGCTTTGATTTACAAAAGTTGTAGCTTAAGCCTTACTCCATACAAGTCACATTTGAATAGAAAAACGTTCTTTCCACAACTCCAAATGGATTTGTTTTAGTATTTTCGATTAAATACTTCGAAACACGCCAAAACGTGTGACCATATAATTGAATTTGACTGGCAATCTGCAAAGCGAGTGCATTCTATTTAAATCCTCAGTGGGCTGGTTTGCTGACTGCGAGCACACGTGTTTTGATTCCCAGGGATTCTCTGTTCCTTTGCTTGGGTGAGCACCCAGGGCTGAAACACTTTGACCGCGTTAATCGCGGTATGAATAACAGCGACCGCCTTGTCTATGGTACGTCACCAGCACAACGCTCAGGTACAAGGTCAGAGAGCCTCAAGACACAACATGCCACCCCGCACAGAGTATGTGTTTAGGCAGGTAACCCTGAAAAGTAATTATTGATATGTTAAACATTATTTTTAAATGAGTTTTTTCAGACAGGCTGAGTGTTCGAAGGTGTTTCTTTTGTAGGCTGTAGTGGTATTCAGTTTGGCTAGGCGACACGAGCTGTGTTACAATAATGTTACAGTTGGCCATTTCGGCATAGCTTCAATTTGGTCCCGTTCAAACGCCTTTCTGTTTTGTTTTTAAACACATTACAGATGTGACATGTCTAGCATTTGAATCCCCTGCCAACATACCATATAGAATTCCACTTAGACTATTATACCCTAATGATTTCGTTTTCTGGTTTTGTATCGTACAGTCATATTGTAGGCTGTCACTACTTTGCATTCTTATTGCATCTGTTACATTTCTATACAAAACAATACTTGATGGTAATATTCTGCATTTCCTTGCGTTATTGTTTTTCCATAACACAATCAAGAAACACATAAACCAGCAACAGGCTTAACAATAACACTATAATTATGATGTTATTATTGTTGTTTTTATTGGTTGTTTTTTTCTTGATTTTATTATAAAAATAACATTACAAAATTAAGGTATACAGCAAAATGACGCGTTTAACTTAAGATACATAGGTAGGCTATACTGAGACTAACAGCTATATACACGAACAAACAGCTATATCATTATTATTATTATTATTATTATTATTATTATTATTATTATTATTATTATTATTAGTAGTAGTAGTAGTAGTAGTAGTAGTATTGTTGTTGTTCTTGTATTTGTTATTTGTTTTCTAAATATTGAATGTTATCCTGAATGACGCGTAATCGCATGTATTCAAAGGGTAGTCTACCTACGGGGTCTGTACACATACACACATCGTACTGCAGCTTGTACTTACTCTTCCTCAGAACCATGGAAACCTTCCCCACCGGTTTATACCATAACATGTAATTTACCATGACAATGTGCAAGGCAGGAACATCTCATTTATAACGTTCGCCATTGTACTGTGTGTTCAAGGGGCGCAAGTGTTGGTATTCCCATGGATGTCCGCCGCTTTGCAGCAGCAGCACTGGCACTCAAATCTGTGACACTTGGAAATTCATTGTAAAAAGGTGACGGTCACGGTCTTGCATTGAAAGACTTTAAAAGGCGCTGTTTTTGCTAAACGACCAGTGCAGAATTCAGGTACCAGTTTAGTATGTGTTGCGCGGTGTGACAGCCAATCACGCAGGTGTTTCCTTTGCAACTGAGAACAATTGTAAACTGCAGTACTGTTTCCAAAAAAAAAGTCCCGATACATTGGCGTTCCAAATCTTTTCTTGGGTAATTACAAGACTGGATATGTAGAGGGTAACTAGAAAGTAAGCTTACCACATCAACGCAGCATAACCTTCCAATCAGCCTGTATACCCTCTATGGAAAATGTCTGCCAGAGCTATTTCCACATTTGTAGTTATCATATCAAGTAGATTTACGCATCACAGCATCACATCTACACATGTTAAAAGTGAACTTAACTTAGGGCACTTTGTTTACACCACTCAAGCCCTTTCTCGCAGGCACTGATCATTTAAACCATGAAGCTAAGTGTTCTGATGTTGGTATTAGTAGGCTTCTTACCTTACAAATAGATACACAATCAAACAAAGTTCTGTGAAATAATGAATACCATTTCCATCAGAAATACCTCTATCCAATGTTTGTTTTCAAACACCAAAGAAACCTTATAGGCCTCTTCAGGGATATTTGTTTTGGATTATTATTATTATTATTATTATTATTATTATTAATTAATTAATTAATTAATTAATTATTTTTTTTTATAGCACTTGCCAAAGTTTGCAACAGTTTTTTGTTCTTTCTTTTTTTTTTTTTTTTTTATCAAAGGCAAAACGGACTTCATGAACTTCAAACATGTAACCCAAAACATTGATGTAAGTTGCTATAAATGGAACAAATGATTCTAATGCTGCCTGCCCTGGTGTGTGCAATTCAGACACTACTCCACGCGATGGCGCTAAATGTCACTAACGATGTTCACTGTTTTTAATACTGTACTGTAATTAGTTATCACCATTACGAGCTGAAAGTGTACCTCTGGAAGACAGCATTCAACCAAAATATTTTAATAGTAATGTTAGGAAAATTATCATAATTTTAGAACAAACTTTATTGTAAGAAAATATTTTTAATCACAATATTAAAATCTTTTCTACAGATAGATTAGGATATAATAGTGGCACCTCCAAATTATTCCGGCTTCATTCCAACTGCTTAATTACTTTAATTGCCGCCGAGGTACAGCTT
Source organism: Polyodon spathula (assembly GCF_017654505.1). Lineage (NCBI taxonomy): Eukaryota > Metazoa > Chordata > Actinopteri > Acipenseriformes > Polyodontidae > Polyodon > Polyodon spathula. Next base: position 8,799,304 of record NC_054537.1, on the reverse strand, counting down.
GGGACAGGACTCTGAACTGCACGGCTCGGTAATTAAGGACACTGTCGATAAACTATAAATCTAAAAGTACCCCTTGTATCATATACAGTATGCTACACATCTACACAAAGAATTACAAGATTAGCTAGAAATATTAGATGCGGGTACATTTCTGTCAGTGAGGCTGTTTACTGTATTTCTGTCCTGTAAATTTACAGACATACTGTAAAAATAGGTTTTTTGTACACTGTTTCATTTTAATGAATTTTGAAGAAATACATGTTTAAGAGTTGGCATGGTTTATTTTGTTAACACGTGAGGTTTGGGGGCGTCTAAATAATAATAATAATAATAATAATAATAATAATAATAATAATAATAATAATAATAATAATAATAATAATAATAATAATGTGTATTATCTGTTTCATTACGATTTAAAATAGTTTTACCACTGGGTGTATAAAAATTAAACATCAAAGTGTAACGACACTGTTGGTGCAGTTGAGTCGTATTGATGTGCTTTTGAAATAGGGTTATGTTACTATATTCGGTCATTTTCAAACCAAATTTCTCTTTCGTTTAGTGATAATAAAGGAGTCATAAAGTCACCCCTGCAGAAAAAAATGCCTCAGCTGTGTCATATACAAACTTTACAATGATCATAAGCAAGTAAAAAGTTTGTTTTTAAAAAGAGAAGCAAAATCACTATTTATTGTCCTGCCCCATCCCATTATTTCACCCCCCGCAGAAATAAAAAAAAAAAAAAAAAAAAAAAAAAAAAAAAAGAAAAAAAAAAAAAAAAAAAAAAAAATGCCTCTGTCGACACAGTATATTTTTAAGTTTTGTAGAGATCAACACCGTGACTTATTACTACCAACCACATTTGGCATTTCAATAATCAGTTATTAGGAGGGAGCCGGCTTCTCAAGATCGCGTTATTAGCTGGTGTTCTGTGGCTGAGAAGAATCTATACATTACGCTAAAATTTTGCGTCAAAGGAGTTTAGTGTCTCGTAACATGTGAACAGACAATATCGCTCGGGATATACGCTCACCTTTTCCCATATTGGGACGACATTTTATATTAATTCATTTTTTTTTTGCCCGTTCGTGCGGATCGATTGTTCGATAGTTAGTAGGTGTGAACGCCCAAAAACGAACAAAACAAAAACCTGTAAACCCTTAAAGGCTCAAGAATCAAAGTGTCTTAATTAACTTTGAAAAAAATTCCAGGTTGCGAATGGATATAACGCTTATATATATATATATATATATATATATATATATATATATATATATATATATATATATATATATATATATATATATATATATATATATAGAGAGAGAGAGACACACACACACACACACACACACACACACACACACCAGTTTGGCATCAATAGGCCTATCAGGGATAGTTATGGAAAACATATGGAGTTGTGATAACATTTTTTACAAAAATTAAAAAAAAATACAAAAAACAACAAAAAAAAACAGTTTACATTTGTGATAGAAGTTGTCAGGATCTACAACATAGTTGTTATATTTTGGTTAGGTCCTGAGAGAAGACCAGGAAGTGGTCAATATAGTCTATAGCATTAAAATAGTCAATTGTAAATAGCTAGCAACTGTACCTTTAAAATAACGTGCTATTTTTCCTCAGTAAATAATTGATTAGGTATACAAAATAGGAAACTACACTATATAGGCTACAGACAAGTTGACCATCCCTTGTGAGAAAATTGTTCATCTAACCTTCATGCAGATGAAAGGTGAAAGAACCTGCAACGGGATTTGCCTTTTAGGGTCGTAAATGCTTTCAGTTCAAAACGTTTGTGTTTGTACCCGCTTAGTTTTCATAAACATCCTTACGGTCTTTCCACCAAGACGGTACTTGGCATTTCCGTCTCACAAGCTGCAGAGCGAGCACTACTTATTGATAATGTTCTCCCTGAGTATTTCACTGACTGCAAGGAGCGCACGTGTTGGGGTTCCCACGGACTGTCCGCCGCCGTCCAGCTTGCAGCGGCACCCACAGCCGAGACACACATAGGGGATTTGAACAAAGCGACCCCCACCGTTTTGACATGAATGCATGTTAAAAAGAGTTTCTATAGTTCACAACCAGTAAAGAGCTCAGGTACCAGCAAAATTTGTATTGAGGTGTCTGACAGACGTCCTCTTTGGCTACCATACTGTGCGGGTAAACGCTCTTTTATTCTGAGACCAGCACCTTCATTATAACCCCACACACACTGCAGTAAATAACCACTTGCCTTTTAGCTGGTGTTTTCTTTTTACTGGATGTCATAGTCGTTAATAAATGTAATCAAAAGCTCAATAAAAAGGGGCTTAAATCTCCAATGTTGATATCTCAGAATGATATCTCAAAATGAACCCTTCTAGCTTTCCCTATAACAATAGAAAACTACCTACAAATGGTTAGATTTGTAGTTTTAAGCGATGAATATGCAAATACCAACTATTCCTTAATTAATTTAATATATTTTACATCCATTATATTTCAGATCTATTTTGAGACGGACCATTCAACTACACTTTTATTAACCAAAAAAAAAAAAAAAAAAAAAAACATGGTTATGTATTCTAGATACTCTACTGAACACAAAGGAGTCAGTGTAGTTTCTGAACTGAATCGTTTGATCAAACAAAGCCATACTTAGGGGTCAATCTTGATGCTTCATATTTTGGACACTTTATTTGAACCCTTTGTTTATCATCTCACAAGTTAACAATTAAAAGGGAATTTTTGTTTCCTCATAAATTCTACAAAAGCGGTATGGCTTCAAGGTTCAGCGCATGTATTGTATTATTTTTATTATTGGGCTATTAACTACATTCGTTTTGTTCTTTTGGTTACATACAGGTTAAATAACAGTTTTTCAAACCACACTGCCCAGAATACATGGTCCCATAAATAGCAGGTATCATTAATTCATCATCTACCTGACATATGATGGCATCATAAAGCCCAGCTATTAAACTTTTTGCGCCGTTTCTAAATACACGATCTGTTTCTCACAAACTGCGCAGTGTACATTATACTAAGGTACCTACTAAAATCGTCAAGAAAACTGTAAGTTTTGTTGACGCCACTGGCTGTGATGGTCCTGACATGAGGGCTTTTGGTACGGAGTCATAAGAAACACGTGCTTCGTTTAAACTTGCGTAAAAATATCAAATATGTAAAAGAAAACTTCTTTTTTTTTTGTTTTCTGAGTACTGTGTTGAAATATTTAGAATATTGAAACAATAAATGAATATTACTTGAAATTAGATGACTGGTAGAATAAGGATTTATACAGTGAAACACAACCGGTCAAAATACAGACTACTGGTTATCAGCAAATAAATACGTTTACCAAAAGTATGTTAACTTCCACAGCACCCTCATTAACTATGACTGAGTGAATTCTACTTTTCACAAAATTCTATTCAAGCAAGTAGCCGATTTCTTATTTTTGACTGCAACTTTAATGAGTCAATTCTGGCTTAATAAAAAAGGAACGTGTGAAGAACCTACTATTTGGAGACCATCATTCAAGTAAGCTCTCTGGTGGACCTTTGGTCTTGTGCCCACTCTCAATAGGTTTTGCAGGGCTTCTATAATGTGTTCTTTTCAAGCTTTTAAAAGATAGACACACCTTATTGTGATAGAAAGTAGTTCATATTGAAAGGCCAGACACGCCCCTGCACTGTAGTAAAGTGGCTCTCCATTGTGTGTTGAATGCTGCGTGACCGGGCATGTGTCCACTGCAGAAGAAGACAATCGCACAGACCAGCGCCCTACTACCTGTGTGACTGACGAGTACCACTCGTCTTTTCTCTATTTGAACCTCTTTCAGAACATTCGTAGGACAACGTGTGCAGTGTTTCTAAGAGCTTGCATACAACAGGTGATGAGCAAGTTTCCTGTTTGCTGAATGGTTTACATTCACTACTGCAGCATTTAAATTGGTCAACCTATTTGAAGGACCATTGCATTGTATCAGGGTGCAAATCACAAACATTCGTTTCCAATACATCTCTCAACGCCTGCCCCAGCCCCCCCCCCCCCCCGAAAAGAAAGAAAGAAAGAAAGAAAGAAAGAAAGAAAGAAAGAAAGAAAGAAAGAAAGAAAGAAAGAAAGAAAGAAAGACAGACAGCAACTGCAATTATCTAAAACGAACACAGGAAATACTTATTTTGATGAGCTTGTTTTCACAATCCAAGTGTATTTATATAAAGTACACGCTGTGGTAATGTGCATGGCTTGGTGGCGCGCATACTTGGATTCAGTGGCTGGGACTGAATACTTCTATCTGATTATTTCTGACTGTCAGAACCAAGTCCTTCCCGACAAAAATCAGCCGCTGGATCCTTTAACCAGTAAATAATTGTGTAGATGATCATTTTCAACAACCCGTGCTAACGAAACTGCAGGAACTTGTTTACATTGTGTTATTTACTTTGTTTTACTATAATGTGAATATGTTGAGGTTTGCATCTCATTTCTTAAGGGGTCCCAGAAAAGAATAACAACACAAGTGAAAACTTGTTACAAATAAGAAACTAAGAGTAGCCTAACTTAGGGTAACCTATTGCGGGTCACGATAGTCATACTGTATTCTTTTTGTGTTTTGGTTCACGCGTTTTGAACTGGTGCGTTTTAAACCCGCTTCGTGAGATTGCGCATAGAAATAACACTTTTAAAAGTTAACCGTGTATTGGCTATGCTGTTCCTGCCCCTTTTCATTTATCTCGCTGGATGGAATGCGTGTTATCTCTAGGTGTATAATCCCTTTGCTCTCGCGCAGGGGGAACTCTGCGTTGTGATTGGCTGGCGCTTCTAGTTAATGGCACGCGACTGTGGATGTAGTTATAAGAGTCCTCGCGTGCCAGCCTTCAGCTGAAGCAACTCTTAAGCACCCAGAGACAGTGCAAGGAGCAGGCAACTGCTGTTACTGGGCAACAGGACATCACGTTTAAAAAAAATGGACACAGTGCTAGATCAGTTGACGGGGTTGGACTCCTTCTCCTCCCCTTATTTCGACGAGGAGGATTTCTTCACCGATCAGTCCTCCAGAGATCATTTGGACACAGACGAGTTTCTGTACGAGGACGTTGACTTTCTTACCACTCAGATTCAAGAATACTGCAAGGACAGCAGAATAGTGCACGATGGGGAGTACTGCGATGCTGGCAACTTTTCTTTCTCGTCCTCCTCTTCCACCTTCTCCTACGGCTGCGCTGACAGCACTGCAGAAGTGTCCCCCCAGCTCAAAGGAGAGGGCCCGCTGATGAAAAGGAGAAGGCGGATGAGATCAGAAGCCGACATGCAACATTTGAGGCATGCTGCCAATGTCAGAGAGCGCCGTAGAATGCAGTCTATAAACGATGCATTTGAAGGACTCCGGTCTCATATCCCTACACTGCCTTACGAGAAGAGGCTCTCTAAAGTTGACACTCTGCGTCTCGCCATAGGCTACATTAACTTTCTCGCAGAACTTGTGCAGTCCGACATGCCTGTAAGAAACCTGAGCAACGACACTTCCAATCAAATTAAAACAGTTATTATCTGCAACAGAGGAACAAGTAAGCTGATTTAATGATATATAAGAGAAAGGTTACGGTTGTAAAATTAACTGTGGTTGTATTACATTATTGGCCATGTTGAAACGTATGTGATTATTAACCATTGCATTATTGTTTTCTCTTTTCAGGATCACCATCTCCAAGTGATCCAGACTATGGCCTTCCTCCTCTTGCAGGGCACTCTCTCTCCTGGACTGATGAGAAACAGCTGAAAGAACAAAACATCATTAGAACAGCGAAAGTGTGGACCCCTGAAGACCCCCGAAAATTAAACACCAAGACCTCTTTAAACAACATCGAGAATGAGCCCCCTTTTGATTTCATATCATAAGAACTCTCATACTCACTTGGACTGTTTTTAAAAGACGTTCTACATACTGAATGTGAAATGTAAAATATAGACATATATTGTAAATTCAGCTATCCAATCTATGCTATTAATGGCAATCAACTTATTTATTGTATTTATGAAATAGAATTAATGAACTAGAATCACCAGGTCTGAAAGTCTTTGGATTTAATTTTGTATTATTTATTTGAACCTAATATATGATGACCTAATTTAATCTAAAAAGAGAATATATGTATATATATTTTAGAAAGTACTCTAAATACTGTGAATTAATTTATTATAATATATGAATTTTGTGTATTTTTGAAAATAAAACATGAGAATGCTATTTAATGGCTCTGATTGAGTTGGTGGTTATGTTATAAATAATTATTTTTTTTATAAAATCAGATGACAGATTTGAAGCCACTAAAATTATATCCCTTGTATTCCTTTTACTTACACTACATGGCTCTTGTGTATTGTTTTTTATGTAACTAGCTGGTGCTGCATCCTTAGTTAATATCTCATATTACATTTAAGATCCGTTGTTACACACTCCTGATAAAATAAAAGGTTAACTGGGACAAAATGTCTATAAATTAGATTGTTAGTAACTTGTAATGTGGAAGAAATGGTTTCCAGCCCTTTAAACACTCCTTATCAATTATATTAAAGAACAGCTTTGCATGTATCGCTTCAGATTTACAAAGTATATTTGCATAACAAAAGCAACAAACTGCCCCTGGTATCGAACACTTATCTCAGAAGTGCATTGGAAATAAAATGCATATGAAATTAGCTTCCTGCATTCACTGCCGCACTTTTATATAACTAATTCCATTGTTTTTTATGGACAGCTTTAATAATGGAAGGGGGCAAACAAGGATACGGTCCCATTAACGCAAATGTTTGCAAAGTGTTTGTTATTTAAAGATTTTTAGAGTACCATTTGTATATATAGCCTATAGTTTCTAAAGTTGATCATTTACTGCATACAGTAATATACACTTGTGTCCACAACACATTCGTTAAGCACGGTGGTTCCTTTACTTAATGTTGTGAGTGCATATGTTTATTTTTTATAAAAGTAAAAAGCATACCAATGATATTTTAAAGGACGGACAAGTTGAAGACAAGCAAGTTGCGTCTTTTTTTTTTGGAAAAAGCCTGATTACTTTGTCTATCATTCAACCACCTGATTCTAAGACCAGCCATTTCTGTTTCAAACTATAAGAGTCCGCTAAATTGATAAAAGAAGCATGACAAACCCTAGTTTCCAACTGCTGCTAGAACGGCTGGTCTGTATACTGTGCAGGTGCTGCAAGAAGACATTTTCCCGTGGTAGCAGCTTTAGTCTTGCAGCTCCCCTTGCTGTTCCCTACGTCAGCCTACTTAGCCCCAGGCTAGGTATATGCCCATGCCTAGACATGCACACATGCACTTCACAAATACCCCATATATCAGAAACGGGAAAGCAACAGCGCATGGGAACTACAGCTCCAAGATGAAGGTATAATAATGACTTGGACATTGTACAACAGTTGGTTATATTGGCTGAACAATATTATTATATTGTTTTGTTTTCGATTTTCCTATATTACTTAATTGTATTATTTAAATCTATGTATATTTAAACTAATTAATTTAATAATAATTAATAAGACGTATATATGTATATATATATATATATAGATATATATATATAATATATAATATATATATATATATATATATATATATATATATATAAATTTAAAAAATATTAGATTTTTGTAACTTCTCTGGGCACAAATGTATAATTCATGGTAGCTTTTGTGCATCGCCCTGTCAACAATTCCTGTTAGTAACTTGAACAGAAATGGTAAATTACCTTAATGTATTAAAATAATTTGATTTTGCAATGCATTACAGCCTCATTAACAACGCAGAAATTCGCGCTTGTGAAGTCATACAATAAAGCATGTAATCTCATTACACTCATTATAAAGTCAAATGTTAGAAAGTCAGACTTTAACTTAATAATGGAGACTGAAAGTCTTGTACCGACTTCTGCTTTGTGGGGGATACGTTTCAATTGGATTTGGTAAAGTGGCACAGCACAATAAAACAACACTGCAATCATTGTTTATTGGCACCTATTGCTATTGAGAAGCGATGTTTTTGTTAGCACAATACTCCAAGACATCCTTAGTATGGTGTCGATCAAGCGGAAGAGTTAGGCTTCCAAAGTGACAAGCCAGGGTCTCTATCTTGTCACTCTCGTGCGTTAGTTTGGCAAGTTCTTTTAGGCGAATATTTCAAAGTTTGAAAGGGTGTATTTGTTTGCTTACTCTATTAAACATGCAAAGCCAATTGTGGCCAACATTCAACAAACTTTTTTTTGGAGAATCTTAAACTAACCAAAATATGCGTGAATGCACCTTGCTAGTGCTTAGTTTGAAAACAAAGCAAGCGGCGCTGGGATACCTGTTGCATATTGAATTGGAAGCTTTGGCATGCAAACCGAGCTTGTGTTGGTCAGTACTTATGTGTTGCTTGGCATTGTAAGGACCAGCGTGTGTTCAGCTATGAATGACAACTATTCAAGCACGTTAAAATCAGCGTGCCGGCTTCCATGAGAAACATTCAGCTCTATTGGGGCAAAAATAGAAACAAAGGGGCGTCTAAAACGTTTCTTTAACAGCCCAGTGTCAAACTATGTTGTTTAATTTTTGTACTTTATATACATCATTTTACATGTTATTTGTAAAAATAATACAAGCCAGCCACCATCAGTTCAATATGAAAACAGTTGCAATTGTTGAGCACAAATCATGCACATTGGTAATCAAATAAGCAAATCACACCTATGAAGCATATTTTCTGTAAAAATTGTATTTTAAATTAAAACATTGCATTTTTTATTTACACATATACCTGTCCACACCACGCATTTATCTTTTTAAAGTATCAAGGTTCAATTGATTTTATTTTTTATTTCGTAAAAATAAATTACAACAGGTTGCTCCTAAAGGTGACAATTGTTCATGTTTTATTTTCAAAAGAATTAATTAAATACATGCAAACGGATTAAACTTGTGTATTAATTACTGGCGGGTATCCCACGCACAATGTAACTGACGAATAATAATGATAATCATCATTAGTAATTGTTATCAAATTTGCCATGAATACTTAAAGTAATTCCAAAAAGGTTTTAACCCATATGGTATATATATCATATATATATATATATAATTATATATATATATTATATATATACGGGATATATATCTATATATATAATTATAGATATATATATATATATATATATACTGTGTGAACAAAAATCATCCAAATAAAAACCGAAAGCATTGGAAAACATGTATTTGCATTGCAGAAATCAATGCGCATTGAGACCTTTACTCTCGGCACTGGAACGCTTGGCCGTCTTAATTCACAAAGCTTTAAATCTGCAAATGTTGGGATTATCAAACTATAATATAGGCTGAGAAACCTCCTAAATCCATTAACTCATCACTTTTTCATTAATGTAGCTTTTCTGTAGCATCGAGTGCCAGCTGCGAGGTTGAACAAACACCAGTTAACTCTCCCCTGGTAAACCGCGTGGGTAAATTCGCTCTAACCAAGCATTCTACAGCTTGTGGGAATGGCCTGAGCAATAATTCCACAATAAATTTTACATATCTGGAATCATTCTCAGGAAACGATTCCCACGACGGGATGTGAGGTCTGGCCAACAGGTGTTCGAATTTGGCTGAGGGAGATTTCTGGCTTACAGGGAAACCCAGGGAGGGAAAGCTTCTGCCAGAAAACAGGCTGCTCTGGCGCCTCTTATTTTACATGGCGTGGAAGCTGCTAACAATCAAAATGATATCTTTATTGCTTGGTTCATGTCCTAGGCTGTAACATATCAATCCCTGTCTTGGTTCTCTAGGATGCACCTGGTATTTCAAACTTGTTCTTTTTGTGCTTCTGGGTCCTGGACTGCAGCTGCCTAAAACAAGCAAAGAGAGAGGCCCATACAATGTCTCCAAGACGTGTTGGCATGGTTTGCTTGTCTTTAATGTGCCATTAACCATTGTCTTTATACAATATGGGAACTGTAAAGCATGACATTTGTTATAATAAAACACATTCTCAATGATACACTTGGGCTGAAAGCTCTAATGCGACCCAGCAAACAGTCCAAAATCTTGTTTTGTCTCCCTGGCTAAATCTACTGGCAATTAGACTCAAGCCCACTGCTTTACCCTGATCAGCCAATTAAATTTATGCTCTCTAATTTTTCACATAGAAACACAAGTCTCGGGGCTGGCCCCAAAAGCCATTGATTTTCTTGCTATCACCTGGCGTTCAGACCTTAGTTCCATTTATCAAGAAGAGAAACGGCAGGCGTTACATGAAGTGACTCTGTTACCATAAGGCTCTCACCATCCTGCTCCATTGTTTTCCCTTGTTAATAACTCATTACCAGGATTTAACAAATCAACCATTACATATGTTTTGTGTCTCCATATTTTGATCCGTACGATTAAGCAGATGCTGCGATTGAAAATGGAGAAGTCCACGGCTACTCTCGTCTGAAAGAAAGAGTGCAGACTCAACTACGAGCAAACAAAGAGCTTCGGGAGATCTTCAGAAAAACATTTACGACCAATAAACAGACTTCAACCTGCTCTATTTCAACCATTGTGTGGCTTTTGAATAATTAAGGTTAATAGGAAAAGGTTTGTATACGTTGAATGCCAAGACCACAGGTGCAGGGTGGCACGATGAATGATTTGCCTGATTTTTGCCAAGCTCAAGAGCTCTTCTCTTGGACCTTAAAGCTGATAGAAAATATTGTCATTTATTTAATTCACAGCATTACTTTCATTCAGAACAAAGCCGAGCGATGAAAAGCTTATGCTTTAATGAAACACGCTATGTGGTGGCCGCTATGTTTCCTAAAGAAAGGGAGAGTCAATGCGAAAGCGCGCTTGCGTTTGTGCGCAAGCACTCCATCTGAATCAAATAAAGGACCCTTTCCAACTTTTAAAAGCCCACATTTTATCTTTTTTTTATATAGCTTTACATGCTTTATTCATGAACCATACGATGCTAAGCCACCAGCCGGTTGCATCGGAGATGGCCCTGATGCCGCAGAGCATTTAGATCAAAAGTTATAAAACGTTTCAAAACTTTTCATCCCAGTAACAAGTGCACAAAGGCGCGCATGCGTGTAAGACTTTCTTTTAGCTATCGTTGCTTAATGGAGCATAACAAATGCAACGAAATAAGCTCAGCATACCAGACATGTTCTTTTTAACCGTATAGGGTACCGTTAATTCGCTATAGATGTTAGATTAACGCTAAGAAAGCAAGGGAAACAGATATCTCCAAGTATGTGCCTATGGCGCATGGAACTGCCCATGGATGACTAGAAAAGCATATAAGAGAGGCTAAATTGGCGCGCCTGGGTCGATAAGGGGGACTATGACTAGCTGCGCTAATGCAAGATCTATCCACAAAAATACCCACAAAAACACTTTGTTCATTTGGGACCTATCCAACCGTTATCAGTCCTAGTATAGCCATAAACACGATTTTTAGCTTTGTTTCTACTTTTTAAATATTTACAAAGCCGATATGTAGTTGGTGCTTTCCCACGAGGGCCCCTTCTCTGGGTAACAACGCAAAGCTCGGGAAAGTACAATTTAACCCTTCTTTTACTATGAAGCTAGTAGGATACTATTGCAGTCTCGCCTGAGACTGCAACAGTAAATAAGCAGGCAATATATCCATTATAACCGATTCATTCCAGCTTTACGCGGCGAGTGCGCAACATGTTGACAAATATAGCCTAACTTGAGAACTCTATTTAGTTCAGAAAGTTTAACCGCCGTGTTTCTTTTACTATTTAAGTAAAGCTGCTACTTAAGCTGGTTAAACTTTTTTTTATTTTCTTTTTATAAAAGCAAACATGACTAACGTTGTTTTGTTCTCGATAAGGGGCAATCTCCTGAGATTACCAGGTAAGTTTTAAACCTCAGTTATAATAATGACTAATAAATCACTTCTGGCCTGTGTATATCCTACTCATTATGATTTTAGTAAATTAATTTAGTAAGATACATTCATATATCAAATAGGGTACCTGTTTTTCAGAGTATCGCTTAATTTACTTTGATCATGTTAAACATAATACACTTGGCCACAAAACTGTATTATGCATTTTATATTCGTATTTTTTAAAATATATTTAACGTTTTCATTAACATATGAAAAGTGAAAATATTTATTGCACATGTATTTTAGTGTTGTGTTTTCTGGAAACGTCCTTCGTTTTTCATGATTTTTCATGACTAAATATACTATTGGTACAACAATAAACGGAATCCTTTTAAAATAACAATATCCTACCTGGAGCTGTCTTTGGTTTTATTTTTACATGCATTGCGAGTGTCAGTGGATATAATGGAAGTCCAACTTTCAATATCATTTTGGTACTCAGAAATGCTTTTGATGTTCTTTTTTGTATAAGTGTTTGACATTTTTTGATGTTCAAAAAATCATAATACAGTAAGAGGGTACTTAATAGATTAAGAGGTTTGCTACTGCCGTTTGTCTCGCCGCGCGCATAATTCAAATTTAGGGCAAAAACAAGAGAACAAGAGGTGCTTCAGATAACAACTAAAAGGTATTACACTTAATGCAATTATTTGGCAGGTTTTTTTTTTTTTAGCTCCCCAAAGTTCTTAACGTACTTGAAGCCCCTTTAAAGTGAGCCTCTTCATAATAAATTGTGAAGCTGTTGTATGGCCAACTTTCTCTGTTTCAGAGCTTTTAGCCAGTTGTGTTACTGTGTTGCCATAGAGTTCTAAAAAAAAAAAAAAAGTTGAAAAGTGTCGGAAAGCAGTATATTTTGCAGGTGTAGAATGTCCGTAACAACCGTGAACAGTATGTGCCCCCCTCCAATAGCAAGACTATGACAGAGACAGCTGGCTCAGTCTTCGCTGTGAAAACACCCCCTTGGAGGACCAAACACAACGACACTGACCTTTCTGCAGGGGAACCAGAGACGCGCCTTTCACTGAATTAGCCATAAAGACGTCTTGCTAAGACTTTTGTTCAGCATCAAAGCAAAAGAATATCGCGTTTAATATGAGAGGCATTGTTTCCATCTTTTCCATGCCCCTATGAAATATTGCAGTGTTGATTTACTGTGAATCTGTTTGTCCTCTGCAGACGTATTCATTGGTTTCAAAACATTATATATGACTCTTCTCATACTTTGAAATGCATCACTGTCTTCACAGCTGATTTGATACATTACATAGAGACCAGGTACACCTTTCAAGGGCAAGTTAAATTCCCCATTTAAAAAGAAAACACAAAGTACCATGCAAATCTTATAACTTTATTTTGATGTACCTTACAGTTCTCTCTTGAGTTAGCAAGCTTTGCAAGTAAGATTGGACAACTCAGTAAGAGCTGTTGAGACCAAACATGCCAAAGCGAGTTCCCCATCACGCGAGTCTTTACTCGAGTAAAGGCTACTGTCTCGTGGTTATTACATTATCTGTACAGGAATAGCATGCTAATGCAGGGTATAATATAGGGACTGCAGAAATGTTAGCAGTGTCCTAATGATTTTCTCAATGATAAAAAGTGGTTTCTACGTGAATAATATTTCAGTCAAACTTTCTTTGTATGTAGTCTACCGTACTTCAAAAGTGCGGCAACTAATGACAAATTTGATTTGTTCCACATCCTTTTTCTAACTTTCAGAAAGTTTTGATAGACGTGGTTTTTTTTTTTTTTCACTAAGAAGGGGAAAACTTTCAGAAAGTTTTGATAAACGTGTTTTTTTTTTCACTAAGAAGGGGAAAACTTGGGGGGATTGTATAACTTTCTCTATTTTGATGATTGATTTGTTTTTATTCAGTCGACTTTTATTTACCTTCCAAAAAATGTTTAACAAAAAATGTGATAAATTACAAATATGCAAATTTCTTTCAATGGTCTTGTAAGTGTGTCTAGCTAGAGCTGAATAACTCCTTGCAGTCAGTCTGTGCTCACTCAGGACCCCAGGGAGCTGATCAAAGCACCCATTCTCTTTCATCCCTGGTATTCTCCTCCAAACTATTTCGATACAATATGTTTCCATGATGCCCGTAATGTGCTGGGGACACAGAACTCGTTACAACCTAGCTAGATCTGTCCACCCCTTTTGTTCAGCACCATGGAGTTAAAAAGGGCTTTGCCAGTTGCCAGCTTTCTGAAGTGTAAAAGCATGCGTCATTTTTCACCAGGTCTCGTTTTAATATCCTCAATAGACAAACTAAGAAATCTGCCCTTAGCTCTTTCTGGCATTAATTACATTGCTGTCCAGCTGATCTGTTTTCCTATTATATGCATTTCTCAGCAGGGATTTTTTTTTTTTTTTTTTTTTTTTTTGCAAGACAAATGCAGCTGCAAGTTAAACTATGAATGCATTTTCATCACAGCGGAGAAATAGGTATACAAGAATTTCACGTTAAAAAAAAAAAAAAAACATAAAACTGCCAGCTGACTTTTATAAAGTTGTTTAATAAACTACATAATCAAACCAACCAGTTTCTCCTTTTCTGTAGTTTACTATTTCCATTTCTAAACATTTCTGGTTTTTCGCTTTATGTTTGGTGCTCATTTTGTTTGTTGCTCACTTCTTTTGTAGATGCAATTTGTATGAAAGATACCCCACAAGTGCTTTGTGCGCATGCACACACACACAATCACTATCATGTTCCATTTTGTCACTCTTTATGAAAGTATAGAATAGTTCCAAAATAACTTAAACATTGAACTGGTAGTGCCCCACAAATTACGTTATTAAAAAAAGTGATTCAGATTATCAGATATATAACTCCTAGAATTTACACACACACACATTATATATATATATATATATATATATATATATATATATATATATAATAGATATAATATATATATAGATATATATATATATATATTTAAATTCACCCTAGCTAAGCCCGTTATTTTCCTCATCATATATCTACACACTTTCATGCTGTTGTGCAAAGGGTTTGCATTTGTATATTTAAAAGTCAGTATAGCAAAGCCATCCTCTATACTTTGACATATTTGGCACAGACAAGTGTTAAGAGAAGGCATGAAGAAGGAAAGCCATGCATACTGTTTAGTGGCTGTGTAAGTTTGTGTGATGAGGAGAAATGGCTGTTAGCCAGGTCTGGGAAGGTTTCCAGCCCTGACTCGGATGAACCCTCTCTGGTGAAACTCTGCTGGAATCCAACTTACCAGCAATTGCCATTTATCTACCAAATAATTAATCCAATTAGATTCTAGAGCTGAAAAAATCCCTTTCTTATGTTTTTTTTCCCCAAACATTTAAAAAAGTAAAAGAACTGCCAAACTGCTTTACAGTAAACCAGCCACAGAGTGTTAAGGTAATGATATATATGACACCTGAAGGAACAAGTTTCTATGACAACAGTCTTTTGCAAACTGCAGAATTATGCATGAATGTGGCTCATTCAGAACTGGACTTGAATGCAAAACAAATGGTATACCTCAATAATTATCAGCAGCTGAAGCGCTTTGCGCAAGGATCCCTTTGAAGTTCTAAAGCAGCAACCTTCAGAGTAATCACAAAATATAAATAACTGATACAGCTGGGAAAAAATAACATTCCAATATTTGATCTATTCGCGGTAATTGATTATGAGCTTATTGTACAAGATCGTGTGCTTAAAGTAGAGGACAGACCCAGCTTATTGACTTTTCCTATCATTCTGATTGAGATCGCAACTCAACTAGGGATGGGGATGATTAGTCAATACAAATTGTTGCTTATCATGAGAACTCTCCTTGGTGATAAAGTGAACCTCCACAGTGAGGACAGAAATAGGCAATCAATGTGAGTAAAGAACAGGAAAGGCATGATTGCACATGCATGAAAAACAAAGATCTTGTGAACTTTTACAAATACAAACAGAAAATAACTAGCATAGAACTATTTATACACATTAAACTGCAAACTATGCATAGCTTAAAATATAAAGTCTGCCTTATTAAAACCTCAACTGTAATTGTGTACATTGCACAGTGGTCTCTATACATATCTGCTAACTTGTATTTCAGGGCTGAAAATCCAGAGACTCAATGAGTTAAAGAGCTCCAGTCATTGTGAGTGTACCCATACAGCTATTGAAAGTATCTGGAAAGCCCCCATTCCTCTCTTTTGTGCATAACATAGCATTTCATTTGGATAGCTAAATAGCCTTATCCAGTGTAGACTGTGCTGGGAAAACTTTACTTGAAGTTGTCACAGATATTACTCTGCAACTATTTCTTTTCAAACATTTAAATATGTGAAAAGATCAAGTTGCAGGAAAAGTATAATTATGTCAAATATGCCAAGTTCCATTTGTATTTATTACTGATTATATATATATATATATATATATATATATATATAATAAATCTATATATATATATATATATAATATATTTTTTTCCTTAATTTTTAATTTTTTTAATTTTTTTATTTAAAGGATTTTCAAGACAAACCCAGTGACAGTCGGTGTAGCAATCCTTAACATGACTTCCAAGACAACAGAGTTATTCCCAGACATTAATATGAAGGGCTCATATTTGCCACTAGTTTCAACATATTAGACTAATATCTGAGTTATTTGCCAACATTACATTTGTTTTAGAAAAATATACTTCTAATCCACACTAGGGCTACATAATGATACAGTATATCCACTAATGATTACTGTTGAGGCATTGTAACCAACTTGCAATAAAGCCCGAATCATCACCTACCAATTGCTACCAATTGTAACAAAGTAGTCATTTATCTTTTACACTTGTCTTTAATATAAGGGTTATGGTAAGGTTCCACTTGAACACAAATACCCTATTCATTTATAAAGGGTACTTGGATCAGGGAGTTTCTATAACTGGTTCTTAATTGGTTAACTAGATGTCATGAGGTTTACATTGCACCAAACACATTGAACTGGAATGTAGATCAATAGCCTCATAAAAATACAGACTCATTTGAATTAATGGTCTGCTAACAATTAAAAGAAAAATGTCATGGTTGCTGAAATATTGTGTTTTTAATTATTTCTGCAGTCATCTAAGAGATTTTACAATCATTTGCTACTTTTGTCCATTAATGTTTAATGTTCTGTGTGAGCATTTTACTGGATATTGGGGATGGAAAAGAAAGAACTCCTCTCATCTCTTCCTCATCTTCAGATATTATCTGCGATTCTGGAAACAAAAAGAAGTTCTTAATGCCACTTAAAATGGTTCAACTGTCTTTTAAAAATGCATTATTTTTCTCCTTTAATAAAAAGGAATGGTATACAATTTATTTTAGCTACATCCCTGGTTAGTTTGATTTATTTCCAATACATTATACACAGTAAAATAAAATACACACACATAAACAAACACACACACACACACACACACGTCTATAAAATTAACATTCATTGGTTAACAATATAATTTTACAAAGTAAACAATTTGGAAAATTAATTATTTACTTATCCAAAATCTACAAAACATAACAAGAGAGGGCATTGTTCTTAAAAGGCTAATAACATTTCACAGGTAATGAAATTTAGAAAGAAACATTTCCATGTTTTCTCTTCCAACAATGTGCATTTTTGTTAAGTGCTATAAATTGCAATACAAAACCACTGATCTAACCATCCCCAATCATTTTTTATACCGATCAAATGAATAAGGATACTCCCACTGGGAGGGGCAACATGACATTTCCCTTAGCAATTCTAAACAGGTCACAGACCTTTCACAGAGCCCAAGGCAGTGGGAGGGGGCACTTAACTAAACCGTGTAACCAAATCAAACCAATGGTTACCCCTTTTCAATACCATTGGAATGGTGTGCACAATACTATTCACATAGCAGCACAGAAGGAATGGTCAGCTGAGAAGCAATTCTGTGTTTATTGTTAGAAAGATCTAGAGAGCCAGAGGTAACGCCTTAAAACTTAGAGTGACTCTGGCTTCATTTTGTAATAAATAAATAAATAAATAAATAAATAAATACATGAATGAAATGAATAAATAAATAAGGTTTGTTTTAAAGCAGACACAAAGAAACAACAATGCTGCCCCGGCGATGACCTATAGCTTTCAGGGTGCTTGAACACATCACAATTTCCATTGCTAAGGTTGATTAATTGAGACTGATAAGTTACCATGAATAAAGATTTTTTTCTGTTTAATGTAGTGGGCCTGATTTAGTAAATGCTTCATTCACGTGTCTTTGTAATGCAGCATACGGGCAAGCCGTATTCAGTATCACAACATTACACAATTTATTATGCTTCTACGCTTTCCCAGTTGTTCTTTTCACTTTGTTGGTTCCGATCAATTGTACTTTCAGTCGTACACAATCAGCAGTCTACTTTTTCTGCCATGACTAATTTTGAAATGGTTTAAAAAATAAACCTTTAAAAAGGAAATGAAAACTGGCTATTCAAAAAACCATACAGACACAAAGCTGTTTATTCGCCACAGTGTGTCACATAAAAACAAGGAAGAACTTTATAGAAAATATATATTCAATTTAAAGGTTTTTTTTTTTTTTTTTTTTTTAATACTATCCTGATTAAAAATTGGATATGTAGGGAATAATATGAGAAATTTGATGTCACTGACCCAAATTGTATGAACAACAATCAAAAAAGATCACAGTGATCCTATCACACTTTTTTATTCCTACAAATCCATGGAAATTCCTCAATACAGTTGTTCCAGTGAAGTTTGCACCAGTTTTTTTTAAAGGAAAAACAAAACAGTACTTTTTAAAATAAAAAATTAATTAATAACGTGGTATGTTAATATAGGTTCTGCTAGTTGTGTAATATTACCATTTGGATTTGCATTTAACTGAAAACTGCACTAGAGTATATGCTTATGCAAAATATAGCTATATTTGTAATATATATATATATTTATTACACACAAAAAGACTTCTTCATTTAACTACTCAATTTGCCAGGACCACCTCAGAGCACTGTCCTGAAGAATGAGGATAACTGCACAGTTTGACTGCAATGTTTGCAGACTCTTTCCAAGTGACTCACACTGGCTGGTGCCTTATCTCTAATGTTTCAATTAAATAGTGTCAATTGTGATCCCTGCTCCAAATTCCCATGGTTTAGTCCTGGAGCTTGTGAAGCCTGCTAAGGTCAGTGCCACAGCCCATCTACTCCTGTTAAAAAACAGTGGCTGGGGCTTCAGAAATCTGTCACCCTCCAGCACGCTGCTTGTCATAAACAGACAAACTCTATTATAGTTTATCAGGGGCCCTGACAGGCCTTTTTTTTACAAGGCATGCAGACTGAAATCATTGTGCAATGCGCTTCCTGTTTGGTGTAGTGGTGTGAGGAGTCTTGTAAATTAGATCCTAAAGCCTAAAGGTTACAAGTTGCATTAAGGATGACTATCCTACTACTTATGCTATATTTGGCTTCTATCTGCATATGCATTTTAAAAAAGATATTTAAAGCTTGATTATTAGCAAAAAATGTTAATAAAAATGTGTGTTTTTTTTTTTTTTTTTTTTTTTTTTTTTTTTTTTTTGTGTTGATGGTGTATCGTGTTTGTTGATTAGTTAAAACTTAATCAGAAACACTACTTATACCACACTGTCATTTATAATGTGGATTTAGAGAGCAATATACATAGTTTATTATACAATGCAGTAAGCACCAAGAAGTTACTGTGCCTCTCTAATCATAACTAAAACTTTGTCAATTACAAATAAATTTACAAGACAGACAAAATAAGTTGATCCATAGATGGTTTACTGACCCTCAAAATATGTCTCTTTTAAATACAATATAGAGGTGAATCATTTAAGTTGGCTAATGGTTTTGAATGAATGTCTACCATTAGTCAGTATTTCACTTCAGTTAAACTAACCTTATTTAGGGTTAATCATTGTATTCAATTTGTGTTTGGGATTTTGTGGGTCTTCTAAGCCCATCGGCATGGCTCTTTCAGCTAAAGGTTGGGACAGTTCTGTGACACATTATTAAGACTCTAATTTTTAATTCATGGTTTCATTAATCACATATTATTAAAATAGATTTATAAAGTGCACATGAAAAACAAAACAAAGAGTCAGGAAGAACAGAAAAGTAAAAGCTGAGAGCAAAACACAGATTCTTTGTCTCTGAATATTGAACAGTTTTAACGTGTTAACAAAAACAACAGTGTAATCTAACAGATTCATTTGTGTCAGCTTCTGTGCATCTGATATTTTTCTTTGAGCGCTTCCATATTGAGACTCACTGTCGCTTTGAGCGTTATCTTTGAGAGTCATGTCTGTTAAGATCATTAGCCAAGTTCCTAATGATCAAAAAGTCAATAGCTCCCAAATAGAAGAGACAGATTAGATACAAAAGTCTGTGAGAAAGACCCAGCACATGGGATTGTCAGGGTTAAAATGCATTAAGTCTTATTCCTACCGCTAGTTACGTTATCGTTAGTAAGACTTAATTATGGCAAGTCACAATCAATAATTTTTTTCAAATCGTTATAATAAAATGTTTTTGTGGTATTATGCAGATGCTTAAAAATGTCAAATTATTATTATTTTTTATTTTATCTAAACCTGTCGATGAAAACGTACTGTATAAATATCCTCCTGTCACAAATGTAAAGCATTTTTAGAAAATGGTCCCAGTTGAAATTCACAGAGCTACCTGCCATCACTTTAGCCATTCCCTCTGAAATGATATACCTACTAGATAGACTACTGGATTTGGAACTTACACACAGAGCAGAGCTGAATTAAACTGGATGGAAGATAGTGGCACTATCGTTCACAATATTAAAAACAATGCTATTAAAATCACCAAAAACAATAAAATTGAAAGCAAAGAGGTCTGTGTGTTGAGCTGGTTTACAGGTTTAGGTGTGGCGGTGTTTAGATTAGCCACCGTTTTGATCATTAAATGGCCCCCTAACCTCTCAGATGGCATGCAGGTGAGAAAACTCATTTAACTAGGCATTCCTGTCATCCCCGAAAAGAATGTCATCAACAGGTTTATGTGGCTCACAAGGTGATTGATTGAACTCAGGCATCTTGGGGTGAAAGTGAATTATCTTGCTGAACTACCACAGTGTTTTACATCCATTGACATTTCAGTGATCGAAAGATTCTGCACCATAAACCTAACAGTTAAGTCTGAAAGTAGCAAAGCTACTATCACAACATGTTTTTGTTCCTCTAAATCAATGTCTGCTGCTATCTATAAGAAGTGGTTCACATCAGCAAATAATGGCTGCCACTGTGTGATGCCCCAAACACTCTGGCCAATACACTGTGACACAGTGGCTTTTTTACACTGCATAATCAAAGAAAGTCCTAACACCTGTTACACATTAATTATACAACTCATTTATATATCAGATTAAAAACATAAAGTGTGTATTTAAAAAATGTGGTTAAAAAAAGGCAGCGCCACAAACGTGGAGCATGAGCACACATAAATAGTGCTATGGATCCAAAAGTGAATACAAAAAATAGTAATGTATCTAATACAGTATAATGAGCCTTAGGCACATAGTATAAATATTTGTTAATAAACCGAAGCACAAATTATAATCTGTGGATGTGTGACTCAGTTGACGTTGATGTTTAAATCTAATGCTAGCAATTTTATTACATTTCTTTTTATTTTTCTCTTGTTCTTATTTTTTTTCAAAAAAGGTATTTTTTCAATGTTTGGGTGTTTCTCTTCAGGAAATAAAAGAGATGGGGTGCAGGTCTTTAAAGTACTTGACAAACCGGACTGCCTCCCTCCTTTCTGACAACTTCCACTAATTAGCTTCCCTATCCAAGTGAGAAATCTGCACTATAATTAGCATCTGGCTCGCTCCGTGTACTGATTACGAGTTGGGAGGGAGGGGGGATGGAGGTCTGTCAATTGAATGTTGTTCATATTATTCATACACACTTTAATTCATATGTATTTTATTTTTTTATGGAGCAGTCAGACAAGATTGCAGCTGTCTAACTACTCTTTTCTTTTGTACAGTTTTCCTACAGATATTTAGGGAATGTTTTTTTTAAAACTTGCATTTTTGTGACAGAACCTTATTAATCATTGGATGTGTTAAGTTTAGTTTGTGTTTAATGTTTAAAAAGATATGTTGGCTGACTTGCAACAATCTTCAATGCTGAGTAAACATGCAGTTGGAATACAGTTTTTTAAACAGAAGATAAGGATGGTGTAACTATAGCATTTGTATGGCAGTGCTGAAAGAGGTAAAAGCACTAAAGTGTAGCAACAATGGGCTCCATTCAGTTGATCTAATCAGAAGCAGATCTAAATACCACCATTGAAATAATTGACATTTGTTATGAAATCAAACATCGAACAGTGCCTGTGTCTTTATTGCATTACTGTCTGTAAAATAGGCCCAGTGTTAGGAATGGTCCTAGTTTGTGCTTTTAGATCAACTGAGTAGGCTCAATGTATCGCTATTGTTCTTTCCTTTTTTCTTTGCATTTTATTGATAATGGTATAATTCGGACTAACCTTCAGCAGTCGCTTTTCCACTTGGAATCCTGATTTCAGGTCTGGTTATAATAGCCGTTTGGGACACAGGTGTAGATCCGATGTTAGGCTGACAATAAAGATCAACAATACATGTATTTAATTTTCCATTAAAAAAAAAATTAGAATGGAATCTTGTTTTACTGACTTTCGTCGAAGTATGTTTAACCAACCAGTGGTTCTCCTGGAGCACTGTAGCGAAACACCATTTTGGAACCATCATCTGCTGGCTTGAAAGCATGTCTAACACCAGAACTATCAACCTGAAAATAAAACACTGGTAAATTAGTACATACATTTCTCCTGCCAAGAGGTATCAGACAATGAATTTGGTGGAAAACAAATCATCTTTTTTAATACAAAAAAACAAAACAACGCATAGTGGCACACATTTAATTTCCATTTACAAATCTGTGTCTGTGACACAGTTTTTTTTTAACATGAAGGAATACAGCGCAACGTGTCTATTTGTACTTATCACTCTTAATTAAAATGCAAAGAGACCTATTGCTAGGAACCACTTTACATTTTTAATGATTCTGAAGAATACATTTGTTAACACTTCTCGTAAAAAAAGGATAGAGGTCTAAAAGCCAGGTGAAATAATGATAATTATAAGTCTATCAGAAAATACTTAACCTCAAAAAAAGGTAACAGCTGGGGCACAGCTACCTGAACAAGTATTTGTTTTAGTATTAACAAGATGTATTTAAAGACACTGGAACCACTTAAATTTAGCATATGCCTGTCACTGATAGGCGTGTGAGTGACATCAGATCAGGAAGGAGACACATAGGACTGGGGTATGGAAGCGCTGAAGCACACGGTTATTAATTAAATAAAAAGAGTGAACAAAACAAAACACCTATGCAAAACAATTCTACTAAACAAACCACTTATAGAAAACAAAGCACCTACACAAAACAAAACACTTCTACATAACACTTTAATAAATTAAAAAACAAGTGCCGTGCTAGGTTATAGCCAGCACAAGCAGCAATTGTTTTGTATTGTTACTTTCTTTATTTCATGTCTCACGTTTCATATCTCTCGCTCTCCACTCTGAACACCAACCTCATTCAGCCAAAGCTGCAGGTTTTTATACATGTGACCGTTTCCAGATTATCAATAAATTAATCAAGCTGGAGACAGTCACATTCTACATGAGTTTATCATGGACAAGAAATTTTAACCCACATCCAGTAAAGGTGCTCCACGTAGAGTGCAGGATGCGCCCTATAACCTGGAGATCGGAGGTTCAAATCCAGGATATGTCATTGCCGACCATGACCAGGGGTTCCTAGGGGGCGGCGCACAATTGGCAGAGCGGAGCCCGGGTAGGGAGGGCTTAAGTCGTTAGGGCAATCGATGGTTCACCGTGCACCAGTGACCCCTGTGGCTGTCAGGGCCGCCTGCGGGTCTGCAGTGGAGCCATTCAGATCTGTGTTGTCTTCCGGCACTGCAGGTCTGATGGCTTCGCTGTGGATCCGCAGGAACATATTTCAGAGGACGTGTGTTTCAGACTCTGTTTCCTGAGTCGCCAGGGGGTTGCAAAGGTTATCCGGGATACAAAATAATAGTTGGGCATTCCAAATTGGGAAGAAAACCGAGGAAAAAAATCATTGGCAATGACTAATTATAAAGAAAACACACCACCAAACCATACATTTAAATAATGATACAACAAATACTATATATATATATATATATATATATATATATATATATATATATATATATATACACACACACACACACACACACACACACACACACACACACACACACAGTGCACACATAGAAAGTTTACACCCTTTCAAAATTTTCACCTTTTGTTGCCTTATAGTCTGGAATTAATTTTTTTTTTTTTCATTTATCTATACATCCTACCCCACAACTTCCAAGTGAAAAAAATATTCTAAAATTTGTAGAAAATGAATTAAAAATAAAAACTGAAATAACTTGGTTGGATAAGTGTCCATCCCCCTTGTAATAGCAATCCTAAATTAGCTCAGATGTAACCAATCGTCTTCAAAATCACACAGCCAGTTAAATGGCCTCCACCGGATTTAAATAGTAGTGATTCACATGATTTCAGGATAAATTCAGCAGTTCCTGTGGGTTCCCTCTGCTGGGTAGTGCAAAGACTCAACCATGAGCACCAAGGAGCTTTCAAAAAAACTCTGATCCAAAGTTGTTGAAATGCACAGATCATAAAAATATCTCTTGGAGCACAGTCAAGACGATTATTAAGAAGTGGAAGGTGTATGGCACCACCAAGACCCTGCCTAGATCAGGCCGTCCCTCCAAACTGGATGACCGAGCAAGAAGAAGACTGATCAGAGAGGCTATCAAGAGGCCAATGGCAACTTTGCAAGAGCTACAGACTTTTATGGCCAAGACTGGTCAAAGTGTACATGTGACAACAATATCGCAAGCACTCCACAAATCTGGCCTGTATTTTACTCAAGAAAGCCCACCTTGAATCCTGTTTGAAGTACGCAAAAAACACTCAGGAGATTCTGTAGCCATGTGGCAAAAGTTTTGTGGTCTGACGAAACTAAAATGCAACTTTATGGCCTAAATGCAAAACGTCATGTTTGGCTCAAACCCAACACAGCGCATCACCCAAAGAACACCATCCCTACTGTGAAGCATGGTGGTGGCAGCATCATGTTATGGGGATGTTTCTCATCGGCAGGGACTGGAGCACTTGTCAGGATAGAAGGAAAAATTAATAGAGCAAAGTAGAGAAAAGTCCTTGAGGAAAACCTGCTGCCCGCTGCAAGAAAGCAGAAACTAGGATGGAAGTTCACCTTTCAGCATGACAACGACCCAAAGCACACAGCCAAAGCTACACTGGAGTGGCTAAGGAACAAAAAGGTAAATGTCCCAGTCAGAGCCCTGACCTAAATCCAATCAAAAATGTAGGGCATTACTTGAAGATTGATGTTCATCAATGCTCCCAAAAGGAACTTGACAGAAATTGAACAGTTTTGTAAAGAATGGTCAAATATTACCAAAGTTGGTAGAGACCTATCCCAAAAGTCTCACAGCTGTAATTACTGCCAAAGGTGCTTCCACCAAGTATTAACTCAGGGGAGTGGAGACTATTCCAATTATGATCTTTCAGTTTTGTATTTTTAATATATAATCTTTCTCAATAAAACCTTTTTCCCCCTTGTGGAGTACAATGTGCAGATAAGTGGAAAAAAATGTAAATGCATGAAACACAGAGGCACTGACACATCAAAATGTTAAAAAAGTTCAAGGGGATGTAGATTTTCTATAGGTACTGTGTGTGTGTGTGTGTGTGTGTGTGTGTGTGTGTGTGTGTGTATAAGAATATAAGAACATAAGAAAGTTTACAAACGAGAGGAGGCCATCTGGCCCATCTTGCTCGTTTGGTTGTTAGTAGCTTATTGATCCCAAAATCTCATCAAGCAGCTTCTTGAAGGATCCCAGGGTGTCAGCTTCAACAACATTACTGGGGAGTTGATTCCAGACCCTCACAATTCTCTGTGTAAAAAAAGTAGCTCCTATTTTCTGTTCTGAATGCTCCTTTGTCTAACCTCCATTTGTAACCCCTGGTCCTTGTTTCTTTTTTCAGGCTGAAAAAGTCCCTTGGGTCAACACTGTCAATACCTTTTAGAATTTTGAATGCTTGAATTAGGTCGCCACGTAGTCTTCTTTGTTCAAGACTGAACAGATTCAATTCTTTTAGCCTGTCTGCATATGACATGCCTTTTAAGCCCGGAATAATTCTGGTCGCTCTTCTTTGCACTCTTTCTAGAGCAGCAATATCTTTTTTTATAGTGAGGTGACCAGAACTACACACAATATTCAAGATGAGGTCTTACTTTGTACAGTTTTAACATTACTTCCCTTGATTTAAATTCAACACTTTTCACAATGTATCCGAGCATCTTGTTAGCCTTTTTTATAGCTTCCCCACATTGTCTAGATGAAGACATTTCTGAGTCAACAAAAACTCCTAGGTCTTTTTCATAGATTCCTTCTACAATTTCAGTATCTCCCATATGATATTTATAATGTACATTTTTATTTCCTGCGTGCAGTACCTTACACTTTTCTCTATTAAATGTCATTTGCCATGTGTCTGCCCAGTTCTGAATCTTGTCTAGATCATTTTGAATGACCTTTGCTGCTGCAACAGTGTTTGCCACTCCTCCTACTTTTGTGTCGTCTGCAAATTTAACAAGTTTGCTTACTATACCAGAATCTAAATCATTAATGTAGATTAGGAATAGCAGAGGACCTAATACTGATCCCTGTGGTACTCCACTGGTTACCTCACTCCAACTTGAGGTTTCTCCTCTAATCAATACTTTCTGTTTTCTACATGTTAACCACTCCCTAATCCATGTACATGTGTTTCCTTGAATCCAAACTGCATTCAGTTTGAGAATTAATCTTTTGTGCGGGACTTTGTCAAAAGCTTTCTGGAAATCTAAATAAACCATGTCATATGCTTTGCAATTATCCATTATCGATGTTGCATCCTCAAAAAAAAACAAGCAAGTTAGTTAGACACGATCTCCCTTTCCTAAAACCATGTTGACTGTCTCCCAGGACCCTGTTACCATATAGGTAATTTTCCATTTTGGATCTTATTATAGTTTCCATAAGTTTGCATATAATAGAAGTCAGGCTTACTGGTCTGTAGTTACCTGGTTCAGTTTTGTTTTCCTTTTTGTGGATCGGTATTACGTTTGCAATTTTCCAGTCTGTCGGTACCACCCCTGTGTCAAGAGACTGCTGCATGATCTTGGTTAGTGGTTTGTAAATTACTTATTTCATTTCTTTGAGCACTACTGGGAGGATCTCATCCGGCCCAGGGGATTTGTTTATTTTAAGAGCTCCTAGTCCCTTTAACACTTCTGCCTCAGTTATGCTAAAGTTATTTAAAACTGGATAGGAACTGGATGACATGTGGGGCATCTTGTCAGTATCTTCCTTTGTAAAAACTTGTGAAAAGTAATCATTTAACATATTTGCTATTTTTTTTCTTCATCTACGATTTTGCCATTTGCATCTCTTAAACATTTAATCTCCTCTTTGAATGTTCGCTTGCTGTTGTAATATTGGAAAAACATTTTGGAATTGGTTTTAGCTCCCTTCGCAATGTTCATTTCTATTTCTCTCTTGGCCTTTCTAACTTCCTTTTTGACTTGCATTTGCAGTTCTGTGTACTCTTTCTGCGTACTTTCTTTTTGGTCCTTTTTTAATGCTCTGTAAAGTGCCTTTTTTCCTTAATTGATCTATTAAACCATTTTGGCAATTTAGTTTTACATTTAGATTTGTCTACTTTAGGGATGTAATTGTTTTGGGCCTCTAGTACTACATTTTTGAAGAACAACCATCCTTCTTCTGTGGGTGTTTTCTCTATTTTACTCCAATCTACGTCTGTTAGTCTCTGTTTCATACCTTCATAGTTTGCTTTACTAAAATTGTAAACCTTAGCTTTAGTCATTACTTTTGGGGTTTTAAAAAACACTTCAAAATGAGACCTTGTTGTCGTCTGAGTTTGCCAGTGGTTCTCTGACCTCTGTTTTAGTTATTCTATCTTCGTTATTTGAAAAGACTAAATCAAGGCATGCCTCCCCTCTAGTCGGTGCCTTGACAAATTGTGTTAGGAAGCAGTCATTTGTCATTTCCACCATTTCTATTTCATCCTTTGTGCTACCCACCGGGTTTTCCCATTTTATTTGGGGGAAGTTGAAAACCCCCATTAGTATGTCTTCTCCTTTGCTACAAGCATTTCTCATGTCATTGTATAACAGATTATTTTGCTCACCGTCTGAATCTGGCAGTCTATAGCAAGCTCCTATTATTATGCCCTTTGAATTTTTGTCTGTTATTCTATGTACAGTACTGCGCAAAAGTTTTAGGCAGGTGTGAAAAAATGCTGTAAAGTAAGATTGCTTTCAAAAATAGACATGTTAATAGTTTATATTTATCAATTAACTAAATGCAAAGTGAGTGAACAGAAGAAAAATCTACATCAAATCCATATTTGGTGTGACCACCCTTTGCCTTCAAAACAGCATCAATTCTTCTAGGTACACTTGCACACAGCTTTTGAAGGAACTTGGCAGGTAGGTTGGCCCAAACATCTTGGAGAACTAACCACAGTTCTTCTGTGGATTTAGGCAGCCTCAGTTGCTTCTCTCTCTTCATGTAATCCCAGACAGACTCGATGATGTTGAGATCAGGGCTCTGTGGGGGCCATACCATCACTTCCAGGACTCCCTGTTCTTCTTTACGCTGAAGATAGTTCTTAATGACTTTCGTTGTATGTTTGGGGTCGTTGTCATGCTGCAGAATAAATTTGGGGCCATCCGATGCCTCCCTGATGGTATTGCATGATGGATAAGTATCTGCCTGTACTTCTCAGCATTGAGGAGACCATTAATTCTGACCAAATCCCCAACTCTATTTGCACAAATGCAGCCCCAAACTTGCAAGGAACCTCCACCATGCTTCACTGTTGCCTGCAGACACTCATTCGTGTACCGCTTTCCAGCCCTTCGGCGAACAAACTGCCTTCTGCTACAGCCAAATATTTCAAATTTTGACTCATCAGTCCAGAGCACCTGCTGCCATTTTTCTGCACCCCAGTTCCTGTGTTTTCGTGCATAGTTGAGTCGCTTGGCCTTGTTTCCACGTCGGAGGTATGGCTTTTTGGCCGCAAGTCTTCCATGAAGGCCACTTCTGACCAGACTTCTCCGGACAGTAGATGGGTGTACCAGGGTCCCACTGTTTTCTGCCAATTCTGAGCTGATGGCACTGCTGGACATCTTCCGATTGCGAAGGGAAGTAAGAATGATGTGTCTTTCATCTGCTGCAGTAAGTTTCCTTGGCCGACCACTGCATCTACTGTCCTCAACGTTGCCTGTTTCTTTGTGCTTCTTCAAAAGAGCTTGGACAGCACATCTGGAAATCCCTGTCTGCCTTGAAATTTCTGCCTGGGAGAGACCTTGCTGATGCAGTATAACTACTTTGTGTCTTGTTGCTGTGCTCAGTCTTGCCATTGTGTATGACTTTTGACAGTAAACTGTCTTCAGCAACCTCACCTTGTTAGCTGAGTTTGGCTGTTCCTCATCCAGTTTTATTCCTCCTACACAGCTGTTTCTGTTTCAGTTAATGATTGTGTTTCAACCTACATATTGAATTGATGATCATTAGCACCTGTTTGGTATAATTGTTTAATCATACACCTGACTGTATGCCTACAAAATCCCTGACTTTGTGCAAGTGTACCTAGAAGAATTGATGCTGTTTTGAAGGCAAAGGGTGGTCACACCAAATATGGATTTGATGTAGATTTTTCTTCTGTTCACTCACTTTGCATTTAGTTAATTGATAAATATAAACTATTAACATGTCTATTTTTGAAAGCAATCTTACTTTACAGCATTTTTTCACACCTGCCTAAAACTTTTGCACAGTACTATGCACACACACACACACACACACACACACACACACACACACTCCAAAGTTTGAGTACACTTGCTGGAAACTAGGTTTTTTTTATAACTGACAATGTTTTACGTCTTACACGTTTCTGTAAAAACTTGAAAATGAAAACGCATGTTACAATATGCAAAACAAAAGGAGTATCAAAGCAATGTTCAAGAAAATTGAAAATTGTCTCTAAATCTTGGATTCCTCAAAATAGCCAACCTTTGCTTTAATAACAGCCTCACAAACACAAGGCATTCAGTTAACAAGTTTCAGCAGGAAATCACATTAAATTTTTATTTAAAAATTAAATTTTTGAATGCAATTCACTTATGGTTATCAGCTTATATAAGTACACATATCATATAATGAAATATTAAGTGTTTATAGACAAGTTTATAAGTTAAAAGCATAGTTAATCATGAAAAACCTGGTTTCAAGCAGGTGTATTCAAACTTTTGACTGGTACCGTACACACACACACATATATACACATATATAGACACACATACATACACAGAGGGGCAGGGTGTACCCCATCACAATGGTATATACCCTCAAAATATTCCCTGATAAATACCTATCATAGTTATTTTGGATTAAATTAAAGATGTATTCACTATGTACGAACATTTTACCGATCATGTTTTGATTTTTTTTTTGTCAGAAAATTAAACATTTTGATATACTGTACTACAGTATGCATGTATAGAAACAGCTTTATAAACTTTATATTTGTAGAATTATTTTCCTCGTCTGGGTTGATGTTGACAGACATTGGCAGTGTAGAAACTTTACAAATTGGGAGTGTATTGATCTGTACCATTTTACGACTGTCACCTTGGGTCAGAAATTTACAATTTCAACCCAATCTCTTTTGTGCACATGTACAGTGTCCCCCAATCTATCAATGACATTTGATCTAAATATATTTATCAAAATAAAATATAGTTGTAATCTTGTGTGTGCAAAAAATTGAGTTAAATGGAGATTTAGAAGAATGATGTAAACTTTGTTAGTTTAAAATACATATGCAGCTGGTGACAGCAAGTATAACTCTTATAAATATATAAAAATGCATTTAAAAAACATCTCTTACAATTTAATTGGTACTTATTTGAAAGAGATCCGGATTTGACCGGTAGTGTTTCTGATTCTGAACTGGGGCCAGACGTGCAGTGCTGTGAAAAAGTATTTGCCCCATGTCTGATTTTCTGCAATTTTACACATTGTTCACATTGAATTTGGTCAGATCATTTTGTGGGTTGTAATAGTATATAGAGGGAGTCTGACAGAAAAAATGACACCAAAGTTTGGTTAACTACTATCATTTGTTTGGTGTGCAAGGTAATCAAACATGCAATCTTCAGGTGTGAAAAAGTTATTGCCCCCCTAGATAACTCAACCCAATTAAAGGGATAATTAGGGTCAGCTGTTTGAATAATTTGGTTAACAATCAGGCCTGATTCGGGCCAGCCCTGCCCAATATAAATCTGACTAACTTTGGCCCTTACCATCAGAGTGAAGTTGTCAGCACACAGGTTCTACAGGCACATCATGCCACGATCAAAAGAAATTCCTGAAGATCTCCGGAAAAAAGTTGTTGATGCCTATCAGTCTGGAAAGGGTTACAAAGCTATTTGTAAGGCTCGGGGCTCCACCAAACCACAGTCAGAGCCATATTGTCCAAATGGAGAAATTTTGGGACAGTAGTGAATCTTCCCAGGAGTGGCCGTCCTGCCAAAATCTCTTCAAGAGCAAGGTGTGAAATTGTCCAGGAAGTCACAAAGAACCCTAGAATAACATACAGGGATCTGCAGGCCTCTCTTGCCTCAGGTAAGGTCAGTGTTCATGACTCCACCATCAGAAAGACACTGGGCAAAAATGGGATTCATGGCAGAGTAGCAAGGCGGAAACCACTGCTCACTAAGAAGAACATGAATGCTCTTCTCAAGTTTGTCAAAAAGCACCTGGATGATCCTCAAGAGTTCTGGAACAATGTTCTATGGACAGATGAGTCAAAAGTGGAACATTTTGGCCAACAAGGGCCCCGTTATGTCTGGCGAAAACCAAACACTGCATTCCACAGTAAGAACCCCATACCAACAGTCAAGCATGGTGGTAGTAGTGTCATGATTTGGGGATTCTTTGCTGCATCAGGACCTGGACGACTTGCCATCATTGAAGGAACCATGAATTCTGCTCTGTATCAGAGAATTTTACAGGAGAATGTCAGGCCACCCATCCGTGAGTTGAAGCTGAAGCGCAGCTGGGTCATGCAGCAAGAGAATGATCCGAAACAGACAAGCAAGTGTACATCAGAATGGTTGAAGAACAAGAAATTTAAAGTTTTGGAATGGCCTAATCGAAGTCCAGACCTAAACCCCATTGACATGTTGTGACAGGACCTGAAACGAGCAGTTTATGCTTGAAAACCCACAAATGTCATTGAGCTGAAGTAGTTCTGCATGAAGGAGTGGGCCAAAATTCTTCCACGGCGCTGTGAGAGACTGGTCAATAACTAGAGGAAGCGTCTGGTTGCAGTTATTGCTGCTAAAGGTGGCATAGCTAGTTATTGAGTCTTGGGGGGCGATTATTTTTTCACACGGGGGCATTGGGTGTTGCATAACTTTCTTTAATAAATAAATAAGTATCACATTTTTGTGTTATTTGTTCACTCTGGGTCCCTTTTATCTAATATTAGATTTTGGTTGATGATCTGAGAACATTCCGTGTCAAAAATATGTAAAAATGCAGAAAATCAGACATTGGGGCAAATACTTTTTCATGGTACTGTACAAAGCCTCTCCAGCAGCTACTGTTAAACAGTAACCAGACGAAAAGCTGATATTAATGTATTTAAACCATATCTACAACCAGTTGTTTAAATGACATAAGCTGTCTATTTGTGGTATGGAAACAAATATGCTTTCAATTCAACAGAACCAATTATTGCTGTTTTGGCCAGTGAGTTAGGATCTGCATGGAGCAAGTTCACAAGACAAGCCACAAGATGGATGTGTTTATCCCAGTAAAATACATCTGAATCTGAACCCTCCTTCCACAGCAGCAGGATTATACTTTAATCAAAGCAGTCCTTTAAATTATTACTAAAAAAAACAATACATACCACATAACTAATGGCGGCAGAATGAAGTGAGGCTGCCTGTCGCTCCAGTGTCTGCCTTAGGTACATCTCATTCTTTACTGCATGAAAACTAGAAACACACAGGTCTCATTAGGAACACTAACTGGAATTAAACTTATCCAGTGTACAATTAAGTTGCTTATTCATAATACCTTTGCTTGAGAATAGAAAACTTCTTTTCCCATGTACGGTTCAATAGTTCTAACTGCTTTTTGAGGCTGTGGAAAACAAACACATTTGAATATTGTTTAGGTTCCTATTTCAACAAAAACATTTCATTTCTTCAGATGTTAAGCCATATTTCATTATCATTCCTACCTAGCAATTTGTTTCCTCTGCTGCTGCTCAATGTCCTTCGTGTTCTCAGGCTTACAAATTTCTACCTTGTGAGAAACAGATTATACTGTAAACCAAATTAGAATGAATCACAGTTTGTTTACATAGAACAAAACAAGATCATTCTTACCTTTTGTTCAACAACAACTGCTGGCTTTGCATTCCTCTGCAAATTCAGCAAATCTTGTTTTTCCTTTTCTAAATCAGTCACCATTTTAGCTTGTTTTTCTTGCTGAGACAACATCTAGATATGTGGGAAAAAGTAGTCTCATTAAAGGTATTATATGTTAATTTGATATAACAAAGGTTGTAGCTTGAATGAGAACAGTTAGATATCCAGGGATTTTGTATTATGCACAGTACGCATAAAAGTCATGGCACTGATAAAAGTAAATGCATCATACGGAAAAGGATTGACCAAAATATGTTCTCCAACTATAGTTCAACAAGACTGTTACTAAGAAGTGTGTTAATGTGACAAGACTGAGTAACACAATCTGAATGTGCTTATGAAACACTGAATTATATCATTGCTTGTTTGGTTATGGTTTTATAAAATAAACAGGGTTTTTTTCCTTTTAGAAAATAGGAATTAAAGCCCCCCACCCACTTTTCAACCAATCTGCATGTTGGAAAATGTTATTCACAGAAATTACTATTAAATCATGTAATGCAATCACACCAAATTAGTGTCTAGTATGCATAATGCCTTTGTGTCTATATGCTAGTTCGTTTCGAGGGTGCAGGTCTTGAAGGGCATGTCAACCACTTGTAGATTCTTGAACAACTCACTTTGTTAGGAAACCATGAAAGCATCTACAAAATGGGAGTAGTTAAAGATCTAGCTTTGCTTTTCAGACTAAGATTGTGGTGTTGTGCATTGTGAATCACAGCTTTCTATCTATGGAAATTGCTAATGCCTTTATGCTTGTAACTAATCATGAAGCAAATAAAAGTTCAGTTTGTTGGCAGGCTCTCTCATATGACAGGGAATGAGTAGGTAGAGGTGGTGATGCATTGTATTACGATGTATCCGTCCACAAAATTTGGTTTGATTCATATACAGTCAACCATTTAAAATGAAAAACTGTGGCAAGGAGAAGTTACAAGTAAATAGATTTTACAGTTGCTATAAACAAATCGAACCCCTTTTGGTACACCATGCTGGAGTAAGCTACAGAAACCATTGTGTTGTTTCTTCTAAATATTTTATCTCATAACCTAATGTTTGCATAAATAATATAACTACTGAAACGTTTTTTTTTTGTTTGTTTTTTTTACTTCAGCAAAATGTTATTGCTTTTGGAAAAACACTTTTGTTTAAGTGCAAAGGTATCTTGTAAAGCGCTTTGTGATGGTGGTCCACTATGAAAGGTGCTATATAAAATAAAGATTGATCGATTAACATGACAAGAACATTTCACAATTTCTAACACTCACAATCCCTATGCATCTGCAGGGAGGATAATGCTTTAGAAATACTGAACCCAGAATGTATGGAGGTAGACACCTGTGGTTGACAAAATGGGACACATCTAGCCTTGGTCCAAACTGATTATTCAGGTATTACCAAAGCTTATACCAGCCACTGCAGTGGCTTCAGATAAGATACAGCTGGCTTTACCTGCCACTGTTTTGATTGGAACTCATTGATGGAATCTTCAAAAGACATAATGCAGATATTAAGAGACATAAAAGAGATATGAACTGAGAAGAGATGAGGGTTTGAATGTGAAGTACACACCTTACCCATTTTTTAATTCTAATCATGCAGGCCATTATGCTCAAACAATGAAACTTTATCATGTTTCACAGTTTTTTCAATGGTGTTTCAACAATAAAGAAATCAACAGTGTGTGTGTACGAAGTGATCAAATGCCAGATCTAGGATAATGCCTTGTTTCAAACCACCTGCATCATTCACAAAGCAGTCCAACTCTAATCTCTGCCTGTATGACAAGAGGAATTAGAAATTCAAGTATGGTGTTGGTCTAATATGTTTCACCATGTTTTAAATAGAACAGAATTATGCAAATGATGAGGCAGAGTTCAAGTAAATAATACCATACAGGGCTGAAAATACTGAAAATAAATAGGCCTTCCAGAAGATGAATACTGTAACACTTTGTGACTTCGCACATGATTTTCTACCACATCACCCCTGAACCACTCTACACTATACCTTTTCGAGGTCTCTTACATTTTACCACTAAAGTAGTTTTAAAAAACAGACCCACTTGAAAAGGAACATTTACACAATCACAATGACAAAGACAATGCTCATTAGTTAATGTCCTATTTATAATATGGGTTACAAATATCAAACACTGTGCAGTCATTACATTGCATTGTTGACAAAAGAGATATAGCGTGTGCATTACCGCTACCTCTGGCCTTCCTGATACACCAGTAAGGTATTTAAAGGTATAGAATACTGTGACATGCACACAGCTTGGACAATCCCCTTGTCTAGGGCACCAGATCTGTTTTGTTGTCCTTTTTTTAATTCACATGACAAATCTGAATAAAGCCATGTATCTTTGTTAATTTGGTGTTACTGTGTTACATAAACAAAACAGCCTCCAGAAAGACAGTTACAGTACAAGGGTTTGTTTTCGTCTAAGGAGGATTGGGTGAAAAAGGTAAAATAACATAGATTGCACAGCACTTGTCTTTCAAGAGACATATAAGTGCAACATTAGCCATGTCTGGATAGTATCAATTGTCATGATTTTTTGTTGTTTTAGAAAATCAAAATATGACTATATATATATATATATATATATATAATATATATATATATATATATATATTTATATATATTATATTGAAGATGAACAGAACAAAATAGAAAAGGAAATATATTTTAGGTTTCAGCTAACAATAGCAAACAACGTAGTGGTTTTGCCAAGCGCCATGCAGTTACACCAACCAAGGAAAATACTGATCTGCCTGGGGTGAAAACAGAATGTGCAAGTTTTACAATAGGCTAAGCATCACCATAACCACAGATCACACTACATGGGTGTACATTCCATGATTTTGACACCAAGCAAAGGGTATAAAAAGGAGTTGCACGTATGTTTAGTGATTCTCTTGGTCAAACATTTAGCGTAAACTAAATAAAACAGAAATGCATCACTTACATTTTTCATACAAAGCTCTAGCTGTTTTTGCATTTGTTCTTCAAAATCTTCTTTTTGTTTCCATAACTGTAGAAAGGCAACAACAGTACATTAATGCTTTCAATTCTTTTTTTAAATGGTAAAGTCAAGTGCTGTCTACCTGACAAGCCATAGTGCCTCACAGTCTGACTGTCATGGAATGTGTGTGGATATAATTGTTGATCTACTGACTGATCCATCTAGCCTCACATGAGATTGTGAAGAGTGGTCCCTACCTGACAATATGCTGGTAACACAGACTCTTGATACTGAATCCCTTTTCCTGACATACATGAAGGGCCCTTTCACAATGGGCACGCTTGTAAACGTACAGAGCACAAGCGTGCTGAGAACATTTCCCTTTTACTCTACACATCAGCAAGAGTGCTGAGAACACATGATCTCCTTGAAAGCGCATGCTAGGAAGTTAAAATGCTTACAGCCATGGGGAATATCCAGTTTGCTTGTGTTTTAATGGTGTGGTATTTAACACATTTTGTGGACAAAATACACCCACAACACAGGCATAGGCATGACAGGAATGGTAGAATATTTGTACAGTTGCACAAGAGGAAACAGAACACCTATCTTCCTGTGCACCAAATAATGGTAATATCTCCAAACCCATCTCAAGTTTCAAGATAAGTAATAATTTATTCATTAATTCAATTATTTGTTTTTACCAGAGTGCTATATCTATCCAAGTCTGGAATATTTACAGCAACAGCTTCCGGGAGTTTGACCCTGTTTGGTACACTTGATAGTTTGATGCATTCACAAATGAACCGAATACACTTTCTTTCACACTGAAGCAAAATAAGCAAACTACTGAGTGTGGAGGCAACCATACCAAGACCACCTCTCTTAGGAGGGATCGCGTCAGCTGAGATATTTTATTCCCTTAAAAAACAATTATTTTATAAAACAAAACTATGGAAACAAAAAAAGAACATTTGTTTCCATAGGTTTAAATCTGCGAGGGAGGTTTCCAGTGACAAACCATAGCCTTTCCTAGTGTTGTGCTCAGATAGCACAGTTGGATGTAAGCTTTTTTCCTGGTGAAAAGACTTAACAGCCCCAGCCTAACCACTTGACTTCTGACCACAAAGTTACAAAGATCAACTCCCATTTTAACGTTTCAGTGCATTTCTTACAGGAAAATCTAGGGGATGGATGAAGCTAATATTTAAAAGATGTCTAATATGTAACTGTTTTATTTGCAAAATCACAAAGAAATGCAGAAGATGCTGATATGTGGCAACAGGCAAAAATATTTAAGTTTATTTATATATTTTTTGTGTTGGGTTAGGGCAATGATTTTCTTGAGTTGGCAACTGGACGGTGGTGGTACTGCTGGGGTTGCTACAGAATTTCTGTATGACTAGTACTGTACTACTGATTTCTCAGTGCTGGTAAAATGTGCTGAGGATTGGCTTATGTGCTATTTTTTAAATCAAAATGCAAAAGCAAAATGCAAAATGCAAAAAAAAAAAAAAAAAAAAAAATATATATATATATATATATATATATATATATATATATATATATATATATATAAGAAAGATGTCAAAAGGTTCAAAGCAACACAGGGCATCACATGCTTCAATGCTATGTACTGTTTCATGTTGAGGCTAATCTGTTGACATCAATGGTCATTTCTCTTCTGCCTGAGTGCCCATGTGCACTGACTAGAACAGAGACTGTCCATAGACCACCATGGGTGGAAACATAGTCTGCTCATGCGTGACCATGATTGTAGACCAGTTTTCCTATGTTGATAATAAAGGGGTTATTGATCAGATTAATGTAGAACAAACATTTTAAGCATCTAACACAACACTATATTGTGCAATAATTGAGAATAAGTGAATATTACATTATTATAATAGGGTAGTAGAGTTTTAGGTTGACAAACATCTGCACAGTTGGAAATATCCAGCTGTCGTAATTATAACAAACATGACTGCTTGTGATGTCTTGTTTTGAACTGACTTTGTAATATAGGTGTTATTTGTTAAATTAGATGACCTTAACCCTTATTATCAACAACACGATATTGAGAATAAATATGATAGAACTCTACAACTATAATGTAAACTATTGTGCTTTATTGACAAGTTACATACTGTACATTAATTATACTTACTGTACAGTAATTCTGTTAATAGTTATATTATTATTTGTTTATTATTATTTGTTTATTTAGCAGACGCCTTTATCCAAGGCGACTTACAGAGACTAGGGTGTGTGAACTATGCATCAGCTGCAGAGTCACTTACAACAACATCTCACCCTAAGGAAGGAGCACAAGGAGCTTAAGCGACTTGCTCAGCCTCACACAGTGTCAGTGAGTGAACCGGGATTCGAACCGGGAACCTCCTGGTTACAATCCCTTTTCTTTAACCACTGGATTTTTATCAGCATTGCATATGGCCTAACACGGTTTACCATCAAAAAGATCATTATCCTTTATCATAGTTATAAAAGATCTAACTGATACCTTCCAAATGCACATCAAATACAGCCGACAAAGCTGGGTCACCAAATGGTGTTCTACAAATCCCTGATTAAAGAAGGGTGTAAATGTATTATCACTATTTACAATACGATGGATCACATTGATACGTGTAACTATTAACTTCGGCATTCTCTGTTTCAAGTTGATAAGAAACCATAAAAAAATACAGAGTTAATATGCTTCATTTACCAGTTGCTACACAGTACAAGTGTCTGAGTAAATCAATCATTTTACTGTGCAACAATCTCAATCAGATGAGTAGCCTTAAATTAACTTGGCACAACTGTGATGCCGGGTAGTTATAAAGTAAAAAAACAACAATATCTAAAGCAGTATTGGTTTTCTTATGATACAGAAGAAAAATATTGTATTCATTCATTTTTTCTATTTATGTCAGGCTGATCATTTTCTTTTCACTTAGCATAATAAACGTGCACAAAAGTGCCTCTGCCACAGCTGATCAGCAAGCAACCTAGTGAGAACCACAGGCTGAGAAGCAGTGAGAAAGGCAAAGAAAAGATTAGCCTGCAGGAAGCCTTAAGGCTCCCCCCCCCCATTTTGTTTAATTTTTTTAACTATATAAAATAGAAAATAGAGCTGCAGTGTGTTGACACTCATCCAAAAATGCTGAACAATTAAGCAGCACAGTTGACTTTAAATAAGAAAAAAAATGAACAAAGTTTTCATACATTGCAATTTCTTCACCACATCAAAATTAGAATAGATGTGCCGGCTGTTCTCGTTCACCAGAAACCTTCACTGGCTTTGGACCCAATGAGTTCAGTGAACCCCTGATCTCAATATGATGTTGTGAATCTGAATGAAGAATGATGCTTTAATATGCTTTCCTCATTTTGAGCCTTTTGTGAGGAAATGTCTTTAATGGAATATACCTTTGACAACATACAATTATACAAATTATAAATACAAAGTAGAAATAGAGCAAAATACTTTTTTTTCATAATTTTTCTTCATGGAACTGCTCAAAGTGAACAAGGCACATCAGTTTTTTTTTGTGCATCAACACCTGCTTTTATGACCCTTTTTTTTTTTTTTTTTTTTTAATTATCCATAATAAAAGATATTTTTTCATGATCCATAATTTAAAAGAAAACAATTCCAGTCATATATAACACATATTAGGGTCAAATTCTCAGAAAGCTGTTGTGTCAAACGTCATTATAATTTTTACTCCTGATACTCCTGATTACACCATTGGCATTTTGTCTAGATCTTGAGTCACCTAAAGAGTAGACCAACTGCATGTTATTAAGTGCTTATTAGTATAATTATGTAACCATTCCCAGAAATGTGTTGTGATCATGTAAATACAGTATAATCGCAAATCTCGAAAAACTACTCACTTCTAAATCTTTTGTAGTCATTTTTGTATTACTTTAGTATAAATACATATTAATTTGGATTCATATGTTGTTTTTTTCTGACTTTATGTGAACAAAAAGACACACATTTGCCTGTTTTCCCATTGGAAATAGTGATATTTTTAAATATCACTGTCCTGGTCACAAAAGCAAAGTTTGTGGGGAATAATAGCCATTTTCTATATTTTTGAGGCATAAGCAATTAGGAAATAACACTTACTACCCAGGAACAAAAAAAAAAAAATGTTACACGGTGTAATCAGCAAATGCAAACACAATGTACATACATACAAATAAATAAATAAATAAGGCACTTCAGACATTTAAGTATGTTAATTCCTCAAAAGGATCATTAGTAGACTATTTAAGCATGCAAATACCTAAATATTATTAAGCTAACATAGTGCAACAAAATATCTGAGCAGATCTTCTAAACCGTAACAGGATCTTTTATTTACCTAGAAATCTCTCTGATATTCTCTCTAGAAATAACAAGGTTTTCTGAAAATCTTTCCCATTGTTACTTTAACATGTAAAAAGTACATGCAATGTTATTAATTGGTGTTAATTATGGGTAGCAGTCAGAAAAACTCACCAAACTTCTGGCTGTATCTTTTTCTTCCTCTAGGTCCATTTTCAGTCTTTCATTTGTAGCAGTTAACTGAAATGTAACAATAATCTCAGTGTTAGAGCATGATATAAACAATGCATTAATACATGATGCTCAAAGTATGCTCACATGAATCATCACCTTAATAAGAAACAGATCTTGATGATTTTAACACAGTGATCATACAAGAGAAAAAATGAATACGGTAATAGGACAAACTTCCTGTAATTAAAACTAGTGGAGATAACTTGCCAATATATAATAATCCATCCCTTGCCACAGATGCAAATTCAAAATTAGAGCCATTAGTAACAAGAGAAAGTAGATCGGCATGACTTGTATCCTGTATGCACACACAATTGAAGTGTATTATACCAATACCTGGGCAGATGACTTTATATCCCCCTCAACACTCTCCCAGAGATGATATGCATCCACAGATGGGTATAAATACAGTACAGTATTGAAGACCACTTGCACCTTTGTGTGGTTCACACTAGATTCTGAATGTTGCAGATAAGCATTCTTTAGACTACATGTTTCTGCTTAGATTTCACAAAACTCTTACTGTGCTGATAATAATGTTGCTGTTTTAAATAAAGCTGTCTTTATATGCCTAGTAACGAGTTGGAAAAGAATACATAGAGGAAATACAGATCCAGGCAAAAATGAAACAGGATGGATAAAATATACAAGATAAAGACAAAAAAAATGTAATAGGATGGACGCAATATACAAGATAGTACAAATATAACTGAGACTTTGGGGGGACATTATACAAAGGTAAGATGGCCAGTTGATGGTGTTAAACAGTATGTTTGCTTTTGTATTTCGTTTATTAAGGTTTGGGAAGCATACGTTTATGTTTGTTCCACAGAACGGATGCTTGCAAGTGCTCTTGCTTGTATAGTG
Source organism: Polyodon spathula (assembly GCF_017654505.1). Taxonomy (NCBI): domain Eukaryota; kingdom Metazoa; phylum Chordata; class Actinopteri; order Acipenseriformes; family Polyodontidae; genus Polyodon; species Polyodon spathula. The sequence goes on along the minus strand of NC_054537.1, from coordinate 8,757,203 downwards.
AGGGAATTGCATCTTTTGTAGTGACGTAAGAGCCAGAGGCAGCTAGATCTTTTATGAACAAAAGGATGAGATTTTTTAATTCAATTGAAAAGGTCCAGCCCCTATGTATATATTATACCTAAAGTACAGTTTGTAGACAAGGAAGCTCCATTACACTGTATTGTCTTTGTTACTTTCATTGCATTTCAAACCACACAGCAAGGTTGTTGTTTTTTCTAACAATTCAGGTTGTCAGTCCCGAGGGAAGCTGATTTCTCACTTTAGCTCCTAACATTTCTGAAATAAGATGAATCGCAAGAATTACAGAAACTAAAATAATGCCATATTGCTATCTGCTGATGATTTGGCACACCATCTAATGCAAAAACATCACATCTTTGTGATTCCAAGAAAACTGAACATTAATCACTCAATTCCCAGAACTACTGTGTGCAGATGCTCTTTGTCACCGAATAGGGAACAAAACAACTAATGATCTTTAGAAGGGTGACCAGTACCTTGTTTATTGTGGTTTGATCTTTTTCAATTTTTTCTTTCATTTTCTGAATATTCTGTTCTGCAAACAAAAGAGGGAAAAGGCAGACCATGAAATTACATGCCCATGTTCTTTTGTACTCAGCCTGAATATAAAAGGACATGGGCATGAAAAGGCTACTTGAATCCACAGTGGACAGAGGTCCTGGCAAAACTGTGACCCTAAGAACTGCCCTTGACATTCACTGGCTTCATCCCGCTGTTCAGCCGGCTGGACCGATAGATATGAAGAGTAAGTTCAAGGGCCAAGTGTGGCTATGTGCCCAATTCTCTTCATCAATACTAACCCTGGACATCCTTAGTGTTAGTCACAGCCAATGTAAAGTGCTTTAGCAGGTGGTTCTTTATCTCCTCAAAGAACTTTGTATCAAAAGATGGGATGCACCATTAAATTAGATAACAAACAGCAATAAGTAATATGGTCTGTCAAATTCATCTTTTTAATATTTACTTGTTTCTGTGTTCAATCCAATTAAGTAGAAAAGTGTGGGGTTTGTGTGGGCAAACCTATTTGTTTTTCCCCCCCCCCCCCCCCCCCCCCCCCCAATAGGAGCAAGATAAATTAATGGACACACTGCTACTGTGTTTGTTTGGCCAACAGATACGAAACAAGGTTTATTCATATGGTTATCTCAGTGAGGGAATAAAGGAAAAGGAGATAAAGGAAAAGGTATCATTACTTATAAACTCAAGCACCTGCATTAATGTATTTTGTGGTCAAAATGCACCTGTCAAATATTTACTATTTCTTACATGTTCCTATGAAAATACATATCTGAAAATGACTACTGATGTGTCTTACTACTAGCTATAGTACACTATGATGTTTTTTTCACAACAGGCATAGTATTTATTTTTTAAATAGGCACATTTTCACCATCTTCTTTTCAAAAGTATTAACTGACTGAACGTCCTTTGCTTACACTAAGCATATCATTTAAAATGCAGGGCATGGTTCTGTTTAAAAACCAAATTGACAACTTATCTTATTTAACAGTTAGCTGTACAAATTAAATCCGGACATTTGAAAATGTTTACAAATATATATGTCATTTCAAATGTATCTTTTTTTTTTTTTTTTTTTTTTTAAAGTATAAAACATTATTTAACTATGTACAGTCAATAAATGCTCTAACTATAAAAAATGTGTTTTTACTCTATAAGGGGGTCAATTCAGAGGCTTGCTATATAAAAGAGGTCATCTATTCAACAAGTTTGAAGACCACTGATCTAAAGCAATAATCTGTTTTCAAATGTACAATATTACTACACCAGGATATATTTTGGTTAATTTTACCTTGCTCTCTTATTTGCATTTCTCGGTTTTGAAGTGTGTCGAACATTTTCTCAATCTTCTCTTGCAGTGTGTCAACATCCTTTTTTAAAATCTCGTTCTCCTCTTCAAGCCTTTCTTTTTCAGGGTCCTCTTCTGGCTCAAGCATAATCTGAAAGATTACAGAACCCCCTTTTAACTCCAGAGTGCGAAAACAAAAGGCACACAAATCAAGCTGCGTGGCAAATATGAGTGGTATTCAGAAACAAAGCTATCGTACAACTTTCTGCCGCCTATGATTTATGCAGAATAATAATAGGAAAAGCACAAAAAGGAAAACTTGGGCTTAAAAGAGTTTTGCCGGAAGAAAGAGGCCAGTACATTACATACAAAGACCATAATTCATGGGGACATTTTTATTGACAGGAATAATACATATCATACTGTTTGTGTGCCCCTGTCATTCAGGTCCATTTATTATGGAAGTCCACGGAGGCAGCTGGGGCCTTTCCACCCACATTTCTCCCTGATGCTTTTAACAAGTGCTCTTCGTAACTAGGCAGGGAGGGGGAGTTTGCTTGGGCAGCACCAGGGGGTTTGCAAAGTGCACAGCTTAGGAGGGGGGCTTGTTGCCTTTGTACCATTCCCCAGTGACAGTGCTGCCAGTGTCACAAGGATCACATCACATGTCAATGTGGTGAAGTTTGCAGACTGGAAGCCGCATGGAGTCCATCAGGTCCTGTGATATCTACGCAGTTGGTTTTCCACTTTGTGCTGGAGCCACCCGGAGGCCATTCATATTCTGAACATTAAAATGGCTTTCCATGCCTGTCACACATAAACTGTGCAGGCGTTCAAAGCAATTGAATGCTCCTGTTAGAATCTCTCCGTCAGAAGTGGTTACCTTATAAGAGGAGTTCAGAACAAAACACAACAAAAGTATTCAGTCAACTTTTTAGGGGGCGTGTTTGCTTTGACATTTGCATATGCACTCCATGGCCTAAATACTTTTCTTTTTACATTTTTTTTTAAATGTATTGTTTTTAATTTGGAAGGCTGCGTTTATGATTTTATTACGTATGTGTTTAAATTGGTTATAGAATATAAAACTTTTTCGGAACAGAGGGAGAAAGCCTGACCTTTTTGTGTTCCTTGAAACTTTCTGTAGAACACTGTAATCATTTAAAATGAACATAATTTAGATCTTTTATTTAACATCATGTAATCAAAACAACTATAACATTATATTGTAAAAAATCTACCAGAAGTCATAATAGTAGTACAGTATTTTATGTAATATTTTTAAATTGCTAATTTTTCCATCCATATGGAAAATTGCAAAGTGGTATGTAATTCAATATGTTGCCATAACATTATTTAGCAGGTTTCATTCGGCTTTATGAAGTAAAATTGGCCAAAGCTGTATTTTGATATTACTGTGAGGCTTATTTCTTATAAACACAAAATAAATAAATACTAAATATTATTACTCAAAAACTTTCACATGTGTAAACTACAGCAGTTTACAGCTTTAATATTTACAGTTGATGACCAGCAACGCCTTCCCTGACTTCACCAAGAGCAACGCCTTCCACGACTTCACCAAGAGCAACGCCTTCCACGACTTCACCAAGAGCAACGCCTTCCACGACTTCACCACCAGCAACGCCTTCCCTGACTTCACCAAGAGCAACGCCTTCCCTGACTTCACCAAGAGCAACGCCTTCCCTGACTTCACCAAGAGCAACGCCTTCCCTGACTTCACCAAGAGCAACGCCTTCCCTGACTTCACCAAGAGCAACGCCTTCCCTGACTTCACCAAGAGCAACGCCTTCCCTGACTTCACCAAGAGCAACGCCTTCCCTGACTTCACCACCAGCAACGCCTTCTCTGACTTCACCAAGAGCAACGCCTTCCACGACTTCACCAAGAGCAACGCCTTCCCTGACTTCACCAAGAGCAACGCCTTCCACGACTTCACCAAGAGCAACGCCTTCCACGACTTCACCAAGAGCAACGCCTTCCACGACTTCACCAAGAGCAACGCCTTCCACGACTTCACCAAGAGCAACGCCTTCCACGACTTCACCAAGAGCAACGCCTTCCACGACTTCACCAAGAGCAACGCCTTCCACGACTTCACCAAGAGCAACGCCTTCCACGACTTCACCAAGAGCAACGCCTTCCCTGACTTCACCAAGAGCAACGCCTTCCCTGACTTCACCAAGAGCAACGCCTTCCCTGACTTCACCAAGAGCAACGCCTTCCCTGACTTCACCACCAGCAACGCCTTCTCTGACTTCACCAAGAGCAACGCCTTCCACGACTTCACCACCAGCAACGCCTTCTCTGACTTCACCAAGAGCAGCGCCTTCCACGACTTCACCAAGAGCAACGCCTTCCCTGACTTCACCACAGAACAGCTTTAGAAACCAGAATATCTTAATGATGTCCACATTATTTGGATTTAAAAAGAAGAAAAAAAAGAAATAAAATTAAAGAGAATAAAAAATTCACCAAATAATTTTCAAGTAAATATAACGAATACACTACACCTTACGGTTCACATATATATCACTCAAGCTTGTTCTCTCATGTTTTATATTTTACCAAAAGCCTTATTATATACAGACGGTGATACATTATTCTTTAAATTAACGTATAATATAATATTACAACACTCACTTTCTTTAAAAAAAAAATCCATCCATAATTCCATGTCGGGAGGTAGCTTCTGGTATAATTTTATTTTTCTATCTGATACTTCCCTTGCCAAGCATCCTCTTTATATTAACCAGTCTTTTAATCTTTAACTGACTTTTTAGGTAATCCAGAACTGTACAGATGGAGAATATCCTACAGTTATGATTTGAGTTAATCCATAAATTAGAATGTTAATCTGCAACCCTACTGCTATAGCAAAACAGAATATGGGGGGGACTGTCAAACTGGAGACAAGCCCCTTTTATACAACATAAACTGTATTTTCTGTTTATGAACAGAATAGGTTCTTAATTAATACACATTTATATATATATATATATATATATATATATATATATATATATATATATATATATATATATATATATATAAATAAAGCAAAATTGTCTATTCTCCCATGGCAGGTCAGTGTAGTGACCTATCAATGTAAAGATTATTGGTGGCATTTTCCATGGACAACAACAATCTCTGATTTATAAAGTGTCAATCATATGTAGAGTATGTGCAATTTACAAATGTGACTATAAAAATTAATCAGTGCTTACAAGGAATATTACAATCCTGCAACTAACACCAAAAGCAAAACACTGAACAGGTTTGCTAGTGGAAAACCACTGCAAAGGGTCCTACAGCCTATGTGTGGGACCCTCATAATTGAAGAAGTTCTTAATAAACAAAAATATCTTTAAAAAGAGATTTGTCTTTGTTTTGTGTTTTTCATTTAGCTCTGAGCCAGTCGTCCAAAATACAAAAACAGTACTACATGAAAAAGATGGAAGTATCAGAAACAAAACAAACGTTTAATAAGGATTAACAGCAACTGTTAGTCAGTTTAATAAGCTTGGGCGTCATTTCCTTGGCAGAGATTTAGCATCAACAGCTGATTATACAGTACAACATTAAGTAACCAGACTAAGGGGTGTGTCCATCTGCTTTATAGACTTGAATATTTAAATTCATACTGTATGAGGATTGGATTTATTATAAGTAACACGTGACAAATGTTTTTTTAACAATGTACGGTAAATGTGTTTTTGTTATCTGCGGATCACAATAATAATTTAGAGGGAAACTGAGTTGTCTCTCCCCTGATAAAGCAGCAATTTAGCCTGTGCTTTGAATGAGTATCCTTTAGCTCTAGCTCCACCATGTGTTGTAGAGCAGAACTGCAGATAATTAACTATTCAGTCTCCTGTCGCAGAGTACCCTCATTAGCAAAATGAACAAAGGGACAATTCTCTGTAGCTACAGTCATCTGTTACACTTTGAGTGGCAGGTTTTGTGCTGGTGTTCTTTCCACCATCTGCCCACAGCAGCAGTCTTTGGTTTGATAAAACTAAAACACTAAGAGCAAGCAGAGTGGGGAGAGGGCTGGTGAAACCCATTAAAAAACAGTAATTAAATGAAGGCACCTCACCTTCTGACACGTAATATCTTATTAATTAACCCTTTATGTTCAATTATTTATAATAAGATAAAGACATGAGTGAAGGTGTGATGAGACTGTGATTTCTCTCAGTACAATACAAAGCACTGCTTGCTATGCCTTCGGAAAATCTGAAAGCATTTTTTGACAAATGTAGGTAGATTTGGCACAAGAAAACAACAATGACAATACTTGTCAGAAATCCCACGTATTTTTAGTAAGACCTGAGAGAAATGCCATCATTAAGGCTGCTACGCACCAGAAGTGATGCGGCAAGAGGCACTGTGCAGTGATGCGTCAAAATGAATAGAACATATACTTATGATAAGTATCTTTCACACCACACACGACGTGACAGGCGATGCAGGAGCAGATTTATATACTGCCGCAGATTTAAATACTGCCAACTTTAAATTTAGAAACCAGTTCAGTCATGGACTTCAATCTACTGGGTTTTCACTGGGTTTTGCAATGTTAAGAATGAAAACACCATTAGGCATCTCTTACGTTAAAGGGTGGTGATATTTATGCCATCCACGCTTTAGAATATTAAAATAGACCAAAATCAAGTTGAGCCTGGGTGGTATTTTGAAAATGATTGCAATTAAATCATAACATATAGTTACCTTAACCTCCTTCCCACTCTGGCATTCCTGCAACTGTCCATTTAGAGACTCAATTATAATGTCTTTCTGCTGGAGCTCATTAATCAGTTCCCGCATTCTTTGTGGCTTCAATTCAGATCCATCCTTTTTGTTTCCTGGGTAGTGTTTCTATTTCAATAAGGAAATATTCTCATTTCAGAAATGCATTTGCTAATTACAAAATTATTTTAACCTACTTTCTGTTTATTTTAATTTACATTTCTAATTTATACAAGATTGTCTGATAAAGGAATACAGCGAGAGAGAGAGAGAGAGAGAGAGAGAGAGAGAGAGAGAGAGAGAGAGAGAGAGAGAGAGAGAGAATCTGAAGACTATGTACAGCTACATAACTCTACAGTAACTGCTCCCCTGGTCATATTTACAGTTTTCTTTGTTGGAATGTTGTAACCCCTAGCAAAATTAATTTTAGATTAGATTTAAAAATCAGCTAGGTGATCTTTTTGATGCTAAATCCAAATATTGAAACAATATCAACTTCAAGTCTTGTGGTGTCTGCAAATGCAGCAGAAAGCACATTGTGAAAATAAGAGAAGCCTCATGATAAGAACTCAAAGGAGCAGACACACTGGCACCGATACAGAATAGCAGGTTTAATATAAATGCAATCCATTGGGATCACTTTATTTCAATCAGGACACAATAACAGTATACCTACGATTCTAAGCAGATTTGTGAATAACTGCAAACATTTCCCAGGTGAGTTACTTAGAAAAAAAGGTACATTTAAGATATAGTTTTAGCTTTTAAGATACTCGTAACAGAAGGCAGACATCAATACAGTAAGCCTGGTTTTAGAGACAGGACAACAGATAATGTTTAATTAAAAACCAATCTGCCTAATTATCTTTTATATAAGATTCTTGGCACTGGAGCATCACAGTTTATTTCTTCCACATGTTTCAATTAACCGATATCACCATCATTTTTCTAATCTGTAAATCTCAACGATAGTGATCCCTACCTTGTGGCTGCCTCGCAGCACTGCAATTGCATCATGGAGCTGTTGCCTGTAAGACTTTCGCAGCATTGCACATTTCTAAATGGATTCAGACAAAATAATACATTAGGCCCAGGTTATTACCTAAAATCATACACGCTGCAGTTATAACAATTACAAGCAAGTCCAGCATCAAGTGTATTAAGGAAGACAGTAAACAGTAAAGCTCTTGCCTGATGAATATTCTTATTATTGTAACAAATTATAAACAGAAATTACAGAGCTGGAATAATGTTAAAATACAAAGACCATCTATTTGGAGAAGTACATGTAATTACCACAATGATTTCAAAAATTGTTGTACAAGACATAAACAAATTATTCACGTCTTGCTTAATTATAATGTTGTTGCTGCACTTTAAAAACTTATTGTATACCACAAATAGTCATTAAAAACAGTTGAATATTATGTATTTATTTATTCTTTATGAAATTAGGTGGAAAATATTTTTGGAACATCACATCCCAATTTTCAAACTTTCACATAACCATAGCGCATAACTGGATCTATATGATGAAAAACAACTGGTGGCTTTCTGACATCACTGGGGCTATGTGTTCTGTCATTTCCAAACTATTTCTAATATGCAACAGATTTCATTGTTAGCCCAGCAATTCAAACATGTTTATTACACTGGTATTACCCTTCTGCAAATCCAACATACGGTCCTGGGGAAAGATGGGTACACTGAAAGAATACATACTGTACCTCTTGGTGTTGCCGTTCTAGGTCCAGCATCCTGTCATTTATTCTTGTGGCGAGGGACACAGACTGCTGCTGAAGCTTTACCTCATAGTCGGTCCGTAAAAATGTTTTTTGTAATTCCAGTTCCTTCTTCAGGGACATTATTTCCTAATATAATACACAGAGAAAAATACTGTTTCAGATCTTCAAATACCACACTGCCCTCTGTCTCACTGGAAAACCACTATGACTGTGTGCCGTGGTTCAACCAAGCTACAAAACTGACTACAGGCATTTATATAGCATCTCAGACGGCTGATAATTCATTATTACTTCCACGTGATGAAATGTAATCATTGTTTTAAGGCGATTGTATTATTTGTTGGTGGTAACATTTCCTCATAACCCATTATGATGGATTTTTAAAACATGTTTTGGTGTCCAGTCATCCTTTCTAGGTTTAATGTACTCGGAAAATCAAATGTGTACGTTATGTATCTGGGTTTTCTAGATAGATAGATTAGATAGATACATGTTAATTGTGATATTTTTCGCTAAAATAATGCCATTATCGCATAAAACTAACCACAGTTCACAGCTGAGGTACTCTGGTGGTCTGATCTATCCCCAGAGATCACAACAATAGAGGATGCAGAGGGCCCCTAAGAATAACTGGAAACAGCAGCTTCACAGCAGGAATCTAGCAGGCATTCAAGAAACTCACTTTAACCCTTAACTGCTGGAGCCTGGTCAAAAAGAGCTGTGCCCGAGATGAAATCCCTGTTAGATTGTTTTCATTCTTCTTTGATTGTCAACATGCTCTATGGGTTACAGCACCTTCATTTCTGATAGATGTCTTGTCAAGAAAGATTATTTTAATCTACATTTATTTTTTCTTGTCTTGTCAAGAAAGATTATTTTAATCTACATTTATGTTTTGGTTTATTATGTTAGTACAAATTGTTGTAATCCCCATTAGTTAGTACAAATTGTTGTAATCCCTGTTAATATTTAAAAATAAGCGCATTTTAAGGTAGATATCAATATAAGGTAGAATAAGGAAGATTTTCTATCAACTAAACAATTTAAAAAAAAAAAAAAAAAAAAAAAAAACATTTCATGTAGCTTCAACTCTCTCAAAATATTTTTTTTAACCATGAGTATTCTTTCCACTTTTCTATTAGGGCCCTGGAAAGATCACAACACAAGATGAACTCAGTTAATAAACTCTGACAGTCATCACATCAGCAATAATGACTTCATAAATCCAATTGCCTTTAAAAACTATGAAAGTTAGATCTCATTCCAATACTACTGTAAAGTCCTGCCTTTAAACCTGCCCCTCACAAAATGAACATTTCAGACTGACTTAAGAGAGATCTTTACCCAAGTATGTGATGCCATAATGTTAGTCAAAAAATCTTACTTTCATAATTTGTGTTTGATTTAGGTTGAAATAAATACACATTAGAGCATCGTTTTTGTGAGACCATTTTGCACCGTATTTCTGAGGCAATAATAATGACAAGAAAAACAAAGCTGCAAATTGGGCTCCCAGTGTTCAGTTTTACATACACCTAGGCTAGTAGTTCAAAGGCGGGCCACAATGTACAAAATGTTTGTCTGTATGAACACTTTACATTAAGCTTTACTGTTTTTACATCAAGTGTTATGTTGCACTATTGCAGCAGTAGGAGATCAAAAAGTGGACCTCAGGTTACAAAAAAATAAATAAATAAACAAACAAAAAAAAAAGTTACGATACCCTGTCCTAGACACTTGCTGGCCTATCAATTTGTTTATCCCTGCAGGGAGGAATAACACAGGAACACAATCATATGTCTTGTGTTGTCAAGAGCCTTCCCTGCTACTTCTTGGTACTCGCCTTGTGACCTTTCAGAAGCAGCATTGCACGGCTTTATCAGGGCAGATCTCCCATATCTCCACCCAGCATGATGCAAGGTATGTGCAGGGCACTTCATAATGAACTGAGTTTATATATTGTAATTTGCTGTTGAAAATAAAAGGAGCTCATCTGAATTATTAAACAGTTGAAACCTAGACCCATGGATGGCTTGTATCACTTTACTTCTTTAACTTACTACTCTCATAGTAAAATGAAGATTATCATATTAAACTATACGTATCACAAACCACAGTCAGTAGTGCTAAATCTGGAATTATTTACAAACCCAGTTACCAAAATATCATGGGGGAATATATTTAGTAAGGCCACTGTTGCAAGAATAAATAATCTGTTATAATTTGCTAATTTAGTAAGTTCTCAAATAGTAAGACAAATAGTCTTATGCATATTATTTTACTGTTTAAACAATGCATAGCGTTTCAGTAAACAGAAGCTTTACAGGTCATATTGTACATTTTTAAAACAACAATTTAAAAAAAAAAAAGTGTCACGTGAAATGCAGAATAAAAGGATAGCTTGGGTCACACTTCAACAGTTAAAACTATGTAAAGATCACAGACCAGCATCTCACATGCATTACTGTGAGTTGTGAGGTAAGACATTTTATAATATAGTCTGTTAAATAAGCAAGTTAATGTATCCATCCCTGGAATGCATCAAGTAGTCTGAATGCTGCTTCTTCCAAACTTTTCAAGTAAAGAGCCATATTTACTAAGTTTTTACAATATTCCAGTGAAAAGTCTCCAAACCACCCTTCTTCTATCTTATTATTCTGAGAACAAAAACGGCAACAAACTTTGCACTGGAGCAAAGGCTTAGTAAAAAAGTCAATGAAACCATCGTATGGCACATTTCATATTCAGACACAGGAGGGTTCCTATTCAGTGAACAGCAAAGCTGTGCTCTTGCTTCTTTCACTTTACTCAATGCTGATCCCTGCTGGGAGAGAAGAAGCTGAAGAAGCCTCTGATTTTTTTTTCTGCAAGCAGTGGGTTGAGTCCAAGAATGTGTGTTATTTTACCCCCTGTGCCACCAGAGGAAAAAGTGACAGCTTTGCCATGCTGGTGTGCGATCCGGAAAAACACCCACCCTATGGCAGGTTTTATCCCAGTCCTACCAACAAAGAAAGGATTCTAAACTCTATGGTGACCTCATCATTAGGAGGGCAGCACAATTGTAATGAAAACAGATTGTTTCTTCCTGTGCATCCAATTTATTGCAATTCACAATGATGGAATTTCCATTTTATACCAAGAACAACAAGAGGAATAGTACAAAGCACTGCACCAGACCAACAAGAATGCTTTTCTTTTAGGAAAAAAAGCGATTTTTGCCTCAAGTGGTAAATTAGCATATAAACTTGTATATTTTTTTCTTTCTTTTTTCAACGTGTATGGTACTCTTCTTTTATTCCATTATTGCTCAGATAGTTTAAGAACTTTCACAACCACATTTTTATAACAAAATTAGCTTCAAGCAAACATTATCCTATACTACGTTATAAGTATACGTTATACTACGCATTGTGTTAAAGTATTATAAATCCCCCAACAATGACTTAAGAGAGTTGGCAAATAAGATATACTATTTTATTGCAATTATTCTATTACCTTCCATTGCATACAGTCAAGGCTATTCTTGGCTGAACAGATCCTCTTCAGTAAGCAAATGCTATCCATTTTCTAGGAGAGCGGGATGGTACAACAGGCAACAAATATACCCATCTGCATTTATTCATCATTGCCAATACTTGTTAGAAAGCATTGTACCAGACTAGGACTGCATGAATCTAAATGTCGACACTATGGAAAACATTACAACAACTGAGCTATTCCAGTACCCACATTTAAATGTGTAATCATGCTGGAAATGTCATTACCTTTTCTAAAGTATCTGTAACTTCAGCCAGATCCTTTACTTGCAGTATTTCAGTGGCATTAGTCTGTGTGCACTCATCTTTTCCAAAGTAGCCAAATCTCAGCTTGTTTGCTAGGGAATATCTAAGGAAATATGAATACAAAAAGAGATATGCTATTATATATATATATATATATATATATATATATATATATATATATATATATATATATATATATATATATACTTTGAAAGAAAGGGTGTTTTTTTAAATGTACACAAAAGATTTTAAAAAGACTATAAAAAAAATTTTATTTTCAGGATGTTTGTTTTTAAACAGCTGAAGAAGCCCAATACCCGGAAAAAAACTTTTTTTATATATATATATATAATATATAGATATATATATATATATATATATATATATATATATATATATATATATGTCGTTTAGATGGTCCTCTTACTACAGGAAAACTTCACCATCGAAGTGGAAGCTTAATTTTGAAATAGTTTTCTAATTTGCCTGGACGTTATAATAAATCCATCAACCGGGTTTTGTTGATTTTCTATCCTAGACTGATTGAACAAACATAGCCAGCTTAACTTTGTTAACATGGTCACGCCAACACAAAATACCATCGGTCAGTTCCTGCAAATACAAGTCTAGATATAATAATAATAATAATAATAATAATAATAATAATAATAATAATAATAATAATAATAATAATAATAATAATAATTTCAGGACGTTTAAATGGTCTAAAAATATTGGTACTGGTACCTAGAATATTCTTCGATTTCTTTTGAAATGAATTCCTCGGTTTCCCGTTCATCGTCACTCCCGTAGTTTTCAAAGTTGGGTACAATTGCATCCATGTTTTTCTGTGGGGTTCAGTGTATTTATCCTCTTCTCGTTTACAGTGACTGCCCGCGTCCGTTTCTATAGTGACGCCGCTGCATCGAAGTAGACCGGATATAAAGTTTAAAGCAAAGGCTGTTTCTAAAGTTCAGACAGGGTGCGTTGTTAAATTCAGCGGTGCGCTGCAGCGCTCAGT